>NC_056743.1:1885607692-1885697543 GCF_019279795.1 Protopterus annectens
TTTACTCAGCCCTGTGATGGGGAATCAGTAGTCAGAGTAAAGCTTTCTTTACATTCTGACTGCTGATTACTCAGCCCTGTGATGGGGAATCAGTAGTCAGAGTAAAGCTTTCTTTACATTCTGACTGCTGATTACTCAGCCCTGTGATGGGGAATCAGTAGTCAGAGTAAAGCTTTCTTTACATTCTGACTGCTGATTACTCAGCCCTGTGATGGGGAATCAGTAGTCAGAGTAAAGCTTTCTTTACATTCTGACTGCTGATTACTCAGCCCTGTGATGGGGAATCAGTAGTCAGAGTAAAGCTTTCTTTACATTCTGACTGCTGATTACTCGGCCCTGTGATGGGGAATCAGTAGTCAGAGTAAAGCTTTCTTTACATTCTGACTGCTGATTACTCAGCCCTGTGATGGGGAATCAGTAGTCAGAGTAAAGCTTTCTTTACATTCTGACTGCTGATTACTCAGCCCTGTGATGGGGAATCAGTAGTCAGAGTAAAGCTTTCTTTACATTCTGACTGCTGATTACTCAGCCCTGTGATGGGGAATCAGTAGTCAGAGTAAAGCTTTCTTTACATTCTGACTGCTGATTACTCAGCCCTGTGATGGGGAATCAGTAGTCAGAGTAAAGCTTTCTTTACATTCTGACTGCTGATTACTCGGCCCTGTGATGGGGAATCAGTAGTCAGAGTAAAGCTTTCTTTACATTCTGACTGCCGATTACTCGACCTGTGATGGGGAATCAGTAGTCAGAGTAAAGCTTTCTTTACATTCTGACTGCTGATTACTCAGCCCTGTGATGGGGAATCAGTAGTCAGAGTAAAGCTTTCTTTACATTCTGACTGCTGATTACTCAGCCCTGTGATGGGGAATCAGTAGTCAGAGTAAAGCTTTCTTCACATTCTGACTACTGATTACTCAGCCCTTTGAAGGGAATCAGTAGTCAGAGTAAAGCTTTCTTTACATTCTGACTGCTGATTACTCAGCCCTGTGATGGGGAATCAGTAGTCAGAGTAAAGCTTTCTTTACATTCTGACTGCTGATTACTCAGCCCTGTGATGGGGAATCAGTAGTCAGAGTAAAGCTTTCTTTACATTCTGACTGCTGATTACTCGGCCCTGTGATGGGGAATCAGTAGTCAGAGTAAAGCTTTCTTTACATTCTGACTACTGATTACTCAGCCCTTTGAAGGGAATCAGTAGTCAGAGTAAAGCTTTCTTTACATTCTGACTGCTGATTACTCAGCCCTGTGATGGGGAATCAGTAGTCAGAGTAAAGCTTTCTTTACATTCTGACTGCTGATTACTCAGCCCTGTGATGGGGAATCAGTAGTCAGAGTAAAGCTTTCTTTACATTCTGACTGCTGATTACTCAGCCCTGTGATGGGGAATCAGTAGTCAGAGTAAAGCTTTCTTTACATTCTGACTGCTGATTACTCGGCCCTGTGATGGGGAATCAGTAGTCAGAGTAAAGCTTTCTTTACATTCTGACTGCTGATTACTCAGCCCTGTGATGGGGAATCAGTAGTCAGAGTAAAGCTTTCTTTACATTCTGACTGCTGATTACTCAGCCCTGTGATGGGGAATCAGTAGTCAGAGTAAAGCTTTCTTTACATTCTGACTGCTGATTACTCAGCCCTGTGATGGGGAATCAGTAGTCAGAGTAAAGCTTTCTTTACATTCTGACTGCTGATTACTCAGCCCTGTGATGGGGAATCAGTAGTCAGAGTAAAGCTTTCTTTACATTCTGACTGCTGATTACTCAGCCCTGTGATGGGGAATCAGTAGTCAGAGTAAAGCTTTCTTTACATTCTGACTGCTGATTACTCAGCCCTGTGATGGGGAATCAGTAGTCAGAGTAAAGCTTTCTTTACATTCTGACTGCTGATTACTCAGCCCTGTGATGGGGAATCAGTAGTCAGAGTAAAGCTTTCTTTACATTCTGACTGCTGATTACTCAGCCCTGTGATGGGGAATCAGTAGTCAGAGTAAAGCTTTCTTTACATTCTGACTGCTGATTACTCAGCCCTGTGATGGGGAATCAGTAGTCAGAGTAAAGCTTTCTTTACATTCTGACTGCTGATTACTCGGCCCTGTGATGGGGAATCAGTAGTCAGAGTAAAGCTTTCTTTACATTCTGACTGCTGATTACTCGGCCCTGTGATGGGGAATCAGTAGTCAGAGTAAAGCTTTCTTTACATTCTGACTGCTGATTACTCAGCCCTGTGATGGGGAATCAGTAGTCAGAGTAAAGCTTTCTTTACATTCTGACTGCTGATTACTCAGCCCTGTGATGGGGAATCAGTAGTCAGAGTAAAGCTTTCTTTACATTCTGACTGCTGATTACTCAGCCCTGTGATGGGAATCAGTAGTCAGAGTAAAGCTTTCTTTACATTCTGACTGCTGATTACTCGGCCCTGTGATGGGGAATCAGTAGTCAGAGTAAAGCTTTCTTTACATTCTGACTGCTGATTACTCAGCCCTGTGATGGGGAATCAGTAGTCAGAGTAAAGCTTTCTTTACATTCTGACTGCTGATTACTCAGCCCTGTGATGGGGAATCAGTAGTCAGAGTAAAGCTTTCTTTACATTCTGACTGCTGATTACTCAGCCCTGTGATGGGGAATCAGTAGTCAGAGTAAAGCTTTCTTTACATTCTGACTGCTGATTACTCAGCCCTGTGAAGGGAATCAGTAGTCAGAGTAAAGCTTTCTTTACATTCTGACTGCTGATTACTCAGCCCTGTGATGGGGAATCAGTAGTCAGAGTAAAGCTTTCTTTACATTCTGACTGCTGATTACTCAGCCCTGTGATGGGGAATCAGTAGTCAGAGTAAAGCTTTCTTTACATTCTGACTGCTGATTACTCAGCCCTGTGATGGGGAATCAGTAGTCAGAGTAAAGCTTTCTTTACATTCTGACTGCTGATTACTCAGCCCTGTGATGGGGAATCAGTAGTCAGAGTAAAGCTTTCTTTACATTCTGACTGCTGATTACTCAGCCCTGTGATGGGGAATCAGTAGTCAGAGTAAAGCTTTCTTTACATTCTGACTGCTGATTACTCGGCCCTGTGATGGGGAATCAGTAGTCAGAGTAAAGCTTTCTTTACATTCTGACTGCTGATTACTCAGCCCTGTGATGGGGAATCAGTAGTCAGAGTAAAGCTTTCTTTACATTCTGACTGCTGATTACTCAGCCCTGTGATGGGGAATCAGTAGTCAGAGTAAAGCTTTCTTTACATTCTGACTGCTGATTACTCAGCCCTGTGAAGGGAATCAGTAGTCAGAGTAAAGCTTTCTTTACATTCTGACTGCTGATTACTCAGCCCTGTGATGGGGAATCAGTAGTCAGAGTAAAGCTTTCTTTACATTCTGACTGCTGATTACTCAGCCCTGTGATGGGGAATCAGTAGTCAGAGTAAAGCTTTCTTTACATTCTGACTGCTGATTACTCAGCCCTGTGATGGGGAATCAGTAGTCAGAGTAAAGCTTTCTTTACATTCTGACTGCTGATTACTCAGCCCTGTGATGGGGAATCAGTAGTCAGAGTAAAGCTTTCTTTACATTCTGACTGCTGATTACTCAGCCCTGTGATGGGGAATCAGTAGTCAGAGTAAAGCTTTCTTTACATTCTGACTGCTGATTACTCAGCCCTGTGATGGGGAATCAGTAGTCAGAGTAAAGCTTTCTTTACATTCTGACTGCTGATTACTCGGCCCTGTGATGGGAATCAGTAGTCAGAGTAAAGCTTTCTTTACATTCTGACTGCTGATTACTCAGCCCTGTGATGGGGAATCAGTAGTCAGAGTAAAGCTTTCTTTACATTCTGACTGCTGATTACTCAGCCCTGTGATGGGGAATCAGTAGTCAGAGTAAAGCTTTCTTTACATTCTGACAGCTGATTACTCAGCCCTGTGAAGGGGAATCAGTAGTCAGATTAAAGCTTTATTTACATTCTGACTTCTGATTACTCGGCCCTGTGATGGGGAATCAGTAGTCAGAGTAAAGCTTTCTTTACATTCTGACGGCTGATTACTCAGCCTGTGATGGGGAATCAATAGTCAGATTAAAGCTTTCTTTACATTCTGACTGCCAATTACTCTGCCCTGTGATGGGGAATCAGTAGTCAGAGTAAAGCTTTCTTTACATTCTGACAGCTGATTACTCAGCCCTGTGATGGGGAATCAGTAGTCAGAGTAAAGCTTTCTTTACATTCTGACTGCCGATTACTCAGCCCTGTGATGGGGAATCAGTAGTCAGAGTAAAGCTTTCTTTACATTCTGACTGCCGATTACTCAGCCCTGTGATGGGGAATCAGTAGTCAGAGTAAAGCTTTCTTTACATTCTGACTGCTGATTACTCGGCCCTGTGATGGGGAATCAGTAGTCAGAGTAAAGCTTTCTTTACATTCTGACTGCTGATTACTCAGCCCTGTGATGGGGAATCAGTAGTCAGAGTAAAGCTTTCTTTACATTCTGACTGCTGATTACTCAGCCCTGTGATGGGGAATCAGTAGTCAGAGTAAAGCTTTCTTTACATTCTGACTGCTGATTACTCAGCCCTGTGATGGGGAATCAGTAGTCAGAGTAAAGCTTTCTTTACATTCTGACTGCTGATTACTCAGCCCTGTGATGGGGAATCAGTAGTCAGAGTAAAGCTTTCTTTACATTCTGACTGCTGATTACTCAGCCCTGTGATGGGGAATCAGTAGTCAGAGTAAAGCTTTCTTTACATTCTGACTGCTGATTACTCGGCCCTGTGATGGGGAATCAGTAGTCAGAGTAAAGCTTTCTTTACATTCTGACTGCTGATTACTCAGCCCTGTGATGGGGAATCAGTAGTCAGAGTAAAGCTTTCTTTACATTCTGACTGCTGATTACTCAGCCCTGTGATGGGGAATCAGTAGTCAGAGTAAAGCTTTCTTTACATTCTGACTGCTGATTACTCGGCCCTGTGAATGGGAATCAGTAGTCAGAGTAAAGCTTTCTTTACATTCTGACTGCTGATTACTGGGCCCTGTGATGGGGAATCAGTAGTCAGAGTAAAGCTTTCTTTACATTCTGACTGCTGATTACTCAGCCCTGTGATGGGGAATCAGTAGTCAGAGTAAAGCTTTCTTTACATTCTGACTGCTGATTACTCAGCCCTGTGATGGGGAATCAGTAGTCAGAGTAAAGCTTTCTTCACATTCTGACTACTGATTACTCAGCCCTTTGAAGGGAATCAGTAGTCAGAGTAAAGCTTTCTTTACATTCTGACTGCTGATTACTCGGCCTGTGATGGGGAATCAGTAGTCAGAGTAAAGCTTTCTTTACATTCTGACTGCTGATTACTCAGCCCTGTGATGGGGAATCAGTAGTCAGAGTAAAGCTTTCTTTACATTCTGACTGCTGATTACTCAGCCCTGTGATGGGGAATCAGTAGTCAGAGTAAAGCTTTCTTTACATTCTGACTGCTGATTACTCAGCCCTGTGATGGGGAATCAGTAGTCAGAGTAAAGCTTTCTTTACATTCTGACTGCTGATTACTCAGCCCTGTGATGGGGAATCAGTAGTCAGAGTAAAGCTTTCTTTACATTCTGACTGCTGATTACTCAGCCCTGTGATGGGGAATCAGTAGTCAGAGTAAAGCTTTCTTTACATTCTGACTGCTGATTACTCAGCCCTGTGATGGGGAATCAGTAGTCAGAGTAAAGCTTTCTTTACATTCTGACTGCTAATCACTCAGCCCTGTGATGGGGAATCAGTAGTCAGAGTAAAGCTTTCTTTACATTCTGACTGCTGATTACTCAGCCCTGTGATGGGGAATCAGTAGTCAGAGTAAAGCTTTCTTTACATTCTGACTGCTGATTACTCAGCCCTGTGATGGGGAATCAGTAGTCAGAGTAAAGCTTTCTTCACATTCTGACTACTGATTACTCGGCCCTTTGAAGGGAATCAGTAGTCAGAGTAAAGCTTTCTTTACATTCTGACTGCTGATTACTCAGCCCTGTGATGGGGAATCAGTAGTCAGAGTAAAGCTTTCTTTACATTCTGACTGCTGATTACTCGGCCCTGTGATGGGGAATCAGTAGTCAGAGTAAAGCTTTCTTTACATTCTGACTACTAATTACTCGGCCCTTTGAAGGGAATCAGTAGTCAGAGTAAAGCTTTCTTTACATTCTGACTGCCGATTACTCAGCCCTGTGATGGGGAATCAGTAGTCAGAGTAAAGCTTTCTTTACATTCTGACTGCTGATTACTCAGCCCTGTGATGGGGAATCAGTAGTCAGAGTAAAGCTTTCTTTACATTCTGACTGCTGATTACTCAGCCCTGTGATGGGGAATCAGTAGTCAGAGTAAAGCTTTCTTTACATTCTGACTGCTGATTACTCAGCCCTGTGATGGGGAATCAGTAGTCAGAGTAAAGCTTTCTTTACATTCTGACTGCTGATTACTCGGCCTGTGATGGGGAATCAGTAGTCAGAGTAAAGCTTTCTTTACATTCTGACTGCTGATTACTCATCCCTGTGATGGGGAATCAGTAGTCAGAGTAAAGCTTTCTTTACATTCTGACTGCTGATTACTCGGCCCTGTGATGGGGAATCAGTAGTCAGAGTAAAGCTTTCTTTACATTCTGACTGCTGATTACTCAGCCCTGTGATGGGGAATCAGTAGTCAGAGTAAAGCTTTCTTTACATTCTGACTGCTGATTACTCAGCCCTGTGAAGGGGAATCAGTAGTCAGAGTAAAGCTTTCTTTACATTCTGACTGCCGATTACTAGGCCCTGTGAAGGGGAATCAGTAGTCAAAGTAAAGCTTTCTTTACATTCTGACTGCGGATTACTAGGCCCTGTGAAGGGGAATAAGTAGTCAGAGTAAAGCTTTCTTTACATTCTGACGGCTGATTACTCGACACTGTGAAGGGGAATCAGTAGTCAGAGTAAAGCTTTCTTTACATTCTGACTGCCGATTTCTCGGCCCTGTGATGGGTAATCAGTAGTCAGAGTTAAGCTTTCTTTACATTCTGACTGTTGATTAATTGGTCCTGTGATGGGGAATCTGTAGTCAGAGTAAAGTTTCTTTACATTCTGATTGCCGATTGCTAGGCCATATGATTGGGAATCAATAGTCAGAGTAAAGCTTTCTTTACATTCTGACTGCTGATTACTAGGCCCTATGAAGGCGAATCAGTAGTCAGCCTAAAGCTTTCTTTACATTCTTACTGCTGATTACTCGGCTCTGTGATGGGGAATCAGTAGTGACAGTAAAGCTTTCTTTACATTCGGACTGCTGATTACTCAGCCCTGTGAAGGGGAATCAGTAGTCAGTGTAAAGCTTTCTTTACATTCTGACTGCCGATTACTCAGCCCTCTGAAGGTAAATCAGTAGTCAGAGTAAAACTTTCTCTGCATTCTGACTGCCGATTACACAGCTCTGTGAAGGGAAACTGTATTCAGAGTAAAGGTTTATTTAGTACTTTCTTGCTGCCTCATGAAAAAGCAGCTGAGGAGCGGTCTTAGGTCAACTGCTGCCCTAGGCAAAAGGGCTTCACCGCACCCCCCACTACACCACCCGGTGCCCCATCCTGGTCTAACTACATTAAATAAATACTGGAAAAGTGCCCCTGCTAGAGTGGCGTCCTAGATGACCACCTAGTTGTTCTATGCCTAAGGCCGGCTATCAGCAGCTCACAGAAGAAGCGACTGGCTTATAGCCTCATTTTTGCAGATAAGTCCCCAGTGGGGAACCCTTCCACAAACATTTTTTTCCTTTATAAAAGCATTTTTAATTTGTGGATTTAAATGGTATTTCATATTTAAGAATCCCAATTTTCTTTTGCGTATTGGAAGTTTCTGATCAGCGACTGCTATTTTTTAGTTTTTACCTAATCTGGGAGCTATTTTGTATGAAAAGTGCACTGTTTGTGTAAACCTTAACTTTTCTTAGGAAAGCATAGTGAAGTAAAGAGTTTTGAACAGGCAATAATGACTATGGGGCAAATCAGTGCGTGTATACACTTTGTGACAACCTACCTGCCATTTGTGCTTTTGTTTTTGAAGATTTTCTGGCAGTAAGCAATATGCTGCTTGTGCATTACTTTGACAGGGAACTGGGTACTTAATTGTGACTATGCTGCTTGTCAACACCCGTTGACAATTTGCCATCTCACCCACTTATTCTAGCAATGTGTACCAGCTTTAAGACCACCTCCTCAGTTACAGAATAGATACTTATCCTGCTCCTGTTAAACTATCTCTCACTATACCTAAAAAGAAAAAAACAACTTACTAAAAGGCTTTGTCAATACCACAAGCTCAGTCAATGCTACATCCAATAGAAGATTAATCTGTATTGGTCATTCTTCTTTCCCTAAACCACAGACTTTCCTCTCAGGAGTCCTCTGGTGTGGTTCTTTCAGCTGCCATGAAATGGACTCCGCCCCAACCTCAGCATCTCTTTTCTTCTCTGTGCCAGGGAGATGCTCCAGGAAATGGTCAGCATAGCCAGATAAAGAGACCCCTTGATAAGGTAGAAGTAAGTCTTCATCCGAGTTATTTTTCCTGCAAAGATAAACAAAAGGTGTTAAATACTATTCATCTGAAGACATGGTGTTTATTATAATAGATGATGTTTTTTTTTACCTAAGCAAGGCAATTATTACAGGCTGTTAATCCTGATGCTCAGAGATCCTTACCTGAGAAAATGTCAGCAAATAAATTATTGAGCAAAATTGTGAGATGATTCTGCCATAGACAAAGACAGGGTTCTTCCCCTGGAGACTCCCAAGCCCAGTTATCTTATTCAGAGGAAATGTGGCCCTTTCAACTCCCTTAGAACAATTGTCCCTTTCACAGAGACTATCCAGGATGAATTTGCTGTTTGTGGAACAGGTGGATGTGTCCATGAAATGAGGATATATGATTTGTTACGAACAAAAATGCCTCATTCCACTCCCATACCGTGTAGTATGCCAGCATTGGAAGAAGTACTTCATGCTGTCTATAATAATTTTGATTATCAACCATCAGTTCCAAAAAGGCTAATAGACTTTATGAAGTTCAGACTAACAAACATTTGCTCTCCCACCATAGATCTGACCCAACAGTTATCTCTACATCTTCACCTGGTGGGAATAGACAACTAGTTTCCACCAACCCTTCCCCTGTGGACAAAGAAGGAAAGGTATTGGACATATTTGGTAAAATAACAGTTTCTTCTTCTACTTGTGCATACATAATTCTTAACTATCCAGAACACATATGAAAGTTTATTTTGCTTTCTGCAGGCAGTTTGAGGGAATTTTCTGATGCATTTCATTATGAAGGTAGTTCCTATCTGAATACCCTTGATTCGAACATGTCTAAAGTATTGAAACATGTCTTAAAGGGTCTGTATGATTGCATTAATACTGCATCTAGGGCCACTGCTAATGCTACAGTGCTGGAGAGATGTGCCTGTGAAGGTAAACAGAAGTTTGATGATGAGATAGTCTGAAATGTTAATTCAGCTTTAGATAAGAACATTTCATGTGGTCCATCTTAATGAGAGATGGAGAGTATTACAGGAAGTCTCTAAGATTTTTTAAACTCTGCTTATGTATTTCCAAAAGCCTTTTTTTCTGTTAAAAAAAAAAAAAAACAGAACAAACAATCCCTGCTTTGCCACGTCAAACAGGGAACTAAAAAGAGATGGCAGAAGGGTGCCACAAGAAACAAGGATCTTTTCCATAAAAAGGACAGTCTACTATTTCAGAATAACTTTGGCTGTATTATTTACATTTTCTCCACCCCTTCTGCCTCTATATGACAATCTGTAACCCACAAACATTTTTTTTACATTTATATTTCCTGTTCCATTCTTACAACACAGTGCAACGTATACTACAGCTAAATGGACAACTTAACACTTTAAGAAATTCCAGTAAGCAAAATAATCAGGGTTTCTTGTAGTTTTACTGAGATTCCTTAACTTTAATACTGTAAAACTGCAACACAATACAAATAGCAATATATCACTATATGTACAACTATATACAGCACATCTAAATATAAAAGAATTACATCATGCAAATTACTCACCGGTGATGCAGTTGCTAGGGCCCGAGGAAAGGTCAGGTTTGCACTCCATAAGGGCATGAAGTAAAAAGAAGCTGCTTCCTGACTGAATTACATCACTTCCTGAGAGTTGCTATAATGCTATAAAAAGTTATTCTAACTGTTAAGAAATAATGAGTCACTAGATGGCAGTAACAGATTAATCAATGCTGAAACTATACAACTCAAGTATAAACTGCACAAAAATGCTATGTAGGTCAGAATACTCCCTGCCTGGCACATTACACTATGCCACTACACTTATTAATACTGCTGTGCAGAATAACATTTTATAATCATTTTCAGAAACAAGAACTACAATGTCTGACACTGTCCTCATATAAACTTTTGCAGTTCCTTGTTTGACAGCTCTTACTTTCATCTTCCTGACTTTAGCATCTCTGCCTGGCAATGTGTTAAGGATAAGTCCCACAGGTTATTCATTCCTGCATTCTTGACTGTCCTTCAGTAGCATAAAATCACCTAGTTTAATGTTTGGATAGTCTAAATTCCACTTTCTATGATTTTCTAAGGTGGACAAGTATTCCCTTTTTCATCTTTTCCAGAAGGTGACAGCAAGACTCTGAACTTGCTTCCATTGTTTTACATGAAGGCCTGATGTTTCAAAGTTACCAGAAGAGGCTAACAAAGAGTTTGCCTTCTGAGTCAAAAGCATAGCTAGTGTCAAAACCCCTAGATTATCTGGATACTTCTCAACAAAAGGCAGTCTCATTTTTAACAAAAAGCCATTTTGACACAGGAAAAGTTGAAGTTTTATCTGAAAACTTTCATGAACTTCTCCAGTCAGTTTCATCATTCTGTAAGAGACTTCCTCAGGATCCTAGCATTCATGACTTCAATGAGTCTCATGATTCCTCTTGCAAGGTTACATATAAATAAAAAATTACTGGTTTCTAAAAATTGCATGGACCCAACATTTGCATCCCCTGGATTTTCAGATTCCAATTTTGGGCTTTTTTTTTAAATGGAACTGCACTACTGGAAACATCAAATACAAACACAGGTCACCCCTTCTCTCCTCAAGCTCCAAACCAATCCATAACCACAGATGCATCAGATTTTACACTTGGACAGTTTCAGTTAAGGTAAATGTGCAAAGCCTGTGGAATTCTTCAGACAGACCACGGCAGATTAATGTCAAAGAAATGTTGGCTATGATTCATGCTTGAATTCTCTTCATCACTTGTGGTACACAGGACCTCTATAGGCAATTACAGTTAATGCCACTGCTCAGTGATGCATAAACAAACTTGGGTCATGTTATCTTACCATCTATTTAGGCTGGCTATGATGGCTTGGGAGATAGCACTTCAGCATTCCTTATCTCTCCAAGCAATGCACGGACACTCAGACCATAATATAGTGGCTGACAACTGAGCCAGTCCAGGACAGCAATTCATGAATGGATATTGAACCAGGGGGTCTTCCAGAAATTGATCTAGTTGTGGGAAGCAACTCAGATAGACCTATTTGCCTCCTTTCAAAACTGAACAAATTCTGCTCCAGGAATCCTTGCATGCAAGGGTGGAGAAGAGATGTTTTTTCTTTTCCATGGTCAGGAATGTCCCTTTATGGCTGTCTACCTGTTCTACTAGTATCCATGATAATTCTGGATATTCATAAAGACCTACAAAGATCATTATGGTGACTTCCTTTTGGTCCAGTCAACATTGGTTCTCCCCTCTTATGGAATTATTCAAGGGTAATTACCACAAACGTCCTTTCAGACTTGACCTACTCACCCAAGACAATGGGAGTTTGACATACCCCATTCTCAAACAAGTTCAGCTATCTGCAGGAATGATTTCATTCTAATTCTTTTTAGCATTTGTTTCATAATGATGTGCAGCAGGTATTAAAGAAGGCAAGAATATCCACTACTAGAAATCCAATATTGTAAATCGAAAATATTTTCTAGTTTGTACCTAAATGATAACTGAGGTCCTATCAGGGATTATGTACCATTTGTGGTGAAATATTTGTGTGAGTTATTATCCTCTGACATCTCTAATTCCTATGTCAATGTACCTCTTACAGCCATTGCAGAACATCTGTCCATGGATCCTCCTCTTTCCTCTCTGTTTGCTATGAAACAGTTCCTCAAGGGAGTTTTACACCTGAGACATTCTAGTAAGCAGGTCCCTCCTTCTTGAGATCTTAACTTTGTGTTGAAATGTCTCCATTTGAACCTGCTCACCAGGAAAAGTTGGGCCTCATTACATGAAAGCTTTCTGTACATTCTGACTGCTGATTACTCGGTCCTATGATGGGGAATCAGTAGTCAGAGTAAAGCTTTCTTTACATTTTGACTGCTGATTACTGGGCCCTGTGATGGGGAATCAGTAGTCAGAGGAAAGCTTTCTTTACATTCTGAGTGCTGATTACTCGGACCTGTGATGGGGAATCAGTAGTCAGAGTAAAGCTTTCTTTACATTCTGACTGCTGATTACTCAGCCCTGTGATGGTGAATCAGTAGTCAGAGTAAAGCTTTCTTTACATTCTGACTGCTGATTACTCGGCCCTGTGAAGGGGAATCAGTAGACAGAGTAAAGCTGTATCTACATTCTGACTGCTGATCACTCGGCCCTGTGATGGGGAATCAGTAGTCAAAGTAAAGCTTTCTTTACATTCTGACTGCTGATTACTCAGCCCTGTGAAGGGGAATCAGTAGTCAGAGTAAAGCTTTCTTTACATTCTAACTGCTGATTACTCGGCCTGTGATGGGGAATCAGTAGTCAGAGTAAAGCTTTCTTTACATTCTGACTGCTGATTACTCAGCCCTGTTAAGGGAAATCAGTAGTCAGAGTAAAGCTTTCTTTACATTCTGACTGATGATTACTTGTCCTGTAAAGGGGAATCAGTAGTCAGATTAAAGCTTTCTTTACATTCTGACAGATGATTACTCGGCCCTGTGATGGGGAATCAGTAGTCAGAGTAAAGCTTTCTTTACATTCTGATTGCGGATTACTGGGCCCTGTGAAGGGGAATCAGTAGTCAGAGTAAAGCTTTCTTTACATACTGACTGCTGATTACTCAGCCCTGTAATGGGGAATCAGTAGTCAGAGTAAAGCTTTTATTACATTCTGACTGCTGATTACTCAGCCCTGTGATGGGGAATAAGTAGTCGGAGTAAAGCTTTTTTTACATTCTGACTGCTGATTACTCGGCCCTGTGATGGGGAATAAGTAGTCGGAGTAAAGCTTTCTTTACATTCTGACTGCTGATTACTAGGCCATATGAAGGGGAATCAGTAGTCAGAGTAAAGCTTTCTTTACATTCTGACTGCTGATTACTCGGCCCTGCGAAGGGGAATCAGTAGTCAAAGTAAAGCTTTCTTTACTTTCTGACTGTGGATTACTAGGCCCTGTGAAGGGGAATCAGTAGTCAGAGTAAAGCTTTCTTTACATTCTGACTGCTGATTACTAGGCCTTGTGAAGGGGAATCAGTAGTCAGAGTAAAGCATTCTTTACATTCTGACTGCAAATTACTAGGCCCTGTGAAGGGGAATCAGTAGTCAGAGTAAAGCATTCTTTACATTCTGACTGCAAATTACTAGGCCTTGTGAAGGGGAATCAGTAGTCAGAGTAAAGCTTTCTTTACATTCTGACTGCTGATTACTCGGCCCTGTGATGTGGAATCAGTAGTCAGAGTAAAGCTTTCTTTACATTCTGTCTGCTGATTATTAGACCCTGTGAACAGGAATCAGTAGTCAGACTAAAGCTTTCTTTACATTCTGACTGCTGATTACTCGGCCCAGTGATGGGGAATCAGTAGTCACAGTAAAGCTTTCTTTACATTCTGACTGCTGATTACTCAGACCTGTGAAGGGGAATCAGTAGTCAGAGTAAAGCTTTCTTTACATTCTGACTGTCGATTACTCAGCCCTCTGATGGGGAATCAGTAGTCGGAGTAAAGCTTTCTTTACATTCTGACTGCCGATTACTCAGCCCTTTTTTAGGTAAATCAATAGTCACAGTAAAGCTTTCTCTACATTCTGACTGCCGATTATGCAGCTCTGTGAAGGGAAACTGTATTCAGAGGAAAGGTTTATTTAGTACTTTCTTGCTGCTTCTTGAAAAAGCAGCTGAGGAGGGGTCTTAGGGCAACTGATGCCCTAGGCAAAAGGGCTTCATGGCACCCCCCACTACACCACCCGGTGCCCGCATCCTGGTCTAACTACATTAAATAAATCCTGGAAAAGTGCCTCTGCTAGAGAGGCACCCTAGATGGCCACCTAGTTAGCCTATGCCTAAGGCCAGCTATGAGCAGCTCACAGAAGAAGAGACTGGCTTATAGCCTCATTTTTGGCAGAGAAGTCCCCAGTGGGGAACCCTTCCACAAACATTTGTTTCCTTTATAAAAGCATTTTTAATTTGTGTATTTAAATGGTATTTCATATTTAAGAATCCCAATTTTCTTTTGTATATTTGAAGTTTCTGCTCTGGGACTGCTATTTTTTAGTTTTTACCTAATCTGGGAGCTATTTTGTATGAAAAGTGCACTGCTTGTGTAAACCTTAACTGTTCTTAGGAAAGCTTAGTGAAGTAAAGTGTGTTGAACAGGAAATAATGACTATGGGGCAAATCAGTGCTTGTATACACTTTGTGACAACCTACCTGCCATTTGTGCTTTTGTTTTTGAAGAATTTCTGGCAGTAAGCAATATGCTGCTTGTGCATTACTTTGACAGGGAACTGGATACTTAATTGTGAGTATGCTGCTTGTCAACACCCGTTGACAATGTGCCATCTCACCCATTAATTCTAGCAATGTGCACCAGCTTTAAGACCTCCTCCTCAGTTACAGAATAGATACTTATCCTGCTCCTGTTAAACTATCTCCCACTATACCTAAAAAGAAAAATACAACTTACTAAAAGGCTTTGTCAATACCAAAAGCTCAGTCAATGCTACATCCAATAGAAGATTAATCTGTATTGGTCATTCTTCTTTCTCTAAACCTCTGACTTTCCTCTCAGGAGTTGTCTGGTGAGTCCTTTCAGCTGCCATGAACCGGGACTCAGCCCCAACCTCAGCATCTCTTTTCTTCTCTGGGCCAGGGAGATGCTCCAGGAAATGTTCAGGATAGTCAGAGAAAGAGTCCCCTTGATAAGGTAGAAGTAAGTCTTCATCCAAGTTTTTTTTCCTGCAAAGATAAACAAAAGGTGTTAAATACTATTCATCTGAAGACATGGTGTTTATTATAATAGATGATGTTGTTTTTTACCTAAGCAAGGCAATTATTACAGGCTGTTAATCCTGATGCTCAGAGATCCTTACCTGAGAAAATGTCAGCAAATAAATTATTGAGCAAAATTGTGAGATGATTCTGCCATAGACAAAGACAGGGTTCTTCCTCTGGAGACTCCCAAGCCCAGTTATCTTATTCAGAGGAAATGTGTCTCTTTCAACTCCCTTAGAACAATTGTCCCTTTCACAGAGACTATCCAGGATGAATTTGCTGTTTGTGGAACAGGTGGATGTTGTCCATGAAATGAGGATATATGATATGTTACGAATAAAAATGCCTCATTCCACTCCCATACCATGTAGTATGGCAGCATTGGAAGAAGTACTTCATGCTGTCTAAAATAATTTTGATTATCAACCATCAGTTCCAAAAAGGCCGATAAACTTTATGAAGTTCAGACTAACAAACATTTGCTCTCCCACCTTAGATCTAACCCAACAGTTATCTCTACATCTTCACCAGGTGGGAATAGACAACTAGTTTCCACCATCTCTTCCCCTGTGGACAAAGAAGGAAAGGTATTGGACATATCTGGTAAAAGAACAGTTTCTTCTTCTACTTGTGCATACATAATTCTTAACTATCCAGAACATATATGAAAGTTTATTTTGCTTTCTGCAGGCAGTTTGAAGGAATTTTCTGATGCATTTCATTATGAAGGTAGTTCCTATCTGAATACCCTTGATTCTAACATGTCTAAAGTATTGAAACATGTCTTAAAGGGTCTGTATGATTGCATTAATACTGCATCTAGGGCCACTGCTAATGCTACAGTGCTGGAGAGATGTGCCTGTGAAGGTAAACAGAAGTTTGATGATGAGATAGTCTGAAATTTTAATTTAGCTTTAGATAAGAACATTTTATGTGGTCCATCTTAATGAGAGATGGAGAGTATTACATGAAGTCTCTAAGATTTTTTAAACTCTGCTTATATATTTCCAAAAGCCTTTTCTTCTGTAAAAAAAAATAAAAAACAGAACAGACAATCCCTGGTTTGCCACGTCAAACAGAGAACTAAAAAGAGTTGGCAGAAGGGAAGCCACAAGAAACAAGGATCTTTTCCATAAAAAGGACAGTCTACTATTTCAGAATAACTTTGGCTGTATTATTTACATTTTCTCCACCCCTTCTGCCTCTATGTGACAAACTGTAACCCACAAACATTTTTTTTTACATTTATATTTCCTGTTCCATTCTTACAACACTGTGCAATGTGTAGTACAGTTAAATGGACAACTTAGCACTTTAAGAAAGTCCAGTAAGCAAAATAATCAGGGTTTCTTGTAGTTTTACTGAGATTCCTTAACTTTAATACTGTAAAACTGCAAAACAATACAAATAGCAACATATCACTATATGTACAACTATATACAACACATCTAAATATAAAAGAATTACATGATGTAAATTACTCACCGGTGATGCAGTTGCTAGGGCCTGAGGAAAGGTCAGGTTTGCACTCCATAAGGGCATGAAGTAAAAAGAAGCTGCTTCCTGACTGAATTACATCACTTCCTGAGAGTTGCTATAATGCTATAAAAAGTTATTCTAACTGTTATGAAATAATGGGTCACTAGATGGCAGTAACAGATTAATAAATGCTGAAACTATAGAACTAAAATATAAACTGCACAAAAATGCTATGTAGGTCAGAATACTCCCTGCCTGGCACATTACAGTATGTCACTACACTTATTAATACTGCTGTGCAGAATAACATTTTATCATCATTTTCAGAAACAAGAACTACAATGTCTGACACTGTCCTCATATAAACTTTTGCAGTTACTTGTTTGACAGCTCTTACTTTCATCTTCCTGAATTTACCATCTCTGCTTGGCAATGTGTTAAGGATAAGTCCCACAGGTTATTCATTCCTGCATTCTTGACTGTCCTTCAGTAGCATAAAACACCTAGTATGATGTTTGGATAGTCTAAATTCCACTTTCTGGGACTTTGTAAGGTGGAGAAGTATTCCCTTTTTCATCTTTTCCAGAAGGTGTCAGCAAGACTCTGAACTTGCTTCCATTATTTTACATGAAGGCCTGATGTTTCAATGTTACCAAAAGAGGCTAACAAAGAGTTTCCTTTTGAGTCAAAAGCATAGCTGGTGTGAAAACCTCGAGATTATCTGGATACTTCTCAACAAAAGGCAGCCTCATTTTTACCAAAAAGCCCTTTTGACACAGGAAAAGATGAAGTTTTATCTGAAAACTTTCATGAACTTCTGCAATCAATTTCAGCATTCTGTAAGAGACTTCCTCAGGATCCTAGCATTCATGGCGTCAATGAGTCTCATGATTCCTCTTACAAGGTTACATATAAAAAAAATTACTGGTTTCTAAAAATTGCATGGACCCAACATTTGCATCCCCTGGATTTTCAGATTCCAATTTTGGGCTTTTTTTTTAAATGGAACTGCACTACTGGAGACATCAAATACAAACACAGGTCACCCCTTCTCTGCTCAAGCTCCAAACCAATCCATAACCACAGATGCATCAGATTTTACACTTGGACAGTTTCAGTTAAGGTAAATGTGCAAAGCCTGTGGAATTCTTCAGACAGACCAAGGCAGATTAATGTCAAAGAAATGTTGGCTATGATTCATGCTTGAATTTTCTTCATCACTTGTGGTACACAGGACCTCTATAGGCAATTACAGACAATGCCCCTGTTCAGTGATGCATAAACAAACCTGGGTCATGTTATCTTACCATCTATTTAGGCTGGCTATGATGGCTTGGGAGTTAGCACTTCAGCATTCCTTATCTCTCCAAGCAACGCACGGACACTCAGACCATAATATAGTGGCTGACAACTGAACCAGTCCAGGACAGCAATTCATGAATGGATATTGAACCAGGGGGTCTTCCAGAAATTGATCTAGTTGTGGGCAGCAACTCAGATCTATTTGCCTCCTTTCAAAACTGAACAAATTCTGCTCCAGGAATCCTTGCATGCAAGGGTGGAGAAGAGATGTTTTTTCTTTTCCATGGTCAGGAATGTCCCTTTATGGCTTTCTACCCTTTCTACTAGTATCCATGATAATTCTGGATATTCATAAAGACCTCCAAAGATCATTATGGTGACTTCCTTTTGGTCCAGTCAACATTGGTTCTCCCCTCTTATGGAATTGTTCAAGGGTAATTACTACAAACTTCCTCTCAGACTTGACCTACTCACCCAAGACAATGGGAGTTTGACATACCCCATTCACAAACAACTTCAGCTATCTGCAAGAATGATTTCATTCTAATTCTTTTTAGCATTTGTTTCGTAATGATGTGCAGCAGGTATTAAAGAAGGCAAGTAAATCCGCTACTAGAAATCCAATATTGTAAATGGAAAATATTTTCTAGTTGGTACCTAAATGATAACTAAGGTCCTACCAGGGATTATGTACCATTTGTGTTGAAATATTTGTGTGAGTTATTATCCTGTCACATCTCTTATTCCTCTGCCAATGTACCTCTTGTAGCGATTGCAGAACATCTGTCCATGGAGCCTCCTCTTTCCTCTCTGTTAGCTGTGAAACAGTTCCTCAAGGGAGTTTTACCTCTGAGAACTTTTAGTAAGCAGGTCCCTCCTTCTTGAGATCTTAAGTTTGTATTGAAATGTCTCCATTTGAACCTGCTCATCAGGAAAATTTGGGCCTCATTACATGAAAGCTTTCTTCACAATCTGACTGCTGATTACTCGACCCTATGATGGGAAATCAGTAGTCAGAGTAAAGCTTTCTTTACATTCTGACTGCTGATTACTGGGCCCTGTGATGGGGAATCAGTAGTCAGAGTAAAGCTTTCTTTACATTCTGACTGCTGATTACTTGGCCCTGTAATGGGGAATCAATAGTCAGAGTAAAGCATTCTTTACATTCTGACTGCTGATTACTCGGCCCTGTGATAGTGAATCAGTAGTCAGAGTAAAGCTTTCTTTACATTCTGACTGCTGATTACTCAGCCCTGTGAATGGGAATCAGTAGTCAGAGTAAAGTTTTCTTTACATTCTGACTGCTGATTACTCGGCCCTATGAAGGGGAATCAGTATTCAGAGTAAAGCTGTATCTACATTCTGATTGCTGATTACTCGGCCCTGTGATGGGGAATCAGTCGTCAGAGTAAAGCTTTCTTTACATTCTGACTGCCGATTACTCAGCCCTGTGAAGGGGAATCAGTAGTCAGAGTAAAGCTTTCTTTACATTCTAACTGCTGATTACTCGGCCCTGTAATGGGGAATCAGTAGTCAGAGTAAATGTTTCTTTACATTCTGACTGCTGATCACTCGGCCCTGTTAAGGGAAATCAGTAGTCAGAGTAAAGCTTTCTTTACATTCTGACTGCCGATTACTTGGCCTGTGAAGGGGAATCAGTAGTCAGATTAAAGCTTTCTTTACATTCTGACTGCTGATTACTCGGCCCTGTGATGGGGAATCAGTAGTCAGAGTGAAGCTTTCTTTACATCCTGACTGCTGATCACTCGACCCTGTTAAGGGAAATCAGTAGTTAGAGTAAAGCTTTCTTTACATTCTGTCTGCTGATTACTTGGCCCTGTGATGGGGAATCAGTAGTCGGATTAAAGCTTTCTTTACATTCTGATTGTGGATTACTGGGCCCTGTGAAGGGGAATCAGTAGTCAGAGTAAAGCTTTCTTTACATTCTGACTGCTGATTACTCGGCCCTGGGATGGGGAATCAGTAGTCAGATTAAAGCTTTCTTTGCATTATAACTGCTGATTACTCAGCCCTGTGAAGGGGAATCAGTAGTCAGAGTAAAGCTTTCTTTACATTCTGACTGCCAATTACTCGGCCCTGTGATGGGGAATCAGTAGCCAGAGTAAAGCTTTCTTTACATTCTGACTGCTGATTACTCGGCCCTGTGAAGGGGAATCAGTAGTCACTGTAACGCTTTCTTTACATTCTGACTGCCGATTACTCGGCCCTGTGATGGGGAATCAGTAGTCAGAGTAAAGCTTTCTTTACATTCTGACTGCTGATTACTCGGCCCTGTGATGGGGAATCAGTAGTCATAGTAAAGCTTTCTTTACATTCTGACTGTCGATTACTCGGCCCTGTGATGGGGAATCAGTAGTCAGAGTAAAGCTTTCTTTACATTCTGACTGCTGATTACTAGGCCATATGAAGGGGAATCAGTAGTCAGAGTAAAGCTTTCTTTACATTCTGACTGCTGATTACTAGGCCCTGTGAAGGGGAATCGTTAGTCACAGTAAAGCCTTCTTTACTTTTTAACTGCAGATTACTCAGTCCTGTGATGAGGAATCAGTCATCAGAGTAAAGCTTTCTTTACATTCTGACTGCTGATTACTAGGTCATATGATGGGGAATCAGTAGTCAGAGTAAATCTTTCTTTACATTCTGACTGCCGATTACTAGGCCCTGTGAGAGGGAATCAGTAGTCAGAGTAAAGCTTTCTTTACATTCTGACTGCTGATTACTCGGCCCTGTGATGGGGAATCAGTAGTCAGAGTAAAGCTTTCTTTACATTCTGACTGCTGATTACTCAGCCCTGTGATGGGGAATCAGTAGTCAGAGTAAAGCTTTCTTTACATTCTGGCTTCTGATTTCTTGGCCCTGTGAAGGGGAATCAGTAGTCAGAGTAAAGCTTTCTTTACATTCTGACTGCTGATTGCTAGGCCATATGATGGGGAATCAATAGTCAGAGTAAAGCTTTCTTTACATTCTGACTGCTGATTACCAGGCCCTGTGAATAGGAATCAGTAGTCAGACTAAAGCTTTCTTTACATTCTGACTGCTGATTACTCGGCCCTGTAATGGGGAATCAGTAGTCACAGTAAAGCTTTCTTTACATTCTGACTGCTGATTACTCAGCCCTGTGAAGGGGAATCAGTAGTCAGAGTAAAGCTTTCTTTACATTCTGACTTCCTATTACTCAGCCCTGTGATGGGGAATCAGTAGTCAAAGTAAAGCTTTCTCTACATTCTGACTGCCGATTACGCAGCTCTGTGAAGGGAAACTGTATTCAGAGTAAAAGTTTATTTAGTACTTTCTTGCTGCTTCATGAAAAAGCAGCTAGGAGCAGTCTTAGGTCAACTGGTGCCCTAGGCAAAAGGGCTTCACGGCACCCCCCCCCCACTACACCACCCAGTGCCCCCATCCTGGTCTAACTACATTAAATAAATCCTGGAAAAGTGCCCCTGCAAGAGAGGCATCCTAGACGGCCACCTAGTTGGCCTATGCCTAAGGCCGGCTATGAGCAGCTCACAGAAGAAGCGGCTGGCTTATAGCCTCATTTTTGGCAGATAAGTCCCCAATGGGGAACCCTTCCACAAACATTTGTTTCCTTTATAAAAGCATTTTTAATTTGTGGATTTAAATGGTATTTCATATTTAAGAATCCCAATTTTCTTTTGTATATTGGAAGTTTCTGCTCAGGGACTGCTATTTTTTAGTTTTTACCTAATCTGGGAGCTATTTTGCATGAAAAGTGCACTGCTTGTGTAAACCTTAACTTTTCTTAGGAAAGCTTAGTGAAGTAAAGTGTTTTGAACAGGCAATAATGACTATGGGGCAAATCAGTGCTTGTATACACTTCGTGACAACCTACCTGCCATTTGTGCTTTTGTTTTTGAAGAATTTCTGGCAGTAAGCAATATGCTGCTTGTGCATTACTTTGACAGGGAACTGGGTACTTAATTGTGAGTATGCTGCTTGTCAACACCCGCTGACAATGTGCCATCTCGCCCACTAATTCTAGCAATGTGTACCAGCTTTAAGACCTCCTCCTCAGTTACAGAATAGATATTTATCCTGCTTCTGTTAAACTATCTCCCACTATACCTAAAAAGAAAAATACAACTTACTAAAAGGCTTTGTCAATACCACAAGCTCAGTCAATGCTACATCCAATAAAAGATTAATCTGTATTGGTCATTCTTCTTTCCCTAAAGCTCTGACTTTCCTCTCAGGAGTCCTCTGGTGTGGTCCTTTCAGCTGCCATGAACCGGGACTCAGCCCCAACCTCAGCATCTCTTTTCTTCTCTGGGCCAGGGAGATGCTCCAGGAAATGTTCAGGATAGCCAGAGAGAGACCCCTTGATAAGGTAGAAGTAAGTCTTCATCCGAGTTTTTTTTCCTGCAAAGATAAACAAAAGGTGTTAAATACTATTCATCTGAAGACATGGTGTTTATTATAATAGATGATGTTGTTTTTTACCTAAGCAAGGCAATTATTACAGGCTGTTAATCCTGATGCTCAGAGATCCTTACCTGAGAAAATGTCAGCAAATAAATTATTGAGCAAAATTGTGAGATGATTCTGCCATAGACAAAGACAGGGTTCTTCCCCTGGAGACTCCCAAGCCCAGTTATCTTATTCAGAGGAAATGTGGCCCTTTCAACTCCCTTAGAACAATTGTCCCTTTCACAGAGACTATCCAGTATGAATTTGCTGTATGTGGAACAGGTGGATGTTGTCCATGAAATGAGGATATATGATATGTTACGAATAAAAATGCCTCATTCCACTCCCATACCATGTAGTATCCCAGCATTGGAAGAAGTACTTCATGCTGTCTATAATAATTTTGATTATCAACCATCAGTTCCAAAAAGGCCGATAGACTTTATGAAATTCAGACTAACAAACATTTGCTCTCCCACCTTAGATCTGACCCAACAGTTATCTCTACATCTTCACCAAGTGGGAATAGACAACTAGTTTCCACCAACCCTTCCCCTGTGGACAAAGAAGGAAAGGTATTGGACATATCTGGTAAAAGAACAGTTTCTTCTTCTACTTGTGCATACATAATTCTTAACTATCCAGAACATATATGAAAGTTTATTTTGCATTCTGCATGCAGTTTGAAGGAATTTTCTGATGCATTTCATTATGAAGGTAGTTCCTATCTGAATACCCTTGATTCTAACATGTCTAAAGTATTGAAACATGTCTTAAAGTGTCTGTATGATCAGGAGCGGCCTTAGGTGAACTGGTGCTCTAGGCAAAAGGGCTCCACGGCACCCCCCCACCACCACTCCATCCTGATCTAGCTACACCAAATAAATAATGGAAAAGCGTCCCTACCAGAGCAGTGCCCTAGGTGGCTGCCTAGTTGGCCTATGCCTAAGGCCGGCTATGTGTATGATTGCATTAATACTACATCTAGGGCTACTGCTAATGCTACAGTGCTGGAGAGATGTGCCTGTGAACGTAAACAGAAGTTTGATGATGAGATAGTCTGAAATTTTAATTCAGCTTTAGATAAGAACATTTCATGTGGTCCATCTTAATGAGAGATGGAGTGTATTACAGGAAGTCTCTAAGATTTTTTAAACTCTGCTTATGTATTTCCAAAAGTCTTTTTTTCTGTAAAAAAAAAAAAAAAAAAAAAAAAAAAAACAGAACAAACAATCCCTGCTTTGCCACTTCAAACAGGGAACTAAAAAGAGATGGCAGAAGGGAAGCCACAAGAAACAAGGATCTTTTCCATAAAAAGGACAGTCTACTATTTCAGAATAACTATGGCTGTATTATTTACATTTTCTCCACCCCTTCTGCCTCTATATGACAAACTGTAACCCACAAACATTTTTTTTTACATTCATATTTCCTGTTCCATTCTTACAACACTGTGCAATGTGTACTACAGCTAAATGGACAACTTAACACTTTAAGAAAGTCCAGTAAGCAAAATAATCAGGGTTTCTTGTAGTTTTACTGAGATTCCTTAACTTTAATACTGTAAAACTGCAACACAATACAAATAGCAACATATCACTATATGTACTACTATATACAGCACATCTAAATATAAAAGAATTACATCATGCAAATTATTCACCGGTGATGCTGTTGCTAGGGCCTGAGGAAAGGTCAGGTTTGCACTCCATAAGGACATGAAGTAAAAAAAAGCTGCTTCCTGACTGAATGACATCAATTCCTGAGAGTTGCTATAATGCTATAAAAAGTTATTGTAACTGTTATGAAATAATGGGTCACTAGATGGCAGTAACAGAGTAATCAATGCTTAAACCATACAACTAAAATATAAACTGCACAAAAATGCTATGTAGGTCAGAATACTCCCTGCCTGGCACATTAAAGTATGCCACTACACTTATTAATACTGCTGTGCAGAATAACATTTTATAATCATTTTCAGAAACAAGAACTACACTGTCTGACGCTGTCCTCATATAAACCTTTGCAGTTCCTTGTTTGACAGCTCTTACTTTCATCTTCCTGACTTTACCATCTCTGCTTGGCAATGTGTTAAGGATAAGTCTCACAGGTTATTCATTCCTGCATTCTTGACTGTCCTTCAGTAGCATAAAATCACCTAGTTTAATGTTTGCATAGTCTAAATTCCACTTTCTGGGACTTTGTAAGGTGGACAAGTATTCCCTTTTTCAACTTTTCCAGAAGGTGTCAGCAAGACTCTGAACTTGCTTCCATTGTTTTACATGAAGGCCTGATGTTTCAAAGTTACCAGAAGAGGCTAACAAAGAGTTTGCCTTTTGAGTCAAAAGCATAGCTGGTGTGAAAACCTCTAGATTATTTGGATACTTCTCAACGAAAGGCAGCCTCATTTTTAACAAAAAGCCCTTTTGACACAGGAAAAGTTGAAGTTTCATCTGACAACTTTCATGAACTTCTCCAATCAGTTTCAGCATTCTGTAAGAGACTTCCTCAGGATCCTAGCATTCATGGCTTCAATGAGTCTCATGATTCCTCTTGCAAGGTGAGTGGATGGGAGATCGTAGGTTTACCCCGGGTATGACTTCTTTGTCACTGTTAGACAGTGGCACAGTATACTAACCTCAAAAAAAGGGCATAGCAAAATTAATTTAAAATGGGTGGCGAAAGCCAAACACATTCTGGCTAGGCTTATAAATGCCCTAGGGCAGATAGCCTAGATTGAACCTATGAACCTATGAACCTATGAACCTATATAAAAAATACTGGTTTCTAAAAATTGCATGGACCCAACATTTGCATCCCCTGGATTTTCAGATTCCAATTTTGGGCTTTTTTTTAAATGGAACTGCACTACTGGAGACATCAAATACAAACACAGGTCACCCCTTCTCTGCTCAAGCTCCAATCCAATCCATAACCACAGATGCATCAGATTTTACACTTGGACAGTCTCAGTTAAGGGAATTGTGCAAAGCCTGTGGAATTCTTCAGACAGACCAAGGCAGATTAATGTCAAAGAAATGTTGGCTATGATTCATGCTTGAATTCTCTTCATCACTTGTGGTACACAGGACCTCTATAGGCAATTTCAGTTAATGCCACTGCTCAGTGATGCATAAACAAACCTGGGTCATGTTATCTTACCATCTATTTAGGCTGGCTATGATGGCTTGGGAGATAGCACTTCAGCATTCCTTATCTCTCCAAGCAACGCACGGACACTCAGACCATAATATAGTGGCTGACAACTGAGCCAGTCCAGGACAGCAATTCATGAATGGATATTGAACCAGGGGGTCTTCCAGAAATTGATCTAGTTGTGGACAGCAACTCAGATAGATCTATTTTCCTCCTTTTAAAACTTAACAAATTCTGCTCCAGGAATCCTTGCATGCAAGGGTGGAGAAGAGATGTTTTTTCTTTTCCATGGTCAGGAATGTCCCTTTATGGCTTTCTACCCTTTCTACTAGTATCCATGATAATTCTGGATATTCATAAAGACCTCCAAAGATCATTATGGTGACTTCCTTTTGGTCCAGTCAACATTGGTTCTCCCCACTTTTGGAATTGTTCAAGGGTAATTACCACAAACTTCCTCTCAGACTTGACCTACTCACCCAAGACAATGGCAGTTTAACATACCCCATTCTCAAACAACTTCAGCTATCTGCAAGAATGATTTCATTCTAATTCTTTTTAGCATTTGTTTCATAATGATGTGCAGCAGGTATTAAAGAAGGCAAGTAAATCCGCTACTAGAAATCCAATATTGTAAATGGAAAATATTTTCTAGTTGGTACCTAAATGATAACTAAGGTCCTATCAGGGATTATGTACCATTTGTGGTGAAATATTTGTGTGAGTTATTATCCTCTGACATCTCTTATTCCTCTGTCAATGTACCTCTTGCAGCCATTGCAGAACATCTGTCCATGGATCCTCCTCTTTCCTCTCTGTTTGCTGTGAAACAGTTCCTCAAGGAAGTTTTACCCCTGAGACCTTCAAGTAAGCAGGTCCCTCCTTCTTAAGATCTTAACTTTGTGTTGAAATGTTTCCATTTGAACCTGTTCATCAGGAAAATTTGGGCCTCATTACATGAAAGCTTTCTTTACATTCTTACTGCTGATTACTCGGCCCTATGATGGGGAATCAGTAGTCAGAGTAAAGCTTTCTTTACATTCTGACTGCTGATTACTGGGCCCTGTGATGGGGAATCAGTAGTCAGAGTAAAGGTTTCTTTGCATTCTGACTGCTGATTACTCGGCCCTGTGATGGGGAATCAGTAGTCAGAGTAAAGCTTTCTTTACATTCTGACTGCTGATTACTCAGCCCTGTAAATGGGAATCAGTAGTCAGAGTAAAGCTTTCTTTACATTCTGACTGCCGATTACTCAGCCCTGTGAAGGGGAATCATTAGTTAGCTTTCTTTACATTCTAACCGCTGATTACTCGGCCCTGTGATGGGGAATCAGTAGTCAGAGTAAAGCTTTCTTTACATTCTGACTGCCGATTACTTGGCCTGTGAAGGAGAATCAGTAGTCAGATTAAAGCTTTCTTTACATTCTGACTGCTGATTACTCGGCCCTGTGAAGGGGAATCAGTAGTCAGAGTGAAGCTTTCTTTACATCCTGACTGCTGATCACTCGGCCCTGTTAAGGGAAATCAGTAGTCAGAGTAAAGCTTTCTTTACATTCTGACTGCTGATTACTGGGCCCTGTGATGGGGAATCAGTAGTCGGAGTAAAGCTTTCTTTACATTCTGATTGCGGATTACTGGGCCCTGTGAAGGGGAATCAGTAGTCAGAGTAAAGCTTTCTTTACATTCTGACTGCTGATTACTCGGCCCTGGGATGGGGAATCAGTAGTCAGAGTAAAGCTTTCTTTACATTCTGACTGCTGATTACTCAGCCCTGTGATGGGGAATCAGTAGTCAGAGTAAAGCTTTTATTACATTCTGACTGCTGATTACTCAGCCCTATGAAGGGGAATCGGTAGTCAGAATAAAGCTTTCTTTACATTCTAACTGCTGATTACTCAGCCCTGTGAAGGGGAATCAGCAGTCAGAGTAAAGCTTTCTTTACATTCTAACTGCTGATTACTCGGCCCTGTGAAGGGGAATCAGTAGTCAGGGTAACACTTTCTTTACATTCTGACTGCCGATTACTCGGCCCTGTGATGGGGAATCAGTAGTCAGAGTAAATCTTTCTTTACGTTCTGACTGCCGATTACTCGCCCCTGTGATGGGGAATCAGTAGTCAGAGTAAAGCTTTCTTTACATTCTGACTGCTGATTACTCGGCCCTGTGATGGGGAATAAGTAGTCGGAGTAAAGCTTTCTTTACATTCTAACTGCTGATTACTAGGCCATATGAAGGGGAATCAGTAGTCAGAGAAAAGCTTTCTTACATTCTGACTGCCGATTACTAGGCCCTGTGAAGGGGAATCGGTAGTCAAAGTAAAGCTTTTGTTACATTCTGACTGCAGATTACTAGGCCTTGTGAAGGGGAATCAGTAGTCAGAGTAAAGCTTTCTTTACATTCTGACTGCTGATTACTAGGCCCTGTGAAGGGGAATCAGTAGTCAGAGTAAAGCTTTCTTTACATTCTGACTGCTGATTACTCGGCCCTGTGATGGGGAATCAGTAGTCAGAGTAAAGCTTTCTTTACTTTCTGACTGCTGATTACTCGGCCCTGTGATGGGGAATCAGTAGTCAGAGTAAAGCTTTCTTTACATTCTGGCTTCTGATTTCTCGGCCCTGTGAAGGGGAATCAGTAGTCAGAGTAAAGCTTTCTTTACATTCTGACTGCTGATTGCTAGGCCATATGATGGGGAATCAATAGTCCGAATAAAGCTTTCTTTACATTTTGACTGCTGATTACTAGGCCCTGTGAACAGGAATCAGTAGTCAGACTAAAGCTTTCTTTACATTCTGACTGCTGATTACTCGGCCCTGGGGTGGGGAATCAGTAGTCACAGTAAAGCTTTCTTTACATACTGACTGCTGATTACTCAGCCCTGTGAAGGGGAATCAGTAGTCAGAGTAAAGGTTTCTTTACTTTCTGACTGCCTATTACTCAGCCCTGTGATGGGGAATCAGTAGTCGGAGTAAAGCTTTCTCTACATTCTGACTGCCGATTATGCAGCTCTGTGAAGGGAAACTGTATTCAGAGTAAAGGTTTATTTAGTACTTTCTTGCTGCTTCATGAAAAAGCAGCTGAGGAGCGGTCTTAGGTCAACTGGTGCCCTAGGCAAAAGGGCTTCACGGCGCCCCCCACTACACCACCCGGTGCCCCCATCCTGGTCTAACTACATTAAATAAATCCTCGAAAAGTGCCCCTGCTAGACAGGCACCCTAGACGGTCACCTAGTTGGCCTATGCCTAAGGCCGGCTATGAGCAGCTCACAGAAGAAGCGACTGGCTTATAGCCTCATTTTTTGCAGATAATTCCCCAGTGGGGAACCCTTACACAAACATTTGTTTCCTTTATAAAAGCATTTTTAATTTGTGGATTTAAATGGTATTTTATATTTAAGAATCCCAGTTTTCTTTTGTATATTGGAAGTTTTTGCTCAGGGACTGCTATTTTTTAGTTTTTACCTAATCTGGGAGCTATTTTGTATGAAAAGTGCACTGCTTGTGTAAACCTTAACTTTTCTTAGGAAAGCTTAGTGAAGTAAAGTGTTTTATTTATTTATTTTTTATTTTATTTTATTTTACATTTGTTGGCCGGGATGGTCCAACTGGATACATGTCCATTTTCAGCGGAGGCCCGGGGAGAAAAGCTCCACAGAGGAAAAGTGTACACATTAAGTTACATACAGATAAATAAACATACACATGATTTGTACTTCACATTGTTTTAGATACATTTGGCTACAACGTGGTTTGATTACAGTTCAAAATACAGTATTGTTATTGTCTAGCTACTATTTCCTGGCCCTTGTAGAGTCAAGCCAGGCAATGGGGAGCTTGATTACTGTTAAATAAATTTGTTAAAGTCAGACTGTAAAATTCATCTGGCATTAAAAAACAATGTCAGTCAATAACAAACAGTAATGCAGGAGAACTCAAGTATCTTATTTACTAATACTCTAATGTACATTAGGAGGCAAAAAACCATACACAAACTTGTACAGAATTTTGTCTGCTTTATTGGTGCCACATATGTTTTTTTATAGCATTTGCAATCAGCTTTTGCCCACCTCACTGACGTGGTCAGTGACAGGGTAATTACATCATAGTAACTTATGAAAAAGTGCTGAGATGGTGTTTTTCAAAAATCTTTTTCCCATGAGAATATTACAGCCTTGCAAGCACCTGGTCAGTCACAATGTCCTTCCGAGGATGTAGCCAATTCAAGGCTCTTAGATTAGTTCGAATACAATGGGTACATGTCTTCTTTAATGCTTCTCTTTGTCCCTTTCCAGCTGGACACTATCTCTGATAGTGCGCACAAGGCTATTCTTCTGGTGGAAGCAGGAAAAGATACACATGCAGACAGATTTATTATTTTCTAACTTTGCAAAATAATCTTTACTGACAGACATGAGCCAGGCCGCGCTTGAACGCTGCCAAGGCCAAATTTCTAATTACACTGCAGCTTATGCTTCAAGCAATAAGATGCAGTTTATTTCTACTATTATTCTAGTAAAACAGAATTAAATGCATTACATATCATACTATTTTTCAACCTTTGTTCCCTATATAGATTTGAGCACATTTATTCCTGTCTAAAGCACACATTTCTCTATATATCTGACCACACAACTTATATATGTCTGAATGTTTGAATACACATTTTCCTAAGCAGCATATATGTAAATATATATTTTCTAGGCAGCATGTATGTAAATATATTTTCTGGGCAGCACATATGTGAATATATATATTTTTCTAACATTCTCCCTCCTGTTAATGCATTTCATTCTATTTGAAACATAAACAGTATCATTTCATTCCTTAGCCTTTTCCTTTCAAGGACTTTCAGCTAAGTTAGTCATTGGTTTTATATTTCAGAAAAAGCATCATTTGAAATTAATCTCTTAATTACAACACTTTGGTAAAAAGTTTCAGTAGCAGATATATCAACAAATTTTTGATTAATCTTTTCATGCAGGAATTTCACAGTAAACACATGCTCCTATTAGGAGTATACCCACACAAATAGCAATTAAATGTTTAATAGGATGGAACCCCACCCCCCCCAAACAGATTCTGGAAAAAGTCCGTCAGTGGGTTTGGGCCTGGTTTAGTCATTGCTGATACTTGCTGAATTACCTCTAGGTGGTCATTGATTTCATGTTGGTTGTCTGGAATGTACGCACAGCATTTTTCTTCGTGGTACCACTCTTGCCGCTAGGGGTGAAGTAAAGAGCCATTCGATTTTGTAGCACAACAGTTTTTATTGCATTCAGTTCATTAGTCACCAATTCTAGGGTGGAAAAAGTTGCATTGCTCATGACTTCTTGACAGCTTCCTCAGCTCCCAGATCGATTTTACTGCTCCATAGGCTGGTGGTATTCCTGCCCTGGATATAACACTGTTGCCCAAGTTCATATGAGTCAATTTACTTTTGTCTTTCACTGAATTATGGCCTTTTCAACCAGCTCGATTTTACCAACTGGATTTACCAACTGGATTTACAGGTTTTTTCACTGGACCTTCAGATTCTCGAGCTGTTTTCCTTACGTTTAGATTATCTTACCCAAAGGTAATTCTGCAGTATGTCTTATTGCTGAAACCAGATAACCCAAAACAACTGCCGGACCAATTCTCAGGTAACCATTTATATGCCTTTTCCCACAAATAAAATCATTACTTTGGTACTAATACGTGTTATCCCTGCATGAAACATTTTTCTATTCTTAATAGACAATTGCTTAGTTAAGACTGGATTGTCACATACTGCATTTAATGTAGTTTTCATTGAACTCAGATATGAATCATGGTTAGTATTACAAACAGTACCCCCACTTTTGACTTTAATGTAACATTTATAAGACATTGTTATATTACCATTACTCCAGCCCACCTGGAGGGTATTACTTTTGTAGAAACATACAACTCCTTTTTGTGTGACAGGTAAAAATAAAGCAATTTTGTCCTGTGATCTCACAGTTTTTGTATAAAAAAAAAACTTTCCCAAGTCTCATTTTATTCCCAGAGGGACAGTGGACATTAACAGTCTCTTATATGTTGTTGGTATAGCTGTACAAACTCAGCAATTTGAAATGTGCATAGTTTCTGTATACACTTGCTTCATGGCCAGGTATGTGTTAAAGTTTGGATGCCAGTCTATAAACAGTTCATCACGTCTTCTCACTTTCACTTGTGTGGTTGAGTGCAGGGAAAAACCACAATAAGAGAAAAATTGTCACACTTATAGTTAACAAATGCACAGTTAACAAAATAATTATGCAATAGTTCTTGGGTTGCTCTGCTTTTTTGTTTGCTTTACTCTTGGCCATTTTGCCCTTGTGTATCAGTCACAAAGTTATTATTCAGCTGAAAGTTCTTTTGTCTGAAAAAGAGTTAAACTGCAAAACAGATTTATTTATTAACAGTTTCTTTATATAATTAGCTAGTGAACTGTCAGCCTCCAGCTCTGCAGGCATGAGAGCTTTTACTGAGGCACATAATATGCCCTTCCAAATACTACTTCAAAGGGGATCAAACCCTTTACATTTGTTACTGTTTTCATGCTCAGCAATGCTAGAGGTAAACAGCAAATCCAATTCTTCTGAGTCTCACTCATCAACTTCCTTAACTTGTTTTTAAAATCCCATTGTACCTCTCCACCAGTCCTGCTGACTGTGGGTGGTAAGCACAGTGATTCCTTAAGGAAATCCCAAAAAATCTCCCAAGTTGTTGAATTGTCTGATTGACAAAATGTGTCCCATTGCCACTATAGATTCTTTCCGGTATGCCAAATCTAGGAATTATTTCCTTTACTAGGGCCTTTGCCACTGTTGCTGCATCCGGATTCCTGGTTGGAAAAGCTTCTACCCATTTTGAAAACATATCTATGATCACTAAACAGTATTTCTTTCCTTCACATTTATTCAACTCTATGAAGTCCATACAAATAGTATGGAATGGATATGGTGGTGTAGGGAAACTCCCTTGCTTGTTTTTAAATGCTCCTTGTGCATGGTGCTTGTTACAAGTATGACAAGCTGCACAAAATTTTATTGTATAATTTATGTATCTTGTATAATTTATGTATCCATATGTTTGGAATATTTTATTTACTAACTGTACCATCCCCCCTGTTGAGACATGGCTCTGCCCATGGCTCAATGGCTCAACAAAGCTGCATATTTAAATAAATTAGACGGCAATATTGTTTTTTTTCCCTTTGGAAATGTACAGTCCATTCTCAAAAATTGCACCTTGTTTTACCCAGTTTTGTTTTTCTGCTTTTGTAGTAAGCATTTGCATTGTTTTTAACATGTCTAAATCTAAAATCTCAAAGGGTTGTAATTTTTCATTTAAAAATAAAGTTTCTGAGTCTGAGGCTGCTTGCTTTGCAGCTGCATCAGCTCGTGCATTACCTTTTGAAATCTTATTCTGTTGTTTTGTATGAGCTACATATTTACAAATAGCTACTTTGGTAGGCAACTGAATAGATTCTAATAGCTCCAAAATAAATTGTGCATGATTAATAGGTTTTTTACTGGATGTAATCATCCCTCTATTTTCTTTATTGTTGTGCAAACACATGCACTGTAGAAAAAGCATACTGATTATCAGTATATATGTTTACTTTTTTTACCTTTTACTAAAATACATGCTCCTGTCAAAACTACCAGTTCTGCTGCTTGAGCATACAAGTTGTGTGGCAAAGTTTGTGCTTCTAGATTTTTAGTGTCTGTAACTACTGCATACCCCACCAGATTTTTCCCTCCTGTAGGACCCCTTCTGCATGAGCCATTCATTCACGTAATATGTCACCTCAGCATCATCCAAGGGCATATTTGTAAGATCTTGTCTAGGTAAAGCTAACTGTTTATATGAGGTTGACTCAGCAGTATGGTCATACATGAAAGATTTCTAGCAGGAGAAAGGTATGCAACTTTTTCTTGTAGCAGAATTATTGCAACTGCATGAGGCATTCTCAATGTGAGAGGGTGGAATAACACCACTGAGGCTGAAGCCTGCACTGCCATTGCTGCTGCAACTACTGCTTGTACACAGTGAGGCAAAGATTGCACCACTGGGTCTAACTGTGATGAATAGTAAGCTTATGGGGCATTGCTTATCCCCATGTTGTTGCTTTAATACAGATGTCATGTACCATTGCTTACAATCTATGGTCTAAAAAAAAAAACGTTTGTGATAACTTGGAAGTCTTAAAACTAATGAAGAAGCTATTAACTGCTTCAACCTGCAGAAAGCCATTTCTGCTTTTGTTTTCCATCGTAAAATAATTTGGTACCCAGCTTTAACAAAAATTAGTTGTACCTAAGAAAGACATTATTTCTTTTTTAGTTGTTGGTTTGGGTGTTTGCAAAATTGCTGTTTTTTTTTTTTTTTTTTTTTTTTTCTCTTTCCCACTATCTAGTATTTTACCTTTATTGAATATCACATATCCCAGGTATTTAACCTGTGTTTTTTTCCCAAAGTTTGTAACTTACTTTTGTTTACTTTGTGTCCTTGTATTAATAAAAATTTTAACAATGCTACTGTATTCACCCTGCACTGCTGCTGGGTGCTGCTAGCAAGATGTCATTTACATAAAGTAAAATTTGACTACTTTCTGGTGGGGTAGACCTGCCAGGTTTGCTAGCCATTTTTGTGCAAATATTATTGGGCTCTCACAATATCCCTGTGGTAGTCGAGTATATGTATACCTTTTACCCTGAAATGTAAATGCAAACCAATATTGACTATCAGAGGATGTATAAGCATTGCTTATATTTACCACAGTAAAATACTTCTGTTGTGGCTTTAAATCATTTAACAAGGTATGTGGGTCTGGCACCAGTAAAATGCTCTAGGTTACTGCATTATTTACAGCTTATAAATCTTGTACCATCTGCCATCCCCGTTTGCTTTTTTTACAGGAAATAGGGTGTATCACATGGTGAATCAGGAGATTCTACCAGTACTCCTTTTTGAGTAATGCTGCTTATTATAGGCTTAATTTTTACTTTTGCATTCTTTTCCAAAATGTATTGTCTTTTCTGTGGTGTAAAGCTGACTTTGGGGGTAATTGTAACTGGTCCTGCTGCTTGAATAAGCCCTACATTTAACTTGCCTGTTGACCACAGAGTTGTTGGAATTTTATTTTACCTCTTCTTTTCTTTTAATAAAATGCTAATCAGCTGTCCTTACTAGATTGCAAGTGTACAGCTGTATGTGTCTGTGTCAACCAATTCAGTTTTGTTTTATATCCCTTGTCCTGACATTTCTAAATCAGTCTGTTTTTTTTTTGTTACCTTTTTTTTTTCTAAGTCTGCCCATTTAACACTTTTGTTTTTGTTTTGTCAAGTCTATTCATTATACAATCTCATGAACTCCTGAGGTAATGAACAGCTTACTACACTGTTTCCCTCAGTATCCCAGCATAAAGTTTGTAATATTAATTTGTCAGCAGGATTCTTACTTATATTCCTTATCAGGTCCTGGTGTGCTACAGTAGTATGGAGTACAATGTAACAAGTGCTGCTGATCAGTGTCAGGGAGGGTACCTTACTGATGGCTACGTTTATCAGTTCTTTGGTTACTACTGCCCCTGGACCAATCATAACTAGGTCCTGGCTGTACCAATAATAGGCTTCACCCTCTGATCACACCACAAGAGCATCCATTTGTCTTTGTGCGTCCATACCCTGCATGGTAGGAACTACTGCTATGCCAAATATCTGCACAAGGTCTCTTCCCAGTAAGTTTACTGGATATTTTTGCAGAAACTACAATTTTACTTTTCTGAGTCATACCTGAAACAGGGTCAGTTATTGCTATATTATGGGAAAGTGGTTCCCTGTATAGCTGTCCATTTGCTGCCTTTACTAATATATTGGTAAATCAGGTGTCAGAAGGGTGTATCAAAGTCCGTGGCTCCTGAGTCACACAGGAATTTGACCTTTCTTCCCTCCACCAGAAGTGTTACTTCTGGTTTTGTATATTTGCTAGGTAGAGCTCCAGGCTCAACAATGCTAAATCTAAAATTTTATTTTCATTTTTATCCTCTACATCTGTTTGTACTTCCTCTATTCCCTCTACTACATTCACATTTTCTTTTTGTTTATTAACCCTTCCTGATGATTTTTGGTTATTATCACTATCATATAGTCAGTCCACATCTCCTTTATCTTCTGTCATTGCTTTCTTATTTTGTTTATAGTCCCTAGCTAGATGCCCTTTTACCTGACTGTAATACAAATACTTCAGCTCCGTCTTCAGCAGTGAAGACTTGTGCCTTTTTTTCTTTTACTATTAAAGTGTCTTTCAGTACGTCTAGCATACTCAAGTAAGGCTTACAGCCTGCTTGTTCAGTGATTTATCATATGTCTTGTAATAAAACTACTAACAGAGGCAATGCAACCTTTTAAAAATGTGTATTTTTTAATTGTTGTTTTAAGCATTTTAATAATCTAGCATAATATCCATCTACTGTCTCATTTTCCTGTTGTATGCATTAATTAATGCAAGTCCAGTCTGCTCTAAGTTTTCATTTTTCAGAGATTCTGTCTGTTAGACCTTTCACTCTGTTGTCTAAAAATGTTTCAGAATTTTTAAGCTTCTGTTTTTTACAATTTGCTTCCTCAATCCACCTATGTGCTTGAGGTATGCCTAGTTGGTGCTGTTTTTCTTTTGCCTGACGCCTGCATCAGATTAAAGCTTGTTTAAGGAGTTTAACTAGTGAAAGTTTATCTAGTTTACTATCAAATTTATAGTTGTTAACACATTTTGCAAAATATCTCACATTATCTGCTTACTGTAATTGCATATGCTTCACATTATCCGTTAGCGGATCTCGTGATCTCTTAGTGCACTGATTTCCCATGTCTTAAAAAGACTGTTACGTAACCCTTCTCTTGTACCACGTGGTATCTTATTTCCCATATCCACAGTAGTGTCTAGAATGACTGTTTACTTTGCTTTGTTATTCCCTGATCTATGACTCAAGATACAATACTTCGACTCTCTCTCTCCCTGCTATCACAAACCTTAGCAATAGCACAGTGTAACCTGGTCCCTGATCTAAAACAAAGACAAAGAGGGAAATTCTTCTTACCTGAGCCTCCTGCTTTGACTGTTTTTTCCTTGGGGCCCAGTCTTCCGCTTTTCAGCCACAGATCAGAAAGTGGACAGCCTCTTTACACACAACAATTCAGTCGGAGGTCTTTTCACTTTAAGAACCATTTTTTTCGGCAGCTTCTCCTGCGCAGATTTATCACCACTCATGCACTCTGTGACCTGCAGCTTACCAAGGGAATTCCGGCACGATTAGGACCAAAATGTTAAATAAATTTGTTAAAGTCAGACTGTAAAATTCATCTGGCATTAAAAAACAATGTCAGTCAATAACAAACAGTAATGCAGGAGAACTCAAGTATCTTATTTACTAATACTCTAATGTACATTAGGAGGCAAAAAACCATACACAAACTTGTACAGAATTTTGTCTGCTTTATTGGTGCCACATATGGTTTTTTATAGCATTTGCAATCAGCTTTTGCCCACCTCACTGACGTGGTCAGTGACAGGGTAATTACATCATAGTAACTTATGAAAAAGTGCTGAGATGGTGTTTTTCAAAAATCTTTTTCCCATGAGAATATTACAGCCTTGCAAGCACCTGGTCAGTCACAATGTCCTTCCGAGGATGTAGCCAATTCAAGGCTCTTAGATTAGTTCGAATACAATGGGTGCATGTCTTCTTTAATGCTTCTCTTTGTCCCTTTCCAGCTGGACACTATCTCTGATAGTGCGCACAAGGCTATTCTTCTGGTGGAAGCAGGAAAAGATACACATGCAGACAGATTTATTATTTTCTAACTTTGCAAAATAATCTTTACTGACAGACATGAGCCAGGCCGCGCTTGAACGCTGCCAAGGCCAAATTTCTAATTACACTGCAGCTTATGCTTCAAGCAATAATATGCGAGTTTATTTCTACTATTATTCTAGTAAAACAGAATTAAATGCATTACATATCATACTATTTTTCAACCTTTGTTCCCTATATAGATTTGAGCACATTTATTCCTGTCTAAAGCACACATTTCTCTATATATCTGACCACACAACTTATATATGTCTGAATGTTTGAATACACATTTTCCTAAGCAGCATATATGTAAATATATATTTTTCTAGGCAGCATGTATGTAAATATATTTTCTGGGCAGCACATATGTGAATATATATATTTTTCTAACAATTACTGTAGAACCAGTGGAGGTAGAATTTAGTGGGTGTGAGTTTACCATTATTTAGAATAAGAAAAAACAAGAAACCACCTAGTAGTACAGGTGGAGTAAGATACTTATTGAGTGTCAGAGAGAACTAGTCTGGATTAATACATGGGCATAGCCAATGTGTTTTAAAAAATTGTTTAAGATTATTTTTGAATTGACAAGGGGATGTAGTAAGTCTTAAGTTATTGGGGAGGGAATTCCAGACTTTTCCTATAGAGTTGGCAAAAAGAGCTTTGCCACCCGAATTATTGGATTTGATGGTTTGGACCAGGAATCTATTTGAGGAGCGAAGACAGCTAAGATTGGAGTATGGAATCAGAAGATTATTCAGGGAGGGGGTTTTATCTGGTTGCTTAATGATTTTAAACTCTTCAGTGAGTTGGTTTAGTTTGAGAAGATTGGGTAGTTCTAGGCAATCAAGTTTCCTTAGGTTAAGGCAGTGATGAGTTCTATAAGGAGTTCCTGCTACAAATCTGGTGATGTGATTACAGGCAGCAGAGAGTTTGTTAATCTCACTTTTGTTGAGGAATGAAAGCACAGGAGAGGCATACAGTAAAGTGGAAAGTAAATGTGTACGAGAGATAGTTTGGCAGTTGGGGTTAGAAAGTTTTTAATTCTATACAAGGATCCAAGTTTCTTATTTTCAGTCTTTATGGTTTGACTAATATGCATATCAAATCTAAGCCTACTATCAATAGTGACCCCTAATAGTTTAGTGTTGGTACCAGGCTCAATAATTGTGCCATTAATAGATTACCCTCTCGCTGTATTTATTGATCAAAATTTTAACAAAATAGTTAATCTACAAAAACATCTTATTAAGGATTCATGGGATTTTCTAGGAAGAATTAACCATGATTTATGGGCCAAATACAGTCTTTTCATCACCATTGATGTGAAAGACCTATTTTCTTGTATCCCAAGGAAGGATGGCTTTGAATTTTTTGAGGCAAGCATTCACAAATATTCAGAATTAACACTGGATAGGAAATGTTTATTATTAGAACTAATGGAAATTGTTTTGGATAACAATTTCATTATTTTTGAGGGTGTTTTTTATAAGCAAGTAAGTGGAGTTGCGATGGGGGCGGCTTGCGCCCCCATTTATGCTAACTTGGTTTTATTAGAATGGGAAACCCTTTACATTTTTGAGAGTGCATTTTTTACTAAAATAAAAGCTTATTTCAGATTCCTGGATGACATTTTTCTCATTTGGGAAGGGACCCAGGAAGAGTTTGATCAATTTATGTTTCACATCAACGAATCTACCTCTTTTTTGTCCTTTACCTATCAAGCCAACAGGGATGTTATCAATTATCTGGATATCACGCTCATAAAAACTTCTAGTGGCTTTAAATCCAAAGTATATAGAAAACCAACCTGGTGTAACAGTTATCTCCACTTTGACAGCCAACATCCTTACTTTCAAAAAAAAAGTATTGTAAAAGGACAAGCTGTCAGAGTGGCGAGGATGACATCCAATTTTGATGACCTTACACAAGAATTTCTTACTTTGAGCAAAATGTTTTGTGAAAGGGGTTACCCCAGGGAGTTAGTTGTTGAGATATTGACCGAGGTCTATCAGGGATGGGGTACTCATTTTAAACCTTTACTTGGGCATCCCAATTCCATTACAGTTACATCAGAAGTTAGATCTAAAGATTTTTCGGGATCATGTTCTATCCAACACAACAATTTTTCCTTGACTTTCAAGAGGATCCTACAAGAAAATTGGTCAATACTTAAGACAAACACTGAAATAATAGGGATTGTAGGAAACAAACCTACCTTCATTCATTGAGTGGGTAACAACTTTAAGAGAATTCTGGAAGGAAGGAATTACTCTTTTAGGAATACCAGGGGTACCCACCCATGTGGCAGATGTGCCCAATGTTCTTGTATCAATACTTCAAACAGCATCAGCTTGAATAATTGTCTGGGTAGTATAGTAACATTTTGTAGGGGCAATTGTAACACTTCCATGGTAGTGTATTTGGCAACTTGTTGTCATTGCCCCAGTTTCTATGTGGGCAAAAACGGAGCGTCATTTGAAAGAAAGGATTTATGAACACAGAAATGACATTAAAACTAAAAAAGAAACAAGTGCCTTATACAAACACACCACTTCTTGACATTTCTCTCCATCATTCAAATTTGGAATCATTGATGCAGTGGATGTGGAAATTAGAGGGGGAGATGCTAAGAATGTTTTGTTGCAGAAGGAGATAAGATGGCAACTGAGATTAAAGTCAAACATCTCCCCCGGGTTAAATGAATACATTAACATTAAAGCCATTCTAGCAGGCAAAGCTAATTTAGTTTAAATTTGTTTAAATTTCATTTAAAAACACACATATATACATATACACAATGCATATATTTTTTTAATACTTTTTAATCATAAAATGTTTTAATTTAAAATGTTTTTAACATATTTTAGTAACCAAGATTTAGTGATATGCAATTCTTGCATTACATAAATGGTGTTTTTAACTATGTGTAGTTCAGCCTCTTCAGGCTTCTTGGTTTTGATGTACAAATATGTCACCTGATTTTAACTGTTTCATCAAGACTTCAAATTGATTAATTGAATTATTGAATCTAAAACCTCATTGGACATATATTTATATATAAAGTTTTCAGTATTAGTGGGATTTCATCTGATGAAGTTTGTCTACTTGCAGACGAAAGCGCTCATGTCATTTTATCTGTATTATTGATTTTCATTAAAGGATTCGGCTCCTACCAGGTGAACAGTGATTTTTTACTAGTTTTGATCCATTTTCTGGTTTAGAGTCTTTATGGTTTGACTAATATGCATATCAAATCTAAGCCTACTATCAATAGTGACTCCTAATAGTTTAGTGTTGGTACCAGGCTCAATAATGGTACCATTAATAGATTGAACGAAGAAGGGAATATTGTTAGATTGTGGTGAAAGTTGAACTGGTGGACTAACTGAGGTGGGAAAAAAATACTAGTAACTTGTTTTTTTTTGGATTTAGAATGAGTTTCCGCTCCGAGAGCCACTTTTCTACTGTAGCAAAGCAGTTTTGGGTTATTACTTGTAGGTCGGGGAGAGAGACGTCAGAGCATTGGATGCAGGTGGCCTTAGGGATGACTGAGTGAAGATAATTTATGAATACGGGAAAGAGAAGAGGACCAAGTATGGAGCCCTGGGGAACTCCGATGGTATTCGGTAGCAGTTGAGAGAGCTTATTTTGCCATCGAACTGCCTGTTGTCTTCCAGAGAGATAAGCTTTGAACCAGCTAAGGGCTGGATAATCAAGGTGTAAGGTTTCAAGAGTGTGGAGCAGTAGTTGGTGATTGACCATGTCAAAGGCTTTTGACAAGTCAAGAAAGAGGGCTGAAGATATTTTTTTGAACTTTTGAACTAGCAATAATGGCTATGGTGCAAATCAGTGCTTCTATACACTTTGTGACAACCTACCTGCCATTTGTGCTTTTGTTTTTGAAGAATTTCTGGCAGTAAGCAATATGCTGCTTGTGCATTACTTTGACAGGGAACTGGGTACTTAATTGTGAGTATGCTGCTGTCAACACCCGTTGACAATGTGCCATCTCACCCACTAATTCTAGCAATGTGTACCAGCTTTAAGACCTCCTCCTCAGTTACAGAATAGATATTTATCCTGCTTCTGTTAAACTATCTCCCACTGTACCTAAAAAGAAAAAAACAACTTACTAAAAGGCTTTGTCAATACCGCAAGCTCAGTCAATGCTACATCCAATAGAAGATTAATCTGTATTGGTCATTCTTCTTTCCCTCAACCACAGACTTTCCACTCAGGAGTCCCCTGGCGTGGTCCTTTCAGCTGCCATGAACAGGGACTCAGCCCCGACCTCAGCATCTCTTTTCTTCTCTGGGCCAGGGAGATGCTCCAGGAAATGTTCAGGATAGCCAGAGAAAGAGACCCCTTGATAAGGTAGAAGTAAGTCTTCATCCGAGTTTTTTTTCCTGCAAAGATAAACAAAAGGTGTTAAATACTATTCATCTGAAGACATGGTGTTTATTATAATAGATGATGTTGTTTTTTACCTAAGCAAGGCGATTATTACAGGCTGTTAATCCTGATTCTCAGAGATCCTTACCTGAGAAAATGTCAGCAAATAAATTATTGAGCAAAATTGTGAGATGATTCTGCCATAGACAAAGACAGGCTTCTTACCCTGGAGACTCCCAAGCCCAGTTATCTTATTCAGAGGAAATGTGGCCCTTTCAACTCCCTTAGAACAATTGTCCCTTTCACAGAGACTATCCAGGATGAATTTGCTGTTTGTGGAACAGGTGGATGTTGTCCATGAAATGAGGATATATAATTTGTTACGAATAAAAATGCCTCATTCCACTCCCATACCATGTAGTATGCCAGCATTGGAAGAAGTACTTCATGCTGTCTATAATAATTTTGATTATCAACCATCAGTTCCAAAAAGGCCGATACACTTTATGAAGTTCAGACTAACAAACGTTTGCTTTCCCACCTTAGATCTGACCCAACAGTTATCTCTACATCTTCACCAGGTGGGAATAGACAACTAGTTTCCACCAACCCTTCCCCTGTGGACAAAGAAGGAAAGGTATTGGACATATCTGATAAAAGAACAGTTTCTTCTTCTACTTGTGCATACATAATTCTTAACTATCCAGAACATATATGAAAGTTTATTTTGCATTCTGCATGCAGTTTGAAGGAATTTTCTGATGCATTTCGTTATGAAGGTAGTTCCTATATGAATACCCTCGATTCTAACATGTCTAAAGTATTGAAACATGTCTTAAAGGGTCTGTATGATCAGGAGTGGCCTTAGGTGAACTGGTGCTCTAGGCAAAAGGGCTCCACAGCGCCCCCACCACCACACCATACTGATCTAGCTACACCAAATAAATAATGGAAAAGCGTCCCTGCCAGAGCAGCGCCCTAGGTGGCCACCTAGTTGGCCTATACCTAAGGCCGGCTATGTGTATGATTGCATTAATACTGCATCTAGGGCTACTGCTAATGCTACAGTGCTGGAGAGATGTGCCTGTGAAGGTAAACAGAAGTTTGATGATGAGATAGTCTGAAATTTTAATTCAGCTTTAGATAAGAACATTTCATGTGGTCCATCTTAATGAGAGATGGAGAGTATTACAGGAAGTCTCTAAGATTTTTTAAACTCTGCTTATGTATTTCCAAAAGCCTTTTTCTCTGTAAAAAAAAAAAAAAACAGAACAAACAATCCCTGCTTTGCCACGTCAAACAGGGAACTAAAAAGAGATGCAGAAGGGAAGCCACAAGAAACAAGGATCTTTTCCATAAAAAGGACAGTCTACTATTTCAGAATAACTATGGCTGTATTATTTACATTTTCTCCACCCCTTCTGCCTCTATATGACAAACTGTAACCCACAAACATTTTTTTTTACATTTATATTTCCTGTTCCATTCTTGCAACACTGTGCAATGTGTACTACAGCTAAATGAACAACTTAACACTTTAAGAAAGTCCAGTAAGCAAAAGAATCAGGGTTTCTTGTAGTTTTACTGAGATTCCTTAACTTTAATACTGTAAAACTGCAACACAATACAAATAGCAACATATCACTGTATGTACAGCTATATACAGCACATCTAAATATAAAAGAATTACATCATGCAAATTACTCACCGGTGATGCAGTTGCTAGGGCCTGAGAAAAGGTCAGGTTTGCACTCCATAAGGACATGAAGTAAAAAGAAGCTGCTTCCTGACTGAATGACATCACTTCCTGAGAGTTGCTATAATGCTATAAAAAGTTATTCTAACTGTTATGAAATAATGGGTCACTAGATGGCAGTAACAGATTAATAAATGCTGAAACTATACAACTAAAATATAAACTGCACAAAAATGCTATGTAGGTCAGAATTCTCCCTGCCTGGCACATTACAGTATGCCACTACACTTATTAATACTGCTGTGCAGAATAACATTTTATAATCATTTTCAGAAACAAGAACTCCAATGCCTGACGCTGTCCTCATATAAACCTTTGCAGTTCCTTGTTTGACAGCTCTTACTTTCATCTTCCTGACTTTACCATCTCTGCTTGGCAATGTGTTAAGGATAAGTCCCACAGGTTATTCATTCCTGCATTCTTGACTGTCCTTCAGTAGCATAAAATCACCTAGTTTAATGTTTGGATAGTCTAAATTCCACTTTCAGGGACTTTGTAAGGTGAACAAGTATTCCCTTTTTCATCTTTTCCAGAAGGTGTCAGCAAGACTCTGAACTTGCTTCCATTGTTTTACATGAAGGCCTGATGTTTCAAAGTTACCAGAAGAGGCTAACAAAGAGTTTGCCTTTTGACTCAAAAGCATAGCTGGTGTGAAAACCTCTAGATTATCTGGATACTTCTCAACAAAAAGCAGCCTCATTTTTAACAAAAAGCCCTTTTGGCACAGGAAAAGAAGTTTCATCTGAAAACTTTCATGAACTTCTCCAATCAGTTTCAGCATTCTGTAAGAGACGTCCTCAGGATCCTAGCATTCATGGCTTCAATGAGTCTCATGATTCCTCTTGCAAGGTTACATATAAAAAAAATTACTGGTTTCTAAAAATTGCATGGACCCAACATTTGCATCCCCTGGATTTTCAGATTCCAATTTTGGGCTTTTTTTAAAATTTAACTGCACTACTGGAAACATCAAATACAAACACAGGTCACCCCTTCTCTCCTCAAGCTCCAAACCAATCTATAACCACAGATGCATCAGATTTTACACTTGAACAGTTTCAGTTAAGGTAATCGTGCAAAGCCTGTGGAATTCTTCAGATAGACCAAGGCAGATTAATGTCAAAGAAATGTTGGCTATGATTCATGCTTGAATTCTCTTCATCACTTGTGGTACACAGGACCTCTATAGGCAATTACAGACAATGCCACTGTTCAGTGATGCATAAACATACCTGGGTCATGTTATCTTACCATCTATTTAGGCTGGCTATGATGGCTTGGGAGTTAGCACTTCGGCATTCCTTATCTCTCCAAGCAATGCACGGACACTCAGACCATTGCTGTATTCTGGGCTGTGGTGTAGTTCCTGTGTTGTCCATTACCTTACTTGGATAGAAGGAAGTTTCTTTGCTCACCAGTGGGAGTGGGGAGCCTTGAGCAGCCTACCTGTCCTTGGGGGAAGTGACCTCAGCACAAGAAGCTGTTAGTAATTGGTTGTTTGGGACCATTCCTAGCTGTTTTGTAGTTCACTGCTTAAAATCCGCCTCTGGGCATTTTTTTCTGGCTATACTGCTCAGACAAGCTCCACATGGGTTTACAGAGTGATCCTAGCAGCAAGGAACTCAAAAAAGCGACTACCTTCTGGATTTAAGTATCTTTGCTTTTTTTTCACTGAAAATAGCTTCTGCTGCTTACTTTGAACTAGCCTGAACTGTTTTTTTTACTGATTACTGCATTTATTTTAAAATCTGCACTTAAAGTTACATTTAGTCGTATTTAGTCGAAAGTTTGCTTGTTTGTTTGTTTAATTGAACTGTGGAGGCTGCCCACTAAAGTTTGCTAGCCTGTGTAACTAATTTATCACTGTCTCTGCATTTTCTGTGTATTTCTGCAAAAACCAAAAAAAAATCCTTGTTTTCCCGCCTTTCTCGACTAGTTTAGACCAGTATACAGGCATTGCTGTATTCTGGGCTGTGGTGTAGTTCCTGTGTTGTCCATTACCTTACTTGGATAGAAGGAAGTTTCTTTGCTCACCAGTGGGAGTGGGGAGCCTTGAGCAGCCTACCTGTCCTTAGGGGAAGTGACCTCAGTACAAGAAGCTGTTAGTAATTGATTGTTTGGGACCATTCCTAGCTCTTTTGTAGTTCACAGCTTAAAATCCGTGTTTGCACGGCTTTGCGTGGTCGTGTGCATAGCGCAGCGCTGGTTAAACAAGGTTAAACTTTTTCTGGCTCTGCCAAGTCTGCTCTTCAATTTTTCCCTTAGAACTGTTCTACTTGCAATCTAAACAGCCTATACTCTATCTGAAAAGCTCAGCACTTGCTCCTAAAGCATTTTGTATACAGGTAAAGCACTCTTAAACAAATGAAAGTACTTCATTCACCTAAATTCTGTTGAGTACCCATTTCCCTATAGGTCCTTTCTGACTCAGTTACACAGCAATCTTTTTCACTTTTTCTAGCATGTCGAAGGGTCAGTTGCTGGCGTCCTCTCCTGTTCAGCTGGTGAATCTGGGAATCTTGAGGCAATGTTACAATTGCCTCATGTACACAGACAACCCTCTCCTCCTCCCAACAAGTACAAATATATGAAGGGAAGGTTGTCCTGTATTACAACAATTCAAATCTTGTAGTATGCACGAAGCAACTCCAAATGACAGGACAGCTGGATTCCAAATACAGTTAGTTTCCTTTATTCACACAACAAAACGAAGATGCAGTAATAGGGTTTAGCGCTTTCATCTAGATAACTAGACTTCTTGAGGAAGTCTAGTTATCTAGATGAAAGCGCTAAACCCTATTACTGCATCTTCGTTTTGTTGTGTGAATAAAGGAAACTAACTGTATTTGGAATCCAGCTGTCCTGTCATTTGGAGTTGCTTCGTGCATACTACAAGATTTGAAATACAAATATATGCGAGAGATGCAACTATATAGCCAAACTGGAGGCTGAGCTCTCTCAGTTCAGTACTGGCAAGACCAGTCAGGAGGAGAAGGTAACCACGCACACCACAAACCCAGTCTCGCATAGAACTATCACAACTGCAAACCAAACACATAAACACACAAAAACATACTCGGAGGCGCTGATTAAAAATCTACCAAAACAACAGAGGCCTCCAAAGCAGACACCCAAGCAACCACCACCTCAAGACATAGCACATGCAACACATAGTTCACAAAGTCAGTGTGCTAAACAGTCACAGCCCTTAAGGCCAAACAACATGCCAGACACACTTGTAATAGGTGACTCCATAGTCAGGCACACTGACGTCCCGCTCACCAGAATGAACAAGGAGAGGGTCACAGTAAGCTGCCTGTTGGGAGCTAGAATCAGCCACATAACACAAGCACTCAGGTCACTCCACAGCAAGTACAAATATGACTCAGTCATTGTACATGCCGGTTTGAACGACCTGAGACGCATTCTCCCTGGACTACATGAAAAGAGACATAGAGGAGCTCTCTGATTATGTAGCCCAGGCCGGTATGCCCCTGACCCTGAGCAGCATCTTACTCTCACCAAGAATGATGCCACAGTACAAAGACAAAATGATCAGTTTTAACAATTGGCTTAATTACTGGTGTCATTCTAAGGGGATCCAGTGTCTGTCTGCTTGGGATGACATGCTTGACAAGCCACGCTGCTTCGCAAGGGATAGCTTGCACCTGTCACCCCTGGGCTTCCGGATATTGGCCAAGGCTCTTGCCACCCCCATAGTGCCTTTTTTAGGCAAGGCTCAAATGACAAACCTACCATCCTAGAAAACACAAGTGGAAAAAACTAAGGGTAATGCTGCTCAATGCCAGAAGTCTAAACCTCAAGATGCACGCCCTCGAAGCCCCCCTCAGTATGGAGAACATCGATGTCTGTGCAGTGACTGAAACCTGGTTCAAGGCTCCTAAGAGCACCCCAGCACTATCAGGTTTTACCTCATATCATGCTTTCCGGCCCCAAAACTTGGACTGAACCACAAAAGGAGGGGGACTATCCATTTTCATCAAAGATACCCACACCTCCAGGTTAGTGACAATGCACGAAGCATCGGAGACTATCCAGGTGCAACTAACCATAGGCAAAACTGCCTTACAGTTTGTAGCATGCTACAGACCACCCTTTCAAACTCAGGAACCTCACACAGCCTTCCTGAAGACACTGGAGAGTATGAATGTCTCTCCAAATACCATCATTTTGGGAGACTTCAACTACCCAAACATAGACTGGGAACATTACTCAAGCCCCAACACCCTAGCGCAAAGGTTCCTAGAATTCATAAACTCAAATGCAATGGAACAACTAGTCACCATTCCCACAAGAGGAGACAATATACTATACCTGATCATCACAAACATGGGGACAAAATGCTCCACACTGGAAGTACATCCCTCTTTGGTAAGATCAGACCATAAATTAATCTCACTGGAAATCCACATCCTGCCCCCACCCCCTGCACAAAAGACCACCGTGAAGAACTTCTCAAAAGCAAACTTCACACTTCTTAAGACTGAAGTGGTATCTTTCAAGGCCCCTGGGCCAGTGGAAACCACAACCCACACTGCTGAATCCTTTGCAAATGCCTTCTATGGGCACCTTCAAAATGCATGGATCATGCAATCCCAAATAAAACCAAGACCCATTCCCCAAAGGCAGGCCTGGTCTGGTGGACCCCAGCCATAAACAAACTTTACAACAGGAGGATGAAGCTACTACATGACAGAGCAAAATCCCTAAAAGGGAAGGCATCTCTGATCAGTACTAGCAAAAAACTACGATCACTCATAAAATCATCCAAGGCCAACTTTGAGAGAAAAATCGCAAAAGACACAAAAGACAATCACAAGGCCTTCTTTAGCTATGTTAGAAACCTGGGTGGAAACTCCCAGATATGCTCAGAGTTAGTCCAAAATGACACAAAATACACTGAACCCACTGACATTGCCAACATTCTGGCAGACAGGTTCAGTGCAAATTTTTCCTCCCCCTCCCGCCCAAAAAGAGAAATAACTATCCCAGCAGAGTGTAGCCTCCCTAACATCTCAGATGCCCAGGTGAGAGCCGCCCTCTCTAAAGCTAAAAACACAGCATCAATTGGACCGGATGGTGTCCCGGGCTGTGTGCTATATGAACTCCAAGAGGAACTAAACCCACACATAAGGCTGCTGTTTAATCTTAGCCTTACTACAGGATACGTACCCAAAGAGTGGTGTACGGCAACGGTGGTCCCACTTCACAAAGGCGGTGCTTCTACGGACCCTGGAAATTACCGCCCCATAAGCTTGACGAGCCTGGTCTGCAAAGCGATGGAGAGGATCATTATGGAAATCATAAACAAAGACATTGGGGACCTACAGACATTGGATCCTACCCAATTTGGCTTTGTCAAAGGCAGATCCTGCCTTTTGAACTTGGTCGACTTTTTTGAAACAGTCACTAGGGCCATTGATGAGGGTAAGGCAGTTCACACAGCCTACCTTGACCTTGCAAAAGCCTTTGACACAATACCCCACTCGGGCATCATAGACAAACTCACCAGCTTTAATGTAAACCCATATGTCACAAGATGGGTTGCAAACTGGCTCAAGGACAGAACTCACAGGGTCAGAGTTGCAGGAGCTATGTCAGACTCTAAGCCAGTCGCAAGCGGTGTCCCACAGGGCTCAGTCCTGGGACCCCTCTTGTTCGGCATTTATTTTTCCGAGGTACAAGAAAACATAGGAGGATTGTGGCTGACAAAGTTCGCAGATGACTGCAAACTGGGCACCATAATTGATACTCCAGCGGACACAAACATCCTTCAGAGAGGCCTCATAGAAATGGATAATTGGTGCCAGAGCCATGGCCTTAAGCTGAACACCAAAAAATGTATAGTCATACCCTTTGGGAAAAACAAGGTACCAACAAATTACCACATAGGCGGTAATCCATTAAGTATGGAAGAGGTAATCAGGGACCTAGGATGACAGTAACCTCTCATTTGACACTCACATTGCCAAAGTGGTTAGGAAGACCTTCTGTATTGCCCACCTTATCATGAAGGGTTTCACATCTACATCAAGAGAGGTCATTGTGCCCCTGTACTCTTCTCTTATCAGGCCAATGATTGAGTACAATGCCCCATTTGGGATGTATCTCACCCGACACCTGCAGCAGTTGGAAAGACCCCAAAAGTTCCTCACCAAGAGGATAAAGGGTCTTAAACATATGTCATATGCTGCCCGACTGAAAAAACTCCAGCTCTATTCAGTCGCATACTGCCTACTCAGAGATCTGTGCCTGACGTACAAGGCCATGTCCAATCCTGAATTAATGGACATGCTCCACCTCAGAAAATCCAAATCCATCAGAGCCATGAGAACAAGTGACTTAACCCTCAACACAGAAATAAATAGAACGTGCTGGAGGGACAGATTCATAACCCAGAGGCTCCCTACAATCTGGAACAGAATCCCAGTCCATGTTAGGCAGAGCCCCTCACTGACTCTATTCAAGAGAAATATCGACGAGTGGATGGGAGATCGTAGGTTTACCCTGGGGGTCATCTCTGTGTCACTACTAGACAGAGGCATAGTAAACTAAACCCTAAAAGGGCGTAGTATTCTCATCCTAAGGGGTGGTGTAAGCCACATACACTCTGGCTAGGCTTATAAATGCCCTAGGGCAGATAGCCTAGTACGAACCTATGAACCTAGGAACCTATATAGTGGCTGAAAACTGAGCTAGTCCAGGACTGCAATTCATGAATGGATATTGAACCAGAGGGCCTTCCAGAAATTGATCTAGTTGTGGGCAGCAACTCAAATAGATCCATTTGCCTCCTTTCAAAATTGAACAAATTCTGCTCCAGGAATCCTTGCATGCAAGGGTGGAGAAGAGATGTTTTTTCTTTTCCATGGTCGGGAATGTCCCTTTATGGCTTTCTACCCTCTCTACTAGTATCCATGATAATTCTGGATATTCATAAAGACCTCCAAAGATCATTATGGTGACTTCCTTTTGGTCCAGTCAACATTGGTTCTCCACTCTTATGGAATTTTTCAAGGGTAATTACCACAAACTTCCTCTCAGACTAGACCTACTCACCCAAGACAATGGGAGTTTGACATACCCCATTCTCAAACAACTTCAGCTATCTGCAAGAATGATTTCATTCTAATTCTTTTTAGAATTTGTTTCATAATAATGTGCAGCAGGTATTAAAGAAGGCAAGAAAATCTGCTACTAGAAATCCAATATTGTAAATGGAAAATATTTTCTAGTTGGTACCTAAATGATAACTGAGGTCCTATAAGGGATTATGTACCATTTGTGGTGAAAAATTTGTGTGAGTTATTATCCTCTGACATCTCTTATTCTTCTGTCAAGGTACCTCTTGCAGCCATTGCAGAACATCTGTCCATGGATCCTTCTCTTTCCTCTCTGTTTGCTGTGAAACAGTTCCTCAAGGGAGTTTTACCCCTGAGACCTTCTAGTAAGCAGGTTCCTCCTTCTTGGGATCTTAACTTTGTGTTGAAATGTCTCCATTTGAACCTGCTCATCAGGAAAATTTGGGCCTCATTACATGAAAGCTTTCTTTACATTCTGACTGCTGATTACTCGGCCCTATGATGGGGAATCGGTAGTCTGAGTAAAGCTTTCTTTACATTCTGACTGCTGATTACTGGGCCCTGTGATGGGGAATCAGTAGTCAGAGTAAAGGTTTCTTTGCATTCTGACTGCTGATTACTCGGCCCTGTGATGGGGAATCAGTAGTCAGAGTAAAGCTTTCTTTACATTCTGAGTGCTGATTACTCGGACCTGTGATGGGGAATCAGTAGTCAGAGTAAAGCTTTCTTTACATTCTGACTTCTGATTACTCGGCCCTGTGAATGGGAATCAGTAGTCAGAGTAAAGCTTTCTTTACATTCTGACTGCTGATTACTAAGCCCTGTGATGGTGAATCAGTAGTCAGAGTAAATCTTTCTTTACATTCTGACTGCTGATTACTCGGCCCTGTGAAGGGGAATCAGTATTCAGAGTAAAGCTGTATCTACATTCTGATTGCTGATTACTCGGCCCTGTGATGGGGAATCAGTAGTCAGAGTAAAGCTTTCTTTACATTCTGACTGCAGATTACTCAGCCGTGTGAAGGGGAATCAGTAGTCAGAGTAAAGCTTTCTTTACATTCTAACTGCTGATTACTCGGCCCTGTGATGGGGAATCAGTAGTCAGAGTAAAGCTTTCTTTACATTCTGACTGCTGATTACTCAGCCCTGTTAAATGAAATCACTAGTCAGAGTAAAACTTTCTTTACATTCTGACTGCCGATCACTTGGGCCTGTAAAGGGGAATCAGTAGTCAAATTAAAGCTTTCTTTACATTCTGACTTCTGATTATTGGGCCCTGTGATGGGGAGTCAGTAGTTGGAGTAAAGCTTTCTTTACATTCTGATTGCGGATTACTGGGCCCTATGAAGGAGAATCAGTAGTCAGAGTAAAGCTTTCTTTACATTCTGACTGCCAATTACTCCGCCCTGTGATGGGGAATCAATAGTCAGAGTAAAGCTATCTTTACATTCTGACTGCTGATTACTCAGCCCTGTGATGGGGAATCGGTAGTCAGAGTAAAGCTTTTTTTACATTCTGACTGCTGATTACTAAGCCCTGTGATGGGGAATCAGTAGTCAGAGTAAAGCTTTCTTTACATTCTGACTGCTGATTACTTGGCCCTGTGATGGGGAATCAGTAGTCAGAGCAAAGTTTCTTTACATTCTGACTGCTGATTACTCGGCCCTTGAAGGGGAAGCAGTAGTCAGAGTAAAGCTTTCTTTACATTTTGACTGCTGATTACTCGGCCCTGGGACGGGGAATCAGTAGTCAGAGTAAAGCTTTCTTTACATTCTGACTGCCGATTACTCAGCCCTGTGAAGGGGAATCAGTAGTCAGAGTAAAGCTTTCTTTACATTCTAACTGCTGATTACTCGGCCCTGTGATGGGGAATCAGTAGTCAGAGTAAAGCTTTCTTTACATTCTGACTGCTGATTACTTGGCCCTGTGATGGGGAATCAGTAGTCAGAGTAAATCTTTCTTTACATTCTGACTGCTGATCACTCGGCCCTGTTAAGGGAAATCAGTAGTCAGAGTAAAGCTTTCTTTACATTTTGACTGCTGATTACTCGGCCCTGTGAAGGGGAATCTATAGTGAGAGTAAAGCTTTTTACATTCTGACTTCTGTTTACTGGGCCCTGTGATGGGGAATCAGTAGTCAGAGTAAAGCTTTCTTTACATTCTGAATGCGGATTACTGGGCCCTGTGAAGGGGAATCAGTAGTCAGAGTAAAGCTTTCTTTACATTCTGACTGCTGATTACTCATCCCTGTGAATGGGAATCAGTAGTCAGAGTAAAGCTTTCTTTACATTCTGACTGCTGATTACTCGGCCCTGTGAAGGGGAATCAGTAGTCAGAGTAAAGCTGTATCTACATTCTGACTGCTGATTACTCGGCCCTGTGATGGGGAATCAGTAGTCAGAGTAATGCTTTCTTTACATTCTGACTGCCGATTACTCAGCCCTGTGAAGGGGAATCAGTAGTCAGAGTAAAGCTTTCTTTACATTCTAACTGCTGATTACTCGGCTCTGTTAAGGGAAATCAGTAGTCTAAGTAAAGCTTTCTTTATGTTCTGACTGCCGATTACTTGGCCTGTGAAGGGGAATCAGTAGCCAGATTAAATCTTTCTTTACATTCTGACTGCTGATAAGTAGGCCCTGTGATGGGGAATCAGTAGTCAGAGTGAAGCTTTCTTTACATCCTGACTGCTGATCACTCGGCCCTGTTAAGGGAAATCAGTAGTTAGAGTAAAGCTTTCTTTACATTCTGTCTGCTGATTACTTGGCCCTGTGATGGGGAATCAGTAGTCAGATTAAAGCTTTCTTTACATTCTGATTGCGGATTACTTGGCCCTGTGAAGGGTAATCAGTAGTCAGAGTAAAGTTTTCTTTACATTCTGACTAGTGATTACTCAACCCTGGGATGGGGAACCAGTAGTCACAGTAACGCTTTGTTTACATTCTGACTGCCGATTACTCAGCCCTGTGATGGGGAATCAGTAGTCATAGTAAAGCTTTCTTTACATTCTGACTGCTGTTTACTCGGCCCTGTGAAGGGGAATCAGTAGTCAGAGTAAAGCTTTCTTTACATTCTGACGGTCTATGACTCGGCCCTGTGATGGGGAATCAGTAGTCAGACTAAAGCTTTCTTTACAATCTGGCTGTCGATTACTCAGCCCTGTGATGGGGAATCAGTATTCAGATTAAAGCTTTCTTTACATTCTTACTGAGGATTACTCGGCCATGTGATGGGGAATCAGTAGTCAGAGTAAAGCTTTCTTTACATTCTGACTGCTGATTACTCAGCCCTGTGATGGGGAATCAGTAGTCAGAGTAAAGCTTTCTTTACATTCTGACTGCCTATTACTCAGCCCTGTGATGGGGAATCAGTAGTCAGAGTAAAACTTTCTTTACATTCTAACTGCTGAGTACTCAGCCCTGTGGTGGGGAATCAGTAGTCATAGTAAAGCTTTCTTTACATTCTGACTGCTGTTTACTCGGCCCTGTGAAGGGGAATCAGTAGTCAAAGTAATGCTTTCTTTACATTCTGACTGCCGATTACTCGGCCATGTGATGGGGAATCAGTAGTCAGAGTAAAGCTTTCTTTACATTCTGACTGTCAATTACTCGGCCCTGTGATGGGGAATCAGTAGTCAGAGTAAAGCTTTCTTTACATTCTGACTGCTGATTACTCAGCCCTGTGATGGGGAATCAGTAGTCAGAGTAAAGCTTTCTTTACATTTTGACTGCTGATTACTCGGCCCTGTGATGGGGAATCAGTAGTCAGAGTAAAGCTTTCTTTACGGTCTGACTGCTGATTACTCGGCCCTGTGATGGGGAATCAGTAGTCAGAGTAAAGCTTTCTTTACATTCTGACTGCTCATTACTAGGCCATATGAAGGGGAATCCGTAGTCAGAGTAAATCTTTCTTTACATTCTGACTGCCAATTACTAGGCCCTGGGAAGGGGAATCAGTAGTCAAATTAAATCTTTCTTTACATTCTGGCTTCTGATTACTCGGCCCTGTGTAGGGGAATAATTATTCAGAGTGAAGCTTTTTTTACAGGGCCTGTGATGGGGAATCAGTAGTCAGAGTAAAGCTTTCTTTACATTCTGACTGCTGATCACTCGGCCCTGTGATGGGGAATCAGTAGTCAGAGTAAAGCTTTCTTTTCATTCAGACTGCTGATTACTCGGCCCTGTGAAGGGGAATCAGTAGTTCCAGTAAAGCTTTCTTTACATTCTAACTGCTGATTACTCAGCCCTGTGATGGGGAATCAGTAGTCAGAGTAAAGCTTTCTTTACATTCTGACTGCTGATTACCTGGCCCTGTGAAGGGGATTCAGTAGTCAGAGTAAAGCTTTTTTTACATTCTGACTGCTGATTACTCGCCCCTGGGATGGGGAATCAGTAGTCAGAGTAAAGCTTTCTTTACATTCTGACTGATGATTACTCGGTCCTGTGATGGTGAATCAGTAGTCAGAGTAAAGCTTTCTTTACATTCTGACTGCTGATTACTCGCCCCTGTGAAGGGGAATCAGTAGTCAGAGTAAAGTGTTCTTTACATTCTGACTGCTGATTACTCAGCCCTGTTAAGGGAAATCAGTAGTCAGAGTAAAGCTATCTTAACATTCTGTCTGCCGATTACTTGGCCTGTGAAGGGGAATCAGTAGTCACATTAAAGCTTTCTTTACATTCTGACTGCTGATAACTCGGCCCTGTGATTGGGAATCAGTAGTCAGAGTAAAGCTTTCTTTACATCCTGACTGCTGATCAATCGGCCCTGTTAAGAGAAATCAGTAGTCAGAGTACAGCTTTCTTTACATTCTGAATGCTGATTACTGGGCCTGTGACGGGGAATCAGTAGTTGGATTAAAGCTTTCTTTACATTCTGATTGCAGATTACTGGGCCCTGTGAATGGGGAATCAGTAGTCAGAGTAAAGCTTTCTTTACATTCTTACTGCTGATTACTCAGCCCTGGGATGGGGAATCAGTAGTCAGAGTAAAGCTTTCCTTACATTCTGACTGCCGATTACTCAGTCCTGTGATGGGGAATCAGTAGTCAGAGTAAAGCTTTCTTTACATTCTGACTGCTGATTACACAGCCCTGTGAAGGGGAATTAGTAGCCAGAATAAAGCTTTCTTTACATTCTGACTGCCGATTACTCAGCCCTGTGAAGGGGAATCAGTAGTCAGAGTAAAGCTTTCTTTACATTCTAACTGCTGATTACTCGGCCCTGTAATGGGGAATCAGTAGTCAGAGTAAATGTTTCTTTACATTCTGACTGCTGATCACTCGGCCCTGTTAAGGGAAATCAGTAGTCAGAGTAAAGCTTACTTTACATTTTGACTGCTGATTACTTGGCCCTGTGAAGGGGACTCAGTAGTCAGAGTAAAGCTTTTTACATTCTGACTTCTGTTTACTGGGCCCTGTGATGGGGAATCAGTAGTCAGAGTAAAGCTTTCTTTACATTCTGACTGCGGATTACTGGGCCCTGTGAAGGGGAATCAGTAGTCAGAGTAAAGCTTTCTTTACATTCTGACTGCTGATTACTCGGCCCTGTGATGGTGAATCAGTAGTCAGAGTAAAGCTTTCTTTACATTCTGACTGCTGATTACTCAGCCCTGTAAATGGGAATCAGTAGTTAGAGTAAAGCTTTCTTTACATTCTGACTGCTGATTACTCGGCTCTGTGAAGGGGAATCAGTAGTCAGAGTAAAGCTGTATCTACATTCTGACTGCTGATTACTCGGCCCTGTGATGGGGAATCAGTAGTCAGAGTAATGCTTTCTTTACATTCTGACTGCCGATTACTCAGCCCTGTGAAGGGGAATCAGTAGTCAGAGTAAAGCTTTCTTTACATTCTGACTGCCGTTTACTTGGCCTGTGAAGGGGAATCAGTAGTCAGATTAAAGCTTTCTTTACATTCTGATGGCTGATAAGTCGGCTTTGTGATGGGGAATCAGTAGTCAGAGTAAAGCTTTCTTTACATCCTGACTGCTGATCACTCGGCCCTGTTAAGGGAAATCAGTAGTTAGAGTAAAGCTTTCTTTACATTCTGTCTGCTGATTACTTGGCCCTGTGATGGGGAATCAGTAGTCAGAGTAAAGCTTTCTTTACATCCTGATTGCGGATTACTGGGCCCTGTAAAGGGGAATCAGTAGTCAGAGTAAAGCTTTCTTTACATTTTGACTGCTGATTACTCAACCCTGGGATGGGGAATCAGTAGTAAAAGTAATGCTTTCTTTATATTCTGACTGCTGATTACTCAGCCCTGTGATGGGGAATCAGTAGTCAGAGTAAAGCTTTCTCTACATTCTGACTGCTCTTTACTCTGCCCTGTGAAGGGGAATCAGTAGTCACAGTAACGCTTTCTTTACATTCTGACTGCCGATTACTCGGCTGTGTAATTGGGAATCAGTAGTCAGAGTAAAGCTTTCTTTACATTCTGACTGCTGATTACTCAGCCCTGTGATGGGGAATCAGTAGTCAGAGTAAAGCTTTCTTTACATTCTGACTGCTGATTACTCAGCCCTGTGATGGGGAATCAGTAGTCAGAGTAAAGCTTTCTTTACATTCTGACTGCCTATTACTCAGCCCTGTGATGGGGAATCAGTAGTCAGAGTAAAGCTTTCTTTACATTCTGACAGCTGATTACTCAGCCCTGTGATGGGGAATTAGTAGTAGGAGTAAAGCTCTATTTACATTCTGACTGCTGATTACTCGGCCATGTGAAGGGGAATCATTAGTCAGAGTAAAGCTTTCTTTACATTCTGACTGCTGATAACTCAGCCCTGTGATGGGGAATCAGTAGTCAGAGTAATGCTTTCTTTACATTCTGACTGCTGATTACTCGGCCCTGTGATGGGGAATCAGTAGTCAGAGTAAAGCTTTCTTTACATTCTGACTGCTGATTACTCGGCCCTTTGGTGGGGAATAAGTAGTCAGAGTAAAGCTTTCTTTACATTTTGACTGCTGATTACTCTGCCCTGTGATGGGGAATCAGTAGTCAGAGTAAAGCTTTCTTTACGGTCTGACTGCTGATTACTCGGCCATGTGATGGAGAATCAGTATTCAGAGAAAACTTTCTTTACATTCTGGCTGCTCATTACTAGGCCATATGAAGGGGAATCAGTAGTCAGAATAAAGCTTTCTTTACATTCTGACTGCCAATTACAAGGCCCTGTGAAGGGGAATCAGTAGTTAGAGTAAATTTTTCTTTACATTCTGGCCCTGATTACTCGTCCCTGTGAAGGGGAAACATTAGTCAGAGTGAAGCTTTCTTTACAGGCCCTGTGATGGGGAATCAGTAGTCAGAGTAAAGCTTTCTTTACATTCTGACTGCTGATTACTCAGCCCTGTGATGGGGAATCAGTAGTCAGTGTAAAGCTTTCTTTACATTGTGACTGCTGATCACTCGGCCCTGTTAAGGGAAATCAGTAGTCAGAGTAAAGCTTTCTTTACATTCTGACTGCTGATTACTTGGCCCTGTAATGGGGAATCAATAGTCAGAGTAAAGCTTTCTTTACATTCTGACTGCTGATTACTCAGCCCTGTGAATGGGAATCAGTAGTCAGAGTAAAGCTTTCTTTACATTCTGACTGCCGATTACTCAGCCCTGTGAAGGGGAATCAGTAGTCAGAGTAATGCTTTCTTTACATTCTAACTGCTGATTACTCGGCCCTGTAATGGGGAATCAGTAGTCAGAGTAAATCTTTCTTTACATTCTGACTGCTGATCACTCGGCCCTGTGAAGGGGACTCAGTAGTCAGAGTAAAGCTTTTTACATTCTGACTTCTGTTTACTGGGCCCTGTGATGGGGAATCAGTAGTCAGAGTAAAGCTTTCTTTACATTCTGACTGCGGATTACTGGGCCCTGTGAAGGGGAATCAGTAGTCAGAGTAAAGCTTTCTTTACATTCTGACTGCTGATTACTCAGCCCTGGAATGGGGAATCAGTAGTCAGAGTAAAGCTTTCTTTACATTTTGACTGCTGATTACTCGGCCCTGTGATGGTGAATCAGTAGTCAGAGTAAAGCTTTCTCTACATTCTGACTGCTGATTACTCAGCCCTGTGAATGGGAATCAGTAGTCAGAGTAAAGCTTTCTTTACATTCTGACTGCTGATTACTCGGCCCTGTGAAGGGGAATCAGTAGTCAGAGTAAAGCTGTATCTACATTCTGACTGCTTATTACTCGGCCCTGTGATGGGGAATCAGTAGTCAGAGTAAAGCTTTCTTTACATTCTGACTGCTGATTACTCATCCCTGTGAAGGGGAATCAGTAGTCAGAGTAAAGCTTTCTTTACATTCTAACTGCTGATTACTCGGCCCTGTGATGGGGAATCAGTAGTCGGAGTAAAGCTTTCTTTACATTCTGACTGCTGATTACTCGGCCCTGTTAAGAGAAATCAGTAGTCAGAGTAAAGCTTTCTTTACATTTTGACTGCCGATTACTTGGCCTGTGAAGGGGAATCAGTAGCCAGATTAAAGCTTTCTTTACATTCTGACTGCTGATAAGTAGGCCCTGTGATGGGGAATCAGTAGTCAGAGTAAAATGTGCACGAGAGATAGTTTGGCAGTTGGGGTTAGGTAAAAGTTTTTAATTCTATACAAGGATCAAGTTTCTTATTTTTCAGTCTTTATGGTCTCTTGACTAATATGCATATCAAATCTAAGCTTCTTACTATCAATAGTGTGTACCCCTAATAGTTTTAGGTGTGTTGGTACCAGGCTCAATAATTTGTACCATTAATAGAATTACCACTCTCGCTGTATTTTATTGATCAAAATTTTAACAAAAATAGTTTAATCTACTTTAAAAAACATCTTATTGTAAGATTCATGGGATTTTCTAGGAAGAATTAACCATGATTTATGGAGCTAAATACAGTCTTTTCATCACCATTGATGTGAAAGACCTGCCTTTCTTTGTATCCCAAGGAAGGATGGCTTTGAATTTTTGAGGCAGAAGCATTCACAAATATTCAGAATTAACACCGGATAGAAATGTTTATTATTAGAACCGGAAATTGTTTTGGATAACAACTTCATTATTTTTGAGGAAAGTGTTTTTACATAAACAAGTAAGTAGGAGTTGCGATGTAAGGCGGCTTCTACTTCCCATTTATGCGTAACTTGGTTTATTAGAATGGGAAACCCTTTTACATTTTTTGAGAGTGCATTTTTACTAAAATAAAGCTTATTTCAGATTCCTGGATGACATATTTCTCATTTGGGAAGGGACCCAGGTAAGAGTTTGATCAATTCTATGTTTCACATCAACGAATCTACACTCTTTTTTGTCCTTTACCTATCATTAACAGGGATGTTATCAATTATATCTGGATATCACGCTCATAAAAACTTGTAGTGGCTTTAAATCCAAAGTATATAGAAAACCAACCTTGGTGTAACAGTTATCTCCACTTTGACAGCCAACATCCTTACTTTTCAAAAAAAGTATTGTAAAGAAAGGACAGAAGCTGTCAGAGTGGCGAGGATGACATCCAATTTTGATGACCTTACACAAGAATTTCTTACTTTGAGCAAAATGTTTTGTGAAAGGGTTACCCCAGGGAGCGTTAGTTGTTGGAGATATTGGCCGAGGTCTATCAGGGATGGGGTACTCATTTTAAACAACTTTACTTGGGCATCCCAATTCCAGCCCCAGTTACATCAAGTTAGATCTAAAGATTTTTAGGGATCATATTATTTCTATCCAACACAACAATTTTTCCTTGACTTTCAAGAGGATACCTACAAGAAAAGGTGGTCAATACTTCAAGACAAACACACTACAAAATACTAGGGATTGTAGGGAAACAAACCTACCTTCATTCATTGAGTGGGTAACAACTTTAAGAGAATTCTGGAAGGGAAGAATTACTCTTTTAGGAATACCAGGGGTACACCCACCATGGGCAGATGTGCCCAATGTTTGCTTGTATCAATACTTCAAACAGCATCAGCTTCTGAATAATTGTCTGGGTGAGTATACAGGTAACATTTTTGTAGGGAGACAGATTGCGCTAACACTTCCATGGTGTGTATTTGGCAACTTATTTGTCATTTTGCCCCAGTTTCTATGTGGGCAAACCGGAGCGTCATTTGGAAAGAAAGGATTTATGAACACAGAAATGACATTAAAAACTAAAAAAGAAACAAGTGCAACTAAGTACAAACACACCACTTCTTGTCATTTCTTTCCATCATTCAAATTTGGAATCATTGATGCAGTGGATGTGGAAATTAGAGGGGGAGATGCTAAGAATGTTTTGTTGCAGAAGGAGATAAGATGGCAACTGGAGATTAAAAGTCAAACATCTCCCGGGTTAAATGAATACATTAACATTAAAGAGCCATTCTAGCAGTTATAAGTAAAGCTAATTTGCTTAAATTTGTTTTTAAATTTCATTTTAAAAAGCTTACACACATATATACACTATATACACAAGTGCATATATTTTTTTAATACTTTTTAATCATAAATGTTTTAATTTAAAATGTTTTTTAACATATTTTAGTAGCTAAGATTTGAAGATATTGCAATTTCTTGCATTACATAAATGGTGTTTTTTAACTATGTGGCCAGTTCAGCCTCTTCCAGGCTTCTTTTTGGTTTTGATATTGCCAAATATGTCACCATGATTTTAACTGTTTCATCAAGACTTCAAATTGATTGAATTGAATTATTGAATCTAAAACCTCATTGGACATATATTTATATATAAAGTTTTCAGTATTAGTGATTTCATCTGATGAAGTTTGTCTACTTACTAGATCAGCACTCATGTTATTTTATCTGTATCATTGATTTTCATTAAAGAGTCTGCCCTACCAGGTGAACAGTGATTTTTTATCTTAGTTTTGATCCATTTTCGGTTTCTAGGAGTCTTTTATGGCTTAATTAATATGCATATCAAATCTAAGTCACCATCAATAGTGACCTAATAGTTTAGTGTTGGTACCAGGCTCAATAATGGTACCATTAATAGATTGAACGGAAGAAGGAATATTGGCAGATTGTGGTGAAAGTTGAACCGTGGACTAACTGAGGTGGGAAAAACACCAGTAACTTGTTTTTTTTTTGATTTAGAATGAGTTCGCCTCCGAGAGCCACTTTTCTACTGTAGCAAAGCAGTTTTGAAGGTTATTACTTGTGGGGTCGGGGAGAGAGGCGTCAGAGCATTGGATGCAGGTGGCCTTAGGGATGACTGGAGTGAAGATAATTTATGAATACGGGAAGAGAGAAGAGGACCAAGTATGGAGCCCTGGGGAACTCCATTGGTATTCGGTAGCAGTTGAGAGAGCTTATTTTGCCATCCGAACACACCTGTTGTCTCCAGAGAGATAAGCTTTGAACCAGCTAAGGGCTGGATAATCAAGGTGTAGGTTTCAAGAGTGTGGAGCAGGAGTTGGGTGATTGACCATGTCAAAGGCTTTGACAAGTCAAGAAAAGAAGGGGAGCTGAAAGATATTTTTTGAACTTTTGAACTAGCAATAATGTAGCTATGGTGCAAATCAGTGCTTCTATACACACTCCTTTGTGACAAACTTACCCAAGCATTTGTGCTTTTGTTTTTGAAGAATTTTGGCAGTAAGCAATATGCTTGTGCATTACTTTGACAGGGAACTGGGTACTTAATTCAGAGTATGCTGTTGTCAACACCCGTTGACAATCGTGCCATCTCACCCACTAATTCTAGCAATGTGTATTTTCAGCTTTAAGACCTCCCTCCTCAGTTTACAGAATAGATATTTATCCTGCTTCTGTTAAACTATCTCCACACTGTACCTAAAAGAGAAAAAAACAACTTACTAAAAGGCTTTTGTCAATACCACTTAGCTCAGTCAATGCTAACATCCCAATAGAAGATTAATCTGTATTGGTCATTTCTTCTTTCCCCTCAACCACAGACTTCTTTCCACTCCAGGAGTCCCCTGGCGTGGTCCCTTTTCAGCTGCCATGAACAGGGACTCCAGCCCCCACCTTCTCAGTGACATCTCTTTTCTTCTCTGGGCCAGGGAGATGCTCCAGGAAATGTTCAGGATAGCCAGAAAGAGATCCTTGATAAGGTAAGTAGAAGTAAGTCTTCATCCGAGTTTTTTTTTCCTGCAAAGATAAACAAAAGGTGTTAAATACTATTCATCTGAAGATTATGAATTGTGTTTATTACATAATAGATGATGTTGTTTTTTACACCTACAGAGGCGATTATTACAGGCTGGTTAATCCTGATTCTCAGAGATCCTTACCTGAAAGAAAAGTAATAAGCAAATAAATTATTGAGCAAAATTGTGAAGGATGATTCTGCACATAGACAAAGACAGGCTTCTTACCCTGGAGACTCCCAGAGCCCAGTTATCTTATTCAGAGGGAAATGTGGCCCTTTCAACTCCCTTAGAACAATTGTCCCTTTTCACAGAGACTATCCAGGATGAATTTGTTGTTTGTGAACAGGTGGATGTTGTCCATGAAATGAGGATATATAATTTGTTACGAATAAAAATGCCTCATTCCACTCCCATACCATGTAGTATGCCAGCATTGGAAGAAGTACTTCATGCTGTCTATAATAATTTTGATTATCAACCATCAGTTCCAAAAAGGCCGATACACTTTATGAAGTTCAGACTAACAAACGCTTTGCTTTCCCACCTTAGATCTGGACCCAACAGTTATCTCTACATCTTCACCAGGTGGGAATAGACAATCTAGTTTCCACCAACCTTCCTGTGGACAAAGAAGGAAAGGTATTGGACATATCTGATAAAAGAACAGTTTCTTCTTCACTTGTGCATACATAATTCTTAACTATCCAGAACATATATGAAAGTTTATTTTGCATTCCTGCATGCAGTTTCAGAAGGAATTTTTCTGATGCATTTCAAGTTATGAAGGTAGTTCCTAAGTATGAATACCCTCGATTCTAACATGTCTAAAGTATTGAAACATGTCTTAAAGGGTCTGTAAGGATCAGGGAGTGGCCTTAGGTGAACTGGTGCTCTAGGGCAAAGGGGCTCCACAGCGCCCCACCACCACACCACCATACTGATCTAGCTACACCAAATAAATAATGGAAAAGCGTCCTGCCAGAGCAGCGCCCTTGGGGTGGCCACCTAGTTGGCCTCATACCTAAGGCCGCTATGTGTATGATTGCATTACTTACTGCATCTGGGGCTGCTGAAATGCTACAGTGCTGGAGAGACAAAGCCTGTGAAGGTAAACAGAAGTTTGATGATGAGATAGTCTGAAATTTAAATTCAGCTTTAGATAAGAACATTTCATGTGGTCCATCTTAATGAGAGATGGAGAGTATTACAGGAAGTCTCTAAGATTTTTTAAACTCTGCTTATGTATTTCCAAAAGCCTTTTTCTCTGTAAAAAAAAAAAAAAACAGAACAAACAATCCCTGCTTTGCCACGTCAAACAGGGAACTAAAAAGAGATGGCAGAAGGGGTGCCACAAGAAACAAGGATCTTTTCCATAAAAAGGACAGTCTACTATTTCAGAATAACTATGGCTGTATTATTTACATTTTCTCCACCCCTTCTGCCTCTATATGACAAACTGTAACCCACAAACATTTTTTTACATTTATATTTCCTGTTCCATTCTTACAACACTGTGCAATGTATACTACAGCTAAATGAACAACTTAACACTTTAAGAAAGTCCAGTAAGCAAAAGAAGCAGGGTTTCTAGTAGTTTTACTGAGATTCCTTAACTTTAATACTGTAAAACTGCAACACAATACAAATAGCAACATATCACTATATGTACAACTATATACAGCACATCTAAATATAAAAGAATTACATCATGCAAATTACTCACCGGTGATGCAGTTGCTAGGGCCTGAGGAAAGGTCAGGTTTGCACTCCATAAGGACATGAAGTAAAAAGAAGCTGCTTCCTGACTGAATTACATCACTTCCTGAGAGTTGCTATAATGCTATAAAAAGTTATTCTAACTGTTATGAAATAATGGGTCACTAGATGGCAGTAACAGATTAATAAATGCTGAAACTATACAACTAAAATATAAACTGCACAAAAATGCTATGTAGGTCAGAATTCTCCCTGCCTGGCACATTACAGTATGCCACTACACTTATTAATACTGCTGTGCAGAATAACATTTTATAATCATTTTCAGAAACAAGAACTCCAATGCCTGGCCTTTGTCCTCATATAAACTTTTGCAGTTCCTTGTTTGACAGCTCTTACTTTCATCTTCCTGACTTTACCATCTCTGCTTGGCAATGTGTTAAGGATAAGTCCCACAGGTTATTCATTCCTGCATTCTTGACTGTCCTTCAGTAGCATAAAATCACCTAGTTTAATGTTTGGATAGTCTAAATTCCACTTTCAGGGACTTTGTAAGGTGAACAAGTATTCCCTTTTTCATCTTTTCCAGAAGGTGTCAGCAAGACTCTGAACTTGCTTCCATTGTTTTACATGAAGGCCTGATGTTTCAAAGTTACCAGAAGAGGCTAACAAAGAGTTTGCCTTTTGACTCAAAAGCATAGCTGGTGTGAAAACCTCTAGATTATCTGGATACTTCTCAACAAAAAGCAGCCTCATTTTTAACAAAAAGCCCTTTTGGCACAGGAAAAGAAGTTTCATCTGAAAACTTTCATGAACTTCTCCAATCAGTTTCAGCATTCTGTAAGAGACTTCCTCAGGATCCTAGCATTCATGGCTTGAATGAGTCTTATGATTCCTCTTGCAAGGTTACATATAAAGAAAATTACTGGTTTCTAAAAATTGCATGGACCCAACATTTGCATCCCCTGGATTTTCAGATTCCAATTTTGGGCTTTTTTTAAAATTTAACTGCACTACTGGAAACATCAAATACAAACACAGGTCACCCCTTCTCTCCTCAAGCTCCAAACCAATCTATAACCACAGATGCATCAGATTTTACACTTGAACAGTTTCAGTTAAGGTAATCGTGCAAAGCCTGTGGAATTCTTCAGATAGACCAAGGCAGATTAATGTCAAAGAAATGTTGGCTATGATTCATGCTTGAATTCTCTTCATCACTTGTGGTACACAGGACCTCTATAGGCAATTACAGACAATGCCACTCTTCAGTGATGCATAAACATACCTGGGTCATGTTATCTTACCATCTATTTAGGCTGGCTATGATGGCTTGGGAGTTAGCACTTCGGCATTCCTTATCTCTCCAAGCAATGCACGGACACTCAGACCATTGCTGTATTCTGGGCTGTGGTGTAGTTCCTGTGTTGTCCATTACCTTACTTGGATAGAAGGAAGTTTCTTTGCTCACCAGTGGGAGTGGGGAGCCTTGAGCAGCCTACCTGTCCTTGGGGGAAGTGACCTCAGCACAAGAAGCTGTTAGTAATTGGTTGTTTGGGACCATTCCTAGCTGTTTTGTAGTTCACTGCTTAAAATCCGCCTCTGGGCATTTTTTTCTGGCTATACTGCTCAGACAAGCTCCACATGGGTTTACAGAGTGATCCTAGCAGCAAGGAACTCAAAAAAGCGACTACCTTCTGGATTTAAGTATCTTTGCTTTTTTCACTGAAAATAGCTTCTGCTGCTTACTTTGAACTAGCCTGAACTGTTTTTTTTACTGATTACTGCATTTATTTTAAAATCTGCACTTAAAGTTACATTTAGTCGTATTTAGTCGAAAGTTTGCTTGTTTGTTTGTTTAATTGAACTGTGGAGGCTGCCCACTAAAGTTTGCTAGCCTGTGTAACTAATTTATCACTGTCTCTGCATTTTCTGTGTATTTCTGCAAAAAAAAAAACAAAAAAACAAAACTAAATCCTTGTTTTCCCGCCTTTCTCGACTAGTTTAGACCAGTATACAGGCATTGCTGTATTCTGGGCTGTGGTGTAGTTCCTGTGTTGTCCATTACCTTACTTGGATAGAAGGAAGTTTCTTTGCTCACCAGTGGGAGTGGGGAGCCTTGAGCAGCCTACCTGTCCTTAGGGGAAGTGACCTCAGTACAAGAAGCTGTTAGTAATTGATTGTTTGGGACCATTCCTAGCTCTTTTGTAGTTCACAGCTTAAAATCCGTGTTTGCACGGCTTTATGGTCGTGTGCATAGCGCAGCGCTGGTTAAACAAGGTTAAACTTTTTCTGGCTCTGCCAAGTCTGCTCTTCAATTTTTCCCTTAGAACTGTTCTACTTGCAATCTAAACAGCCTATACTCTATCTGAAAAGCTCAGCACTTGCTCCTAAAGCATTTTGTATACAGGTAAAGCACTCTTAAACAAATGAAAGTACTTCATTCACCTAAATTCTGTTGAGTACCCATTTCCCTATAGGTCCTTTCTGACTCAGTTACACAGCAATCTTTTTCACTTTTTCTAGCATGTCGAAGGGTCAGTTGCTGGCGTCCTCTCCTGTTCAGCTGGTGAATCTAGAATCTTGAGGCAATGTTACAATTGCCTCATGTACACAGACAACCCTCTCCTCCTCCCAACAAGTACAAATATATGAAGGGAAGGTTGTCCTGTATTACAACAATTCAAATCTTGTAGTATGCGAAGCAACTCCAAATGACAGGACAGCTGGATGCCAAATACAGTTAGTTTCCTTTATTCACACAACAAAACGAAGATGCAGTAATAGGGTTTAGCGCTTTCATCTAGATAACTAGACTTCTTGAGGAAGTCTAGTTATCTAGATGAAAGCGCTAAACCCTATTACTGCATCTTCGTTTTGTTGTGTGAATAAAGGAAACTAACTGTATTTGGAATCCAGCTGTCCTGTCATTTGGAGTTGCTATTACTACAAGATTTGAAATACAAATATATGCGAGAGATGCAACTATATAGCCAAACTGGAGGCTGAGCTCTCTCAGTTCAGTACTGGCAAGACCAGTCAGGAGGAGAAGGTAACCACGCACACCACAAACCCAGTCTCGCATAGAACTATCACAACTGCAAACCAAACACATAAACACACAAAAACATACTCGGAGGCGCTGATTAAAATCTACCAAAACAACAGAGGCCTCCAAAGCAGACACCCAAGCAACCACCACCTCAAGACATAGCACATGCAACACATAGTTCACAAAGTCAGTGTGCTAAACAGTCACAGCCCTTAAGGCCAAACAACATGCCAGACACACTTGTAATAGGTGACTCCATAGTCAGGCACACTGACGTCCCGCTCACCAGAATGAACAAGGAGAGGGTCACAGTAAGCTGCCTGTTGGGAGCTAGAATCAGCCACATAACACAAGCACTCAGGTCACTCCACAGCAAGTACAAATATGACTCAGTCATTGTACATGCCGGTTTGAACGACCTGAGACGTACCTCCCTGGACTACATGAAAAGAGACATAGAGGAGCTCTCTGATTATGTAGCCCAGGCCGGTATGCCCCTGACCCTGAGCAGCATCTTACTCTCACCAAGAATGATGCCACAGTACAAAGACAAAATGATCAGTTTTAACAATTGGCTTAATTACTGGTGTCATTCTAAGGGGATCCAGTGTCTGTCTGCTTGGGATGACATGCTTGACAAGCCACGCTGCTTGAAGGGATAGCTTGCACCTGTCACCCCTGGGCTTCCGGATATTGGCCAAGGCTCTTGCCACCCCCATAGTGCCTTTTTTAGGCAAGGCTCAAATGACAAACCTACCATCCTAGAAAACACAAGTGGAAAAAACTAAGGGTAATGCTGCTCCAATGCCAGAAGTCTAAACCTCAAGATGCATCCCTCGAAGCCCCCCTCAGTATGGAGAACATCGATGTCTGTGCAGTGACTGAAACCTGGTTCAAGGCTCCTAAGAGCACCCCAGCACTATCAGGTTTTACCTCATATCATGCTTTCCGGCCCCAAAACTTGGACTGAACCACAAAGGAGGGACTATCCATTTTCATCAAAGATACCCACACCTCCAGGTTAGTGACAATGCACGAAGCATCGGAGACTATCCAGGTGCAACTAACCATAGGCAAAACTGCCTTACAGTTTGTAGCATGCTACAGACCACCCTTTCAAACTCAGGAACCTCACACAGCCTTCCTGAAGACACTGGAGAGTATGAATGTCTCTCCAAATACCATCATTTTGGGAGACTTCAACTACCCAAACATAGACTGGGAACATTACTCAAGCCCCAACACCCTAGCGCAAAGGTTCCTAGAATTCATAAACTCAAATGCAATGGAACAACTAGTCACCATTCCCACAAGAGGAGACAATATACTATACCTGATCATCACAAACATGGGGACAAAATGCTCCACACTGGAAGTACATCCCTCTTTGGTAAGATCAGACCATAAATTAATCTCACTGGAAATCCACATCCTGCCCCCACCCCCTGCACAAAAGACCACCGTGAAGAACTTCTCAAAAGCAAACTTCACACTTCTTAAGACTGAAGTGGTATCTTTCAAGGCCCCTGGGCCAGTGGAAACCACAACCCACACTGCTGAATCCTTTGCAAATGCCTTCTATGGGCACCTTCAAAAATGCATGGATCATGCAATCCCAAATAAAACCAAGACCCATTCCCCCAAAGGCAGGCGCCTGGTCTGGTGGACCCCAGCCATAAACAAACTTTACAACAGGAGGATGAAGCTACTACATGACAGAGCAAAATCCCTAAAAGGGAAGGCATCTCTGATCAGTACTAGCAAAAAACTACGATCACTCATAAAATCATCCAAGGCCAACTTTGAGAGAAAAATGACAAAAGACACAAAAGACAATCACAAGGCCTTCTTTAGCTATGTTAGAAACCTGGGTGGAAACTCCCAGATATGCTCAGAGTTAGTCCAAAATGACACAAAATACACCGAACCCACTGACATTGCCAACATTCTGGCAGACAGGTTCAGTGCAAATTCCTCCTCCCGCCCAAAAAGAGAAATAACTATCCCAGCAGACTGTCGCCTCCTAACATCTCAGATGCCCAGGTGAGAGCCGCCCTCTCTAAAGCTAAAAACACAGCATCAATTGGACCGGATGGTGTCCCGGGCTGTGTGCTATATGAACTCAAGAGGAACTAAACCCACACATAAGGCTGCTGTTTAATCTTAGCCTTACTACAGGATCATTACCCAAAGAGTGGTGTACGGCAGCGGTGGTCCCACTTCACAAAGGCGGTGCTTCTACGGACCCTGGAAATTACCGCCCCATAAGCTTGCGAGCCTGGTCTGCAAAGCGATGGAGAGGATCATTATGGAAATCATAAACAAAGACATTGGGGACCTACAGACATTGGATCCTACCCAATTTGGCTTTGTCAAAGGCAGATCCTGCCTTTTGAACTTGGTCGACTTTTGAAACAGTCACTAGGGCCATTGATGAGGGTAAGGCAGTTCACACAGCCTACCTTGACCTTGCAAAGCCTTTGACACAATACCCCACTCGGGCATCATAGACAAACTCACCAGCTTTAATGTAAACCCATATGTCACAAGATGGGTTGCAAACTGGCTCAAGGACAGAACTCACAGGGTCAGAGTTGCAGGAGCTATGTCAGACTCTAAGCCAGTCGCAAGCGGTGTCCCACAGGGCTCAGTCCTGGGACCCCTCTTGTTCGGCATTTATTTTTCCGGTACAAGAAAACATAGGAGGATTGTGGCTGACAAAGTTCGCAGATGACTGCAAACTGGGCACCATAATTGATACTCCAGCGGACACAAACATCCTTCAGAGAGGCCTCATAGAAATGGATAATTGGTGCCAGAGCCATGGCCTTAAGCTGAACACCAAAAAATGTATAGTCATACCCTTTGGGAAAAACAAGGTACCAACAAATTACCACATAGGCGGTAATCCATTAAGTATGGAAGAGGTAATCAGGGACCTAGGATGACAGTAACCTCTCATTTGACACTCACATTGCCAAAGTGGTTAGGAAGACCTTCTGTATTGCCCACCTTATCATGAAGGGTTTCACATCTACATCAAGAGAGGTCATTGTGCCCCTGTACTCTTCTCTTATCAGGCCAATGATTGAGTACAATGCCCCATTTGGGATGTATCTCACCCGACACCTGCAGCAGTTGGAAAGACCCCAAAAGTTCCTCACCAAGAGGATAAAGGGTCTTAAACATATGTCATATGCTGCCCGACTGAAAAAACTCCAGCTCTATTCAGTCGCATACTGCCTACTCAGAGATCTGTGCCTGACGTACAAGGCCATGTCCAATCCTGAATTAATGGACATGCTCCACCTCAGAAAATCCAAATCCATCAGAGCCATGAGAACAAGTGACTTAACCCTCAACACAGAAATAAATAGAACGTGCTGGAGGGACAGATTCATAACCCAGAGGCTCCCTACAATCTGGAACAGAATCCCAGTCCATGTTAGGCAGAGCCCCTCACTGACTCTATTCAAGAGAAATATCGACGAGTGGATGGGAGATCGTAGGTTTACCCTGGGGTCATCTCTGTGTCACTACTAGACAGAGGCATAGTAAACTAAACCCTAAAAGGGCGTAGTATTCTCATCCTAAGGGGTGGTGTAAGCCACATACACTCTGGCTAGGCTTATAAATGCCCTAGGGCAGATAGCCTAGTGCGAACCTATGAACCTAGGAACCTATATAGTGGCTGAAAACTGAGCTAGTCAGGACTGCAATTCATGAATGGATATTGAACCAGAGGGCCTTCCAGAAATTGATCTAGTTGTGGGCAGCAACTCAAATAGATCCATTTGCCTCCTTTCAAAATTGAACAAATTCTGCTCCAGGAATCCTTGCATGCAAGGGTGGAGAAGAGATGTTTTTCTTTTCCATGGTCAGAATGTCCCTTTATGGCTTTCTACCCTCTCTACTAGTATCCATGATAATTCTGGATATTCATAAAGACCTCCAAAGATCATTATGGTGACTTCCTTTTGGTCCAGTCAACATTGGTTCTCCACTCTTATGGAATTTTCAAGGGTAGTACCACAAACTTCCTCTCAGACTTGACCTACTCACCCAAGACAATGGGAGTTTGACATACCCCATTCTCAAACAACTTCAGCTATCTGCAAGAATGATTTCATTCTAATTCTTTTTAGAATTTGTTTCATAATAATGTGCAGCAGGTATTAAAGAAGGCAAGAAAATCTGCTACTAGAAATCCAATATTGTAAATGGAAAATATTTTCTAGTTGGTACCTAAATGATAACTAAGGTCCTATCAGGGATTATGTACCATTTGTGGTGAAATATTTGTGTGAGTTATTATCCTCTGACATCTCTTATTCCTCTGTCAAGGTACCTCTTGCAGCCATTGCAGAACATCTGTCCATGGATCCTCCTCTTTCCTCTCTGTTTGCTGTGAAACAGTTCCTCAAGGAAGTTTTACCCCTGAGACCTTCAAGTAAGCAGGTCCCTCCTTCTTGAGATCTTAACTTTGTGTTGAAATGTCTCCATTTGAACCTGCTCATCATGAAAATTTGGGCCTCATTACATGAAAGCTTTCTTTACATTCTGACTGCTGATTACTCCGACCTGTGATGGGGAATCAGTAGTCAGAGTAAAGCTTTCTTTATATTCTGACTGCTGATTACTCTGCCCTGTGATTGTGAATCAGCAGTCAGAGTAAAGCTTTCTTTACATTCTGACTGCTGATTACTCAGCCCTGTGAAGGGGAATCAGTAGTCAGAGTAAAGCTTTCTTTACATTCTGACTGCTGATTACTCAGCCCTGTGATGGGGAATCAGTAGTCAGAGTAAAGCTTTCTTTACATTCTGACTGCTGATTACTCAGCCCTGTGATGGGGAATCAGTAGTCAGAGTAAAGCTTTCTTTACATTCTGACTGCTGATTACTCAGCCCTGTGATGGGGAATCAGTAGTCAGAGTAAAGCTTTCTTTACATTCTGACTGCTGATTACTCAGCCCTGTGATGGGGAATCAGTAGTCAGAGTAAAGCTTTCTTTACATTCTGACTGCTGATTACTCAGCCCTGTGATGGGGAATCAGTAGTCAGAGTAAAGCTTTCTTTACATTCTGACTGCTGATTACTCAGCCCTGTGATGGGGAATCAGTAGTCAGAGTAAAGCTTTCTTTACATTCTGACTGCTGATTACTCAGCCCTGTGATGGGGAATCAGTAGTCAGAGTAAAGCTTTCTTTACATTCTGACTGCTGATTACTCAGCCCTGTGATGGGGAATCAGTAGTCAGAGTAAAGCTTTCTTTACATTCTGACTGCTGATTACTCAGCCCTGTGATGGGGAATCGGTAGTCAGAGTAAAGCTTTCTTTACATTCTGACTGCTAATTACTCAGCCCTGTGATGGGGAATCAGTAGTCAGAGTAAAGCTTTCTTTACATTCTGACTGCCGATTACTCAGCCCTGTGATGGGGAATCAGTAGTCAGAGTAAAGCTTTCTTTACATTCTGACTGCTGATTACTCAGCCCTGTGATGGGGAATCAGTAGTCAGAGTAAAGCTTTCTTTACATTCTGACTGCTGATTACTCAGCCCTGTGATTGGGAATCAGTAGTCAGAGTAAAGCTTTCCTTACATTCTGACTGCTGATTACTCAGCCCTGTGATGGGGAATCAGTAGTCAGAGTAAAGCTTTCTTTACATTCTGACTGCTGATTACTCAGCCCTGTGATGGGGAATCAGTAGTCAGAGTAAAGCTTTCTTTACATTCTGACTGCTGATTACTCAGCCCTGTGATGGGGAATCAGTAGTCAGAGTAAAGCTTTCTTTACATTCTGACTGCTGATTACTCAGCCCTGTGATGGGGAATCAGTAGTCAGAGTAAAGCTTTCTTTACATTCTGACTGCTGATTACTCAGCCCTGTGATGGGGAATCAGTAGTCAGAGTAAAGCTTTCTTTACATTCTGACTGCTGATTACTCAGCCCTGTGATGGGGAATCAGTAGTCAGAGTAAAGCTTTCTTTACATTCTGACTGCTGATTACTCAGCCCTGTGATGGGGAATCAGTAGTCAGAGTAAAGCTTTCTTTACATTCTGACTGCTGATTTCTCAGCCCTGTGATGGGGAATCAGTAGTCAGAGTAAAGCTTTCTTTACATTCTGACTGCTGATTACTCAGCCCTGTGATGGGGAATCAGTAGTCAGAGTAAAGGTTTCTTTACAGGCTGACTGCTGATTACTCAGCCCTGTGATGGGGAATGAGTAGTCAGAGTAAAGCTTTCTTTACATTCTGACTGCTGATTACTCAGCCCTGTGATGGGGAATCAGTAGTCAGAGTAAAGCTTTCTTTACATTCTGACTGCTGATTACTCAGCCCTGTGATGGGGAATCAGTAGTCAGAGTAAAGCTTTCTTTACATTCTGACTGCTGATTACTCAGCCCTGTGATGGGGAATCAGTAGTCAGAGTAAAGCTTTCTTTACATTCTGACTGCTGATTACTCAGCCCTGTGATGGGGAATCAGTAGTCGGAGTAAAGCTTTCTTTACATTCTGACTGCTGATTACTCAGCCCTGTGATGGGGAATCAGTAGACAGAGTAAAGCTTTCTTTATAGTCTGACTGCTAATTACTCAGCCCTGTGATGGGGAATCAGTAGTCAGAGTAAAGCTTTCTTTACATTCTGACTGCTGATTACTCAGCCCTGTGATGGGGAATCAGTAGTCAGAGTAAAGCTTTCTTTACATTCTGACTGCTGATTACTCAGCCCTGTGATGGGGAATTAGTAGTCAGAGTAAAGCTTTCTTTACATTCTGACTGCTGATTACTCAGCCCTGTGATGGGGAATCAGTAGTCAGAGTAAAGCTTTCTTTACATTCTGACTGCTGATTAATCTGCCCTGTGATGGGGAATCAGTAGTCAGAGTAAAGCTTTCTTTACATTCTGACTGCTGATTACTCAGCCCTGTGATGGGGAATCAGTAGTCAGAGTAAAGCTTTCTTTACATTCTGACTGCTGATTACTCAGCCCTGTGATGGGGAATCAGTAGTCAGAGTAAATCTTTCTTTACATACTGACTGCTGATTACTCAGCCCTGTGATGGGGAATCAGTAGTCAGAGTAAAGCTTTCTTTACATTCTGACTGCTGATTACTCAGCCCTGTGATGGGGAATCAGTAGTCAGAGTAAAGCTTTCTTTACATTCTGACTGCTTATTTCTCAGCCCTGTGATGGGGAATCAGTAGTCAGAGTAAAGCTTTCTTTACATTCTGACTGCTGATTACTCAGCCCTGTGATGGGGAATCAGTAGTCAGAGTAAAGCTTTCTTTACATTCTGACTGCTGATTACTCAGCCCTGTGATGGGGAATCAGTAGTCAGAGTAAAGCTTTCTTTACATTCTGACTGCTGATTACTCAGCCCTGTGATGGGGAATCAGTAGTCAGAGTAAAGCTTTCTTTACATTCTGACTGCTGATTACTCAGCCCTGTGATGGGGAATCAGTAGTCAGAGTAAAGCTTTCTTTACATTCTGACTGCTGATTACTCAGCCCTGTGAATGGGAATCAGTAGTCAGAGTAAAGCTTTCTTTACATTCTGACTGCTGATTACTCAGCCCTGTGATGGGGAATCAGTAGTCAGAGTAAAGCTTTCTTTACATTCTGACTGCTGATTACTCAGCCCTGTGATGGGGAATCAGTAGTCAGAGTAAAGCTTTCTTTACATTCTGACTGCTGATTACTCAGCCCTGTGATGGGGAATCAGTAGTCAGAGTAAAGCTTTCTTTACATTCTGACTGCTGATTACTCAGCCCTGTGATGGGGAATCAGTAGTCAGAGTAAAGCTTTCTTTACATTCTGACTGCTGATTACTCAGCCCTGTGATGGGGAATCAGTAGTCAGAGTAAAGCTTTCTTTACATTCTGACTGCTGATTACTCAGCCCTGTGATGGGGAATCAGTAGTCAGAGTAAAGCTTTCTTTACATTCTGACTGCTGATTACTCAGCCCTGTGATGGGGAATCAGTAGTCAGAGTAAAGCTTTCTTTACATTCTGACTGCTGATTACTCAGCCCTGTGATGGGGAATCGGTAGTCAGAGTAAAGCTTTCTTTACATTCTGACTGCTGATTACTCGGCCCTGTGATGGGGAATCAGTAGTCAGAGTAAAGCTTTCTTTACATTCTGACTGCTGATTACTCAGCCCTGTGATGGGGAATCAGTAGTCAGAGTAAAGCTTTCTTTACATTCTGACTGCTGATTACTCAGCCCTGTGATGGGGAATCAGTAGTCAGAGTAAAGCTTTCTTTACATTCTGACTGCTGATTACTCAGCCCTGTGATGGGGAATCAGTAGTCAGAGTAAAGCTTTCTTTACATTCTGACTGCTGATTACTCAGCCCTGTGATGGGGAATCAGTAGTCAGAGTAAAGCTTTCTTTACATTCTGACTGCTGATTACTCAGCCCTGTGATGGGGAATCAGTAGTCAGAGTAAAGCTTTCTTTACATTCTGACTGCTGATTACTCAGCCCTGTGATGGGGAATCAGTAGTCACAGTAAAGCTTTCTTTACATTCTGACTGCTGATTACTCAGCCCTGTGATGGGGAATCAGTAGTCAGAGTAAAGCTTTCTTTACATTCTGACTGCTGATTACTCAGCCCTGTGATGGGGAATCAGTAGTCAGAGTAAAGCTTTCTTTACATTCTGACTGCTGATTACTCAGCCCTGTGATGGGGAATCAGTAGTCAGAGTAAAGCTTTCTTTACATTCTGACTGCTGATTACTCAGCCCTGTGATGGGGAATCAGTAGTCAGAGTAAAGCTTTGTTATATTCTGATTGCTGATTACTCAGCCCTGTGATGGGGAATCAGTAGTCAGAGTAAAGCTTTCTTTACATTCTGACTGCTGATTACTCAGCCCTGTGATGGGGAATCAGTAGTCAGAGTAAAGCTTTCTTTACATTCTGACTGCTGATTACTCAGCCCTGTGATGGGGAATCAGTAGTCAGAGTAAAGCTTTCTTTACATTCTGACTGCTGATTACTCAGCCCTGTGATGGGGAATCAGTAGTCAGAGTAAAGCTTACTTTACATTCTGACTGCTGATTACTCAGCCCTGTGATGGGGAATCAGTAGTCAGAGTAAAGCTTTCTTTACATTCTGACTGTTGATTACTCAGCCCTGTGATAGCGTATCAGTAGTCAGAGTAAAGCTTTCTTTACATTCTGACTGCTGATTACTCAGCCCTGTGATGGGGAATCAGTAGTCAGAGTAAAGCTTTCTTTACATTCTGACTGCTGATTACTCAGCCCTGTGATGGGGAATCAGTAGTCAGAGTAAAGCTTTCTTTACATTCTGACTGCTGATTACTCAGCCCTGTGATGGGGAATCAGTAGTCAGAGTAAAGCTTTCTTTACATTCTGACTGCTGATTACTCAGCCCTGTGATGGGGAATCAGTAGTCAGAGTAAAGCTTTCTTTACATTCTGACTGCTGATTACTCAGCCCTGTGATGGGGAATCGGTAGTCAGAGTAAAGCTTTCTTTACATTCTGACTGCTGATTACTCGGCCCTGTGAAGGGGAATCAGTAGTCAGAGTAAAGCTTTCTTTACATTCTGACTGCTGATTACTCAGCCCTGTGATGGGGAATCAGTAGTCAGAGTAAAGCTTTCTTTACATTCTGACTGCTGATTACTCAGCCCTGTGATGGGGAATCAGTAGTCAGAGTAAAGCTTTCTTTACATTCTGACTGCTGATTACTCAGCCCTGTGATGGGGAATCAGTAGTCAGAGTAAAGCTTTCTTTACATTCTGACTGCTGATTACTCAGCCCTGTGATGGGGAATCAGTAGTCAGAGTAAAGCTTTCTTTACATTCTGACTGCTGATTACTCAGCCCTGTGATGGGGAATCAGTAGTCAGAGTAAAGCTTTCTTTACATTCTGACTGCTGATTACTCAGCCCTGTGATGGGGAATCAGTAGTCAGAGTAAAGCTTTCTTTACATTCTGACTGCTGATTACTCAGCCCTGTGATGGGGAATCAGTAGTCAGAGTAAAGCTTTCTTTACATTCTGACTGCTGATTACTCAGCCCTGTGATGGGGAATCAGTAGTCAGAGTAAAGCTTTCTTTACATTCTGACTGCTGATTACTCAGCCCTGTGATGGGGAATCAGTAGTCAGAGTAAAGCTTTCTTTACATTCTGACTGCTGATTACTCAGCCCTGTGATGGGGAATCGGTAGTCAGAGTAAAGCTTTCTTTACATTCTGACTGCTGATTACTCGGCCCTGTGATGGGGAATCAGTAGTCAGAGTAAAGCTTTCTTTACATTCTGACTGCTGATTACTCAGCCCTGTGATGGGGAATCAGTAGTCAGAGTAAAGCTTTCTTTACATTCTGACTGCTGATTACTCAGCCCTGTGATGGGGAATCAGTAGTCAGAGTAAAGCTTTCTTTACATTCTGACTGCTGATTACTCAGCCCTGTGATGGGGAATCAGTAGTCAGAGTAAAGCTTTCTTTACATTCTGACTGCTGATTACTCAGCCCTGTGATGGGGAATCAGTAGTCAGAGTAAAGCTTTCTTTACATTCTGACTGCTGATTACTCAGCCCTGTGATGGGGAATCAGTAGTCAGAGTAAAGCTTTCTTTACATTCTGACTGCTGATTACTCAGCCCTGTGATGGGGAATCAGTAGTCAGAGTAAAGCTTTCTTTACATTCTGACTGCTGATTACTCAGCCCTGTGATGGGGAATCAGTAGTCAGAGTAAAGCTTTCTTTACATTCTGACTGCTGATTACTCAGCCCTGTGATGGGGAATCAGTAGTCAGAGTAAAGCTTTCTTTACATTCTGACTGCTGATTACTCAGCCCTGTGATGGGGAATCAGTAGTCAGAGTAAAGCTTTCTTTACATTCTGACTGCTGATTACTCAGCCCTGTGATGGGGAATCGGTAGTCAGAGTAAAGCTTTCTTTACATTCTGACTGCTGATTACTCGGCCCTGTGATGGGGAATCAGTAGTCAGAGTAAAGCTTTCTTTACATTCTGACTGCTGATTACTCAGCCCTGTGATGGGGAATCAGTAGTCAGAGTAAAGCTTTCTTTACATTCTGACTGCTGATTAGTCAGCCCTGTGATGGGGAATCAGTAGTCAGAGTAAAGCTTTCTTTACATTCTGACTGCTGATTACTCAGCCCTGTGATGGGGAATCAGTAGTCAGAGTAAAGCTTTCTTTACATTCTGACTGCTGATTACTCAGCCCTGTGATGGGGAATCAGTAGTCAGAGTAAAGCTTTCTTTACATTCTGACTGCTGATTACTCAGCCCTGTGATGGGGAATCAGTAGTCAGAGTAAAGCTTTCTTTACATTCTGACTGCTGATTACTCAGCCCTGTGATGGGGAATCAGTAGTCAGAGTAAAGCTTTCTTTACATTCTGACTGCTGATTACTCAACCCTGTGATGGGGAATCAGTAGTCAGAGTAAAGCTTTCTTTACATTCTGACTGCTGATTACTCAGCCCTGTGATGGGGAATCAGTAGTCAGAGTAAAGCTTTCTTTACATTCTGACTGCTGATTACTCAGCCCTGTGATGGGGAATCAATTGTCAGAGTAAAGCTTTATTTACATTCTGACTGCTGATTACTCAGCCCTGTGATGGGGAATCAGTAGTCAGAGTAAAGCTTTCTTTACATTCTGACTGCTGATTACTCAGCCCTGTGATGGGGAATCAGTAGTCAGAGTAAAGCTTTCTTTACATTCTGACTGCTGATTACTCAGCCCTGTGATGGGGAATCAGTAGTCAGAGTAAAGCTTTCTTTACATTCTGACTGCTGATTACTCAGCCCTGTGATGGGGAATCAGTAGTCAGAGTAAAGCTTTCTTTACATTCTGACTGCTGATTACTCAGCCCTGTGATGGGGAATCAGTAGTCAGAGTAAAGCTTTCTTTACATTCTGACTGCTGATTACTCAGCCCTGTGATGGGGAATCAGTAGTCAGAGTAAAGCTTTCTTTACATTCTGACTGATGATTACTCAGCCCTGTGATGGGGAATCAGTAGTCAGAGTAAAGCTTTCTTTACATTCTGACTGCTGATTACTCAGCCCTGTGATGGGGAATCAGTAGTCAGAGTAAAGCTTTCTTTACATTCTGACTGCTGATTACTCAGCCCTGTGATGGGGAATCAGTAGTCAGAGTAAAGCTTTCTTTACATTCTGACTGCTGATTACTCAGCCCTGTGATGGGGAATCAGTAGTCAGAGTAAAGCTTTCTTTACATTCTGACTGCTGATTACTCAGCCCTGTGATGGGGAATCAGTAGTCAGAGTAAAGCTTTCTTTACATTCTGACTGCTGATTACTCAGCCCTGTGATGGGGAATCAGTAGTCAGAGTAAAGCTTTCTTTACATTCTGACTGCTGATTACTCAGCCCTGTGATGGGGAATCAGTAGTCAGAGTAAAGCTTTCTTTACATTCTGACTGCTGATTACTCAGCCCTGTGATGGGGAATCAGTAGTCAGAGTAAAGCTTTCTTTACATTCTGACTGCTGATTACTCAGCCCTGTGATGGGGAATCAGTAGTCAGAGTAAAGCTTTCTTTACATTCTGACTGCTGATTACTCAGCCCTGTGATGGGGAATCAGTAGTCAGAGTAAAGCTTTCTTTACATTCTGACTGCTGATTACTCAGCCCTGTGATGGGGAATCAGTAGTCAGAGTAAAGCTTTCATTACATTCTGACTGCTGATAACTCAGCCCTGTGATGGGGAATCAGTAGTCAGAGTAAAGCTTTCTTTACATTCTGACTGCTGATTACTCAGCCCTGTGATGGGGAATCAGTAGTCAGAGTAAAGCTTTCTTTACATTCTGACTGCTGATTACTCAGCCCTGTGATGGGGAATCAGTAGTCAGAGTAAAGCTTTCTTTACATTCTGACTGCTGATTACTCAGCCCTGTGATGGGGAATCAGTAGTCAGAGTAAAGCTTTCTTTACATTCTGACTGCTGATTACTCAGCCCTGTGATGGGGAATCAGTAGTCAGAGTAAAGCTTTCTTTACATTCTGACTGCTGATTACTCAGCCCTGTGATGGGGAATCAGTAGTCAGAGTAAAGCTTTCTTTACATTCTGACTGCTGATTACTCAGCCCTGTGATGGGGAATCAGTAGTCAGAGTAAAGCTTTCTTTACATTCTGACTGCTGATTACTCAGCCCTGTGATGGGGAATCAGTAGTCAGAGTAAAGCTTTCTTTACATTCTGACTGCTGATTACTCAGCCCTGTGATGGGGAATCGGTAGTCAGAGTAAAGCTTTCTTTACATTCTGACTGCTGATTACTCGGCCCTGTGAAGGGGAATCAGTAGTCAGAGTAAAGCTTTCTTTACATTCTGACTGCTGATTACTCAGCCCTGTGATGGGGAATCAGTAGTCAGAGTAAAGCTTTCTTTACATTCTGACTGCTGATTACTCAGCCCTGTGATGGGGAATCAGTAGTCAGAGTAAAGCTTTCTTTACATTCTGACTGCTGATTACTCAGCCCTGTGATGGGGAATCAGTAGTCAGAGTAAAGCTTTCTTTACATTCTGACTGCTGATTACTCAGCCCTGTGATGGGGAATCAGTAGTCAGAGTAAAGCTTTCTTTACATTCTGACTGCTGATTACTCAGCCCTGTGATGGGGAATCGGTAGTCAGAGTAAAGCTTTCTTTACATTCTGACTGCTGATTACTCGGCCCTGTGAAGGGGAATCAGTAGTCAGAGTAAAGCTTTCTTTACATTCTGACTGCTGATTACTCAGCCCTGTGATGGGGAATCAGTAGTCAGAGTAAAGCTTTCTTTACATTCTGACTGCTGATTACTCAGCCCTGTGATGGGGAATCAGTAGTCAGAGTAAAGCTTTCTTTACATTCTGACTGCTGATTACTCAGCCCTGTGATGGGGAATCAGTAGTCAGAGTAAAGCTTTCTTTACATTCTGACTGCTGATTACTCAGCCCTGTGATGGGGAATCAGTAGTCAGAGTAAAGCTTTCTTTACATTCTGACTGCTGATTACTCAGCCCTGTGATGGGGAATCAGTAGTCAGAGTAAAGCTTTCTTTACATTCTGACTGCTGATTACTCAGCCCTGTGATGGGGAATCAGTAGTCAGAGTAAAGCTTTCTTTACATTCTGACTGCTGATTACTCAGCCCTGTGATGGGGAATCAGTAGTCAGAGTAAAGCTTTCTTTACATTCTGACTGCTGATTACTCAGCCCTGTGATGGGGAATCAGTAGTCAGAGTAAAGCTTTCTTTACATTCTGACTGCTGATTACTCAGCCCTGTGATGGGGAATCAGTAGTCAGAGTAAAGCTTTCTTTACATTCTGACTGCTGATTACTCAGCCCTGTGATGGGGAATCAGTAGTCAGAGTAAAGCTTTCTTTACATTCTGACTGCTGATTACTCAGCCCTGTGATGGGGAATCAGTAGTCACAGTAACGCTTTCTTTACATTCTGACTGCTGATTACTCAGCCCTGTGATGGGGAATCAGTAGTCAGAGTAAAGCTTTCTTTACATTCTGACTGCTGATTACTCAGCCCTGTGATGGGGAATCAGTAGTCAGAGTAAAGCTTTCTTTACATTCTGACTGCTGATTACTCAGCCCTGTGATGGGGAATCAGTAGTCAGAGTAAAGCTTTCTTTACATTCTGACTGCTGATTACTCAGCCCTGTGATGGGGAATCAGTAGTCAGAGTAAAGCTTTCTTTACATTCTGACTGCTGATTACTCAGCCCTGTGATGGGGAATCAGTAGTCAGAGTAAAGCTTTCTTTACATTCTGACTGCTGATTACTCAGCCCTGTGATGGGGAATCAGTAGTCAGAGTAAAGCTTTCTTTACATTCTGACTGCTGATTACTCAGCCCTGTGATGGGGAATCGGTAGTCAGAGTAAAGCTTTCTTTACATTCTGACTGCTGATTACTCGGCCCTGTGATGGGGAATCAGTAGTCAGAGTAAAGCTTTCTTTACATTCTGACTGCTGATTACTCAGCCCTGTGATGGGGAATCAGTAGTCAGAGTAAAGCTTTCTTTACATTCTGACTGCTGATTACTCAGCCCTGTGATGGGGAATCAGTAGTCAGAGTAAAGCTTTCTTTACATTCTGACTGCTGATTACTCAGCCCTGTGATGGGGAATCAGTAGTCAGAGTAAAGCTTTCTTTACATTCTGACTGCTGATTACTCAGCCCTGTGATGGGGAATCAGTAGTCAGAGTAAAGCTTTCTTTACATTCTGACTGCTGATTACTCAGCCCTGTGATGGGGAATCAGTAGTCAGAGTAAAGCTTTCTTTACATTCTGACTGCTGATTACTCAGCCCTGTGATGGGGAATCAGTAGTCAGAGTAAAGCTTTCTTTACATTCTGACTGCTGATTACTCAGCCCTGTGATGGGGAATCAGTAGTCAGAGTAAAGCTTTCTTTACATTCTGACTGCTGATTACTCAGCCCTGTGATGGGGAATCAGTAGTCAGAGTAAAGCTTTCTTTACATTCTGACTGCTGATTACTCAGCCCTGTGATGGGGAATCAGTAGTCAGAGTAAAGCTTTCTTTACATTCTGACTGCTGATTACTCAGCCCTGTGATGGGGAATCAGTAGTCAGAGTAAAGCTTTCTTTACATTCTGACTGCTGATTACTCAGCCCTGTGATGGGGAATCAGTAGTCAGAGTAAAGCTTTCTTTACATTCTGACTGCTGATTACTCAGCCCTGTGATGGGGAATCAGTAGTCAGAGTAAAGCTTTCTTTACATTCTGACTGCTGATTACTCAGCCCTGTGATGGGGAATCAGTAGTCAGAGTAAAGCTTTCTTTACATTGTGACTGCTGATTACTCAGCCCTGTGATGGGGAATCAGTAGTCAGAGTAAAGCTTTCTTTACATTCTGACTGCTGATTACTCAGCCCTGTGATGGGGAATCAGTAGTCAGAGTAAAGCTTTCTTTACATTCTGACTGCTGATTACTCAGCCCTGTGATGGGGAATCAGTAGTCCGAGTAAAGCTTTCTTTACATTCTGACTGCTCATTACTCAACCCTGTGATGGGGAATCAGTAGTCAGAGTAAAGCTTTCTTTACATTCTGACTGCTGATTACTCAGCCCTGTGATGGGGAATCAGTAGTCAGAGTAAAGCTTTCTTTACATTCTGACTGCTGATTACTCAGCCCTGTGATGGGGAATCAGTAGTCAGAGTAAAGCTTTCTTTACATTCTGACTGCTGATTACTCAGCCCTGTGATGGGGAATCAGTAGTCAGAGTAAAGCTTTCTTTACATTCTGACTGCTGATTACTCAGCCCTGTGATGGGGAATCAGTAGTCAGAGTAAAGCTTTCTTTACATTCTGACTGCTGATTACTCAGCCCTGTGATGGGGAATCAGTAGTCAGAGTAAAGCTTTCTTTACATTCTGACAGCTGATTACTCAGCCCTGTGATGGGGAATCAGTAGTCAGAGTAAAGCTTTCTTTACATTCTGACTGCTGATTACTCAGCCCTGTGATGGGGAATCAGTAGTCAGAGTAAAGCTTTCTTTACATTCTGACTGCTGATTACTCAGCCCTGTGATGGGGAATCAGTAGTCAGAGTAAAGCTTTCTTTACATTCTGACTGCTGATTACTCAGCCCTGTGATGGGGAATCAGTAGTCAGAGTAAAGCTTTCTTTACATTCTGACTGCTGATTACTCAGCCCTGTGATGGGGAATCAGTAGTCAGAGTAAAGCTTTCTTTACATTCTGACTGCTGATTACTCAGCCCTGTGATGGGGAATCAGTAGTCAGAGTAAAGCTTTCTTTACATTCTGACTGCTGATTACTCAGCCCTGTGATGGGGAATCAGTAGTCAGAGTAAAGCTTTCTTTACATTCTGACTGCTGATTACTCAGCCCTGTGATGGGGAATCAGTAGTCAGAGTAAAGCTTTCTTTACATTCTGACTGCTGATTACTCAGCCCTGTGATGGGGAATCAGTAGTCAGAGTAAAGCTTTCTTTACATTCTGACTGCTGATTACTCAGCCCTGTGATGGAGAATCAGTAGTCAGAGTAAAGCTTTCTTTACATTCTGACTGCTGATTACTCAGCCCTGTGATGGGGAATCAGTAGTCACAGTAACGCTTTCTTTACATTCTGACTGCTGATTACTCAGCCCTGTGATGGGGAATTAGTAGTCAGAGTAAAGCTTTCTTTACATTCTGACTGCTGATTACTCAGCCCTGTGATGGGGAATCAGGAGTCAGAGTAAAGCTTTCTTTACATTCTGACTGCTGATTACTCAGCCCTGTGATGGGGAATCAGTAGTCAGAGTAAAGCTTTCTTTACATTCTGACTGCTGATTACTCAGCCCTGTGATGGGGAATCAGTAGTCGGAGTAAAGCTTTCTTTACATTCTGACTGCTGATTACTCAGCCCTGTGATGGGGAATCAGTAGTCAGAGTAAAGCTTTCTTTACATTCTGACTGCTGATTACTCAGCCCTGTGATGGGGAATCAGTAGTCAGAGTAAAGCTTTCTTTACATTCTGACTGCTGATTACTCAGCCCTGTGATGGGGAATCAGTAGTCAGAGTAAAGCTTTCTTTACATTCTGACTGCTGATTACTCAGCCCTGTGATGGGGAATCAGTAGTCAGAGTAAAGCTTTCTTTACATTCTGACTGCTGATTACTCAGCCCTGTGATGGGGAATCAGTAGTCAGAGTAAAGCTTTCTTTACATTCTGACTGCTGATTACTCAGCCCTGTGATGGGGAATCAGTAGTCAGAGTAAAGCTTTCTTTACATTCTGACTGCTGATTACTCAGCCCTGTGATGGGGAATCAGTAGTCAGAGTAAAGCTTTCTTTACATTCTGACTGCTGATTACTCAGCCCTGTGATGGGGAATCAGTAGTCAGAGTAAAGCTTTCTTTACATTCTGACTGCTGATTACTCAGCCCTGTGATGGGGAATCAGTAGTCAGAGTAAAGCTTTCTTTACATTCTGACTGCTGATTACTCAGCCCTGTGATGGGGAATCAGTAGTCAGAGTAAAGCTTTCTTTACATTCTGACTGCTGATTACTCAGCCCTGTGATGGGGAATCAGTAGTCAGAGTAAAGCTTTCTTTACATTCTGACTGCTGATTACTCAGCCCTGTGATGGGGAATCAGTAGTCAGAGTAAAGCTTTCTTTACATTCTGACTGCTGATTACTCAGCCCTGTGATGGGGAATCAGTAGTCAGAGTAAAGCTTTCTTTACATTCTGACTGCTGATTACTCAGCCCTGTGATGGGGAATCAGTAGTCAGAGTAAAGCTTTCTTTACATTCTGACTGCTGATTACTCAGCCCTGTGATGGGGAATCAGTAGTCAGAGTAAAGCTTTCTTTACATTCTGACTGCTGATTACTCAGCCCTGTGATGGGGAATCAGTAGTCAGAGTAAAGCTTTCTTTACATTCTGACTGCTGATTACTCAGCCCTGTGATGGGGAATCAGTAGTCAGAGTAAAGCTTTCTTTACATTCTGACTGCTGATTACTCAGCCCTGTGATGGGGAATCAGTAGTCAGAGTAAAGCTTTCTTTACATTCTGACTGCTGATTACTCAGCCCTGTGATGGGGAATCAGTAGTCAGAGTAAAGCTTTCTTTACATTCTGACTGCTGATTACTCGGCCCTGTGATGGGGAATCAGTAGTCAGAGTAAAGCTTTCTTTACATTCTGACTGCTGATTACTCAGCCCTGTGATGGGGAATCAGTAGTCAGAGTAAAGCTTTCTTTACATTCTGACTGCTGATTACTCAGCCCTGTGATGGGGAATCAGTAGTCAGAGTAAAGCTTTCTTTACATTCTGACTGCTGATTACTCAGCCCTGTGATGGGGAATCAGTAGTCAGAGTAAAGCTTTCTTTACATTCTGACTGCTGATTACTCAGCCCTGTGATGGGGAATCAGTAGTCAGAGTAAAGCTTTCTTTACATTCTGACTGCTGATTACTCAGCCCTGTGATGGGGAATCAGTAGTCAGAGTAAAGCTTTCTTTACATTCTGACTGCTGATTACTCAACCCTCTGATGGGGAATCAGTAGTCAGAGTAAAGCTTTCTTTACATTCTGACTGCTGATTACTCTGCCCTGTGATGGGGAATCAGTAGTCAGAGTAAAGCTTTCTTTACATTCTGACTGCTGATTACTCAGCCCTGTGATGGGGAATCAGTAGTCAGAGTAAAGCTTTCTTTACATTCTGACTGCTGATTACTCAGCCCTGTGATGGGGAATCAGTAGTCAGAGTAAAGCTTTCTTTACATTCTGACTGCTGATTACTCAGCCCTGTGATGGGGAATCAGTAGTCAGAGTAAAGCTTTCTTTACATTCTGACTGCTGATTACTCAGCCCTGTGATGGGGAATCAGTAGTCAGAGTAAAGCTTTCTTTACATTCTGACTGCTGATTACTCAGCCCTGTGATGGGGAATCAGTAGTCAGAGTAAAGCTTTCTTTACATTCTGACTGCTGATTACTCAGCCCTGTGATGGGGAATCAGTAGTCAGAGTAAAGCTTTCTTTACATTCTGACTGCTGATTACTCAGCCCTGTGATGGGGAATCAGTAGTCAGAGTAAAGCTTTCTTTACATTCTGACTGCTGATTACTCAGCCCTGTGATGGGGAATCAGTAGTCAGAGTAAAGCTTTCTTTACATTCTGACTGCTGATTACTCAGCCCTGTGATGGGGAATCAGTAGTCAGAGTAAAGCTTTCTTTACATTCTGACTGCTGATTACTCAGCCCTGTGATGGGGAATCAGTAGTCAGAGTAAAGCTTTCTTTACATTCTGACTGCTGATTACTCAGCCCTGTGATGGGGAATCAGTAGTCAGAGTAAAGCTTTCTTTACATTCTGACTGCTGATTACTCAGCCCTGTGATGGGGAATCAGTAGTCAGAGTAAAGCTTTCTTTACATTCTGACTGCTGATTACTCAGCCCTGTGATGGGGAATCAGTAGTCAGAGTAAAGCTTTCTTTACATTCTGACTGCTGATTACTCAGCCCTGTGATGGGGAATCAGTAGTCCGAGTAAAGCTTTCTTTACATTCTGACTGCTGATTACTCAGCCCTGTGATGGGGAATCAGTAGTCAGAGTAAAGCTTTCTTTACATTCTGACTGCTGATTACTCAGCCCTGTGATGGGGAATCAGTAGTCAGAGTAAAGCTTTCTTTACATTCTGACTGCTGATTACTCAGCCCTGTGATGGGGAATCAGTAGTCAGAGTAAAGCTTTCTTTACATTCTGACTGCTGATTACTCAGCCCTGTGATGGGGAATCAGTAGTCAGAGTAAAGCTTTCTTTACATTCTGACTGCTGATTACTCAGCCCTGTGATGGGGAATCAGTAGTCAGAGTAAAGCTTTCTTTACATTCTGACTGCTGATTACTCAGCCCTGTGATGGGGAATCAGTAGTCAGAGTAAAGCTTTCTTTACATTCTGACTGCTGATTACTCAGCCCTGTGATGGGGAATCAGTAGTCAGAGTAAAGCTTTCTTTACATTCTGACTGCTGATTACTCAGCCCTGTGATGGGGAATCAGTAGTCAGAGTAAAGCTTTCTTTACATTCTGACTGCTGATTACTCAGCCCTGTGATGGGGAATCAGTAGTCAGAGTAAAGCTTTCTTTACATTCTGACTGCTGATTACTCAGCCCTGTGATGGGGAATCAGTAGTCAGAGTAAAGCTTTCTTTACATTCTGACTGCTGATTACTCAGCCCTGTGATGGGGAATCAGTAGTCAGAGTAAAGCTTTCTTTACATTCTGACTGCTGATTACTCAGCCCTGTGATGGGGAATCAGTAGTCAGAGTAAAGCTTTCTTTACATTCTGACTGCTGATTACTCAGCCCTGTGATGGGGAATCAGTAGTCAGAGTAAAGCTTTCTTTACATTCTGACTGCTGATTACTCAGCCCTGTGATGGGGAATCAGTAGTCAGAGTAAAGCTTTCTTTACATTCTGACTGCTGATTACTCAGCCCTGTGATGGGGAATCAGTAGTCAGAGTAAAGCTTTCTTTACATTCTGACTGCTGATTACTCAGCCCTGTGATGGGGAATCAGTAGTCAGAGTAAAGCTTTCTTTACATTCTGACTGCTGATTACTCAGCCCTGTGATGGGGAATCAGTAGTCAGAGTAAAGCTTTCTTTACATTCTGACTGCTGATTACTCAGCCCTGTGATGGGGAATCAGTAGTCAGAGTAAAGCTTTCTTTACATTCTGACTGCTGATTACTCAGCCCTGTGATGGGGAATCAGTAGTCAGAGTAAAGCTTTCTTTACATTCTGACTGCTGATTACTCAGCCCTGTGATGGGGAATCAGTAGTCAGAGTAAAGCTTTCTTTACATTCTGACTGCTGATTACTCAGCCCTGTGATGGGGAATCAGTAGTCAGAGTAAAGCTTTCTTTACATTCTGACTGCTGATTACTCAGCCCTGTGATGGGGAATCAGTAGTCAGAGTAAAGCTTTCTTTACATTCTGACTGCTGATTACTCAGCCCTGTGATGGGGAATCAGTAGTCAGAGTAAAGCTTTCTTTACATTCTGACTGCTGATTACTCAGCCCTGTGATGGGGAATCAGTAGTCAGAGTAAAGCTTTCTTTACATTCTGACTGCTGATTACTCAGCCCTGTGATGGGGAATCAGTAGTCAGAGTAAAGCTTTCTTTACATTCTGACTGCTGATTACTCAGCCCTGTGATGGGGAATCAGTAGTCAGAGTAAAGCTTTCTTTACATTCTGACTGCTGATTACTCAGCCCTGTGATGGGGAATCAGTAGTCAGAGTAAAGCTTTCTTTACATTCTGACTGCTGATTACTCAGCCCTGTGATGGGGAATCAGTAGTCAGAGTAAAGCTTTCTTTACATTCTGACTGCTGATTACTCAGCCCTGTGATGGGGAATCAGTAGTCAGAGTAAAGCTTTCTTTACATTCTGACTGCTGATTACTCAGCCCTGTGATGGGGAATCAGTAGTCAGAGTAAAGCTTTCTTTACATTCTGACTGCTGATTACTCAGCCCTGTGATGGGGAATCAGTAGTCAGAGTAAAGCTTTCTTTACATTCTGACTGCTGATTACTCAGCCCTGTGATGGGGAATCAGTAGTCAGAGTAAAGCTTTCTTTACATTCTGACTGCTGATTACTCAGCCCTGTGATGGGGAATCAGTAGTCAGAGTAAAGCTTTCTTTACATTCTGACTGCTGATTACTCAGCCCTGTGATGGGGAATCAGTAGTCAGAGTA
>NC_056743.1:1885698043-1885738043 GCF_019279795.1 Protopterus annectens
CACTGCAGACTTACCTGGTTCAGAATATTAAGTCATCATTACTTTCTTTGCTCTCCTCAGTCACAGTTACCAAACATTCTTTGAGATTCTACTGTAGCAACTGGATCAGTCATACACAGGCATGCATGGTTACAACCCCCAAATTTTCCAGACTATATAAGATAAGAGCTTTTCAATGTCCTCCTTCCTGAAGATGCGTTATTTGGCACTTCATCTGTTGATGTTCTTAAGAAATTTGTTGAAAGGGGAAATTAAGACAAGGGCTAAATCAAGTTGTTTAATCCCCTATACCAAACAGCATATGGCAGAAATGTCCTTTCCAGCCTCAGGACATTTTACCATAAACAATTTAAACAATCACAACAAAGGTTAAGAAAGCAACCACTTACCAAGCAAAGGCACAGTAGATCTATGAAAAAATAATGGGCATCTCATGCCCAACAGCAGTTCAGGAAAAATGAGTAACTACGCACCCCTCATATCCATCTCCTCCTATCCTGCAGCTCCTTTAACCTTTTAAAGGACAACTGCGCCCTCAGACTCAAAAAACATATTAATTTCATCATGGTTTGATGTTTCCTACATTTTAATAGCACTCAGACTATTTTGAGATTTTTAGATATTTTTAGATACAATTTCTGACTTTGACCACATGGGGTCTGGCATATTGAAAAAATTCAGACTGTTTACTCTGCCTCTATGTATCCCAGAATGCATTATTTGTCTCCAAAAAATTGCATCAGATCTGCCACATTTTGCCTTAAGCTGCTGTCACTTCATTGACTTAACAGGCATTCACTGCAGTCTTAAAATCCCCTACTTTTGGTTAAAATGTTATCCTTTTTCAATGACCACTTAAAACACAAGCAGTGCAAATGCTACAGAACAGAACTGAAAGGTGCATTTTCTAGCTTTCATCTTAGAAATGCTAAATTGCTTTATTTTGTGAAGGCTGAAATCTAGCTCTTCAAGGAATCTCCCCTCCCACACACCTACCTTCCCTAGCTGTCAAAGAGCCAAGGGTAATTTGACCCATTATCTGCATGTGATTGACAGCTCATCACAGCAGGTGACCAGAGTAATGTACTGTTTGCTTGTCAGCCTTTTCTTCCTTACAGTGGGAGACTTTTTTTGTTGCACTACTCCTGTCAAATTTAAAACCAAGCTACATAGCACTGGCAATAATCCCTGCTTTGCAAAGCAATCTGCCACTTATTTTCCCTTCCTGTTTAAATAGCTAACAAATGATGCACTATAAACTTGAAATATTTTAGACTTGCATGACAGCACCCATATGCTTTTTTGAGTCAATATTTAAAAAAATGATGGTAGTGCATACACACACTCAGACACACACACTGCTTCTACAATGATTTAGATTTTATTTTTACATTTTATAGCAGTGTACTAACCAAGCAGAGAAATCTGTTTCAAAAGCAAGGATAAATTGATCCTGAAATACCTATGAACCTCAGCGCAAGAAATTAGGACAAAGCCATACATAGAAGTGGGACAAAGGCACAAACAGAAAAGCACAGTCCGGGTCTGAACTGTCTGCAAACAGCTACAGTTAACTTTGAGTATCTGTCTACCTGTTTGAGCCAATATTAATTTTCCCCTGGAGAGCACTCTGCTTTGGCTTCTAAGAAGCCCCCCCCCACCACACACACACACACACACACACACACACACACACACACACACACACACACACACACACACACACACACACACACACACACACACACACATTCCACTTTCTCTTATTCCCTTCCATTAGCAAATAGTATCCGCCATAACTCATCAATACTGTGTGTTTGTAAATTTAAACTATGACCACAGTAGCCTACTGATACAAGGTTATCCTGTTTTTCCACCTGAGAAATTAAGAAAGGACTTAGTTTCAGAGCAGTCCTTGGTCAATTGTGATTGTTTCTTAACACATACATGCCTTTGCTTTGTAATTGTTTCCAGCCCCCTCATACGAGCAACTAACAGGGTCTCTACCCGCTTTGCTCCCCACCCTGCCCCCCTATTCCCTCCCGCCCCAGGTGGTCCCACCTTTATTGGACTCAAAACCCCTCCCATCTTTCTAATAGCCAACCACACACTACCTCCTCCATCTTCCCACTACTAATCACACCTCCTCAAATAACATGTACCAGCATACCTTACCTATGCTCACTGCATGCACTCTCCTTGCATATCTTACATCCTACTAAAGCTCCATCATTCCCCCACTCAACCACTACCACTGTACTACTACTCACACCACCACTCATGTCTCACCCACACTCAACTCCCCTCCCACCAGCTCAAGAACCATCCCTATGCACCCCCCACATATTCTACCAACTATATTACTCAAACATAAAGCAGCCCTACAACTTAACATAGTAACCCTCCCACCATACCTAGAACCCACAGAGCACAATCATAAAGTTTCCCTTATAAACAAACACATTCAAAAACTGAGAAAACTAATAATCTCATGCATATCAAAACTAGCCCTAAGTGGAGACATCCACCCCAACCAATTACTGCCTCGTAGCTATTCTCTCTCCACGCTCCAAAATACTAGAGAGACGCATACACTCTCCAGTCTCAGACTACCTCCTTACTAACAACATCCTTTCCAGTACTCAGCATGGTTTCTGACATAACCATAGCACCACCACTGCCTTACTCTCCTTTACTAACACTATCCTTCAGCATAAAAACAATGGCTATCTCTCCTCTGCTACTTTCCTAGACCTATCTAAAGCAATTGACATGGTCCCACACAAACAACTTATCTCTGTCCTCAATAACCTATCCTTCTCACAATCAGTCACCAACTGGTTTCAGATTTACCTATCTGACCACCAACAATCCATTGTATGGCAGAATGACATCTCCCCAACTACCTGTCTCCATAGGGGTTCCCCAAGGATCCATCCTTGGACCCCTACTCTTCTCCGTTTACACCAATAATCTAGCCTCTGCCACCAAACATGGCACACTCATACAATATGCAGATGACTCAACCATCATCTGCTTAGCCCAGTCCCTACCGAAACTGCAAAAAGTCACACAGGAAGTCTTTTCCTCTGTTGAAACATGGTTATCCGATGCCCAATTAATACTCAACCCAAACAGAACTAAACTAAACTACTCATCTTCCAACCCACCAAACATACTCAAAACAACTCTCACTAACATCACAGCAAAAGACAACACCACTATATACCCAACTGAACACACCAAATTGCTAGGAGTGGAAACTCCAAATAAACTAATATTTGACATTCACATATCCATGACCATAAAAAAAGTCCACAAAAACTAGGAGCATTATACAGAAAAGAGCAATTTCTCACCAAAGCAGCAAAAATTTCAGTAGCAAATTCCCACCTTATCTCCACCCTACTTTATGCCTCTCCAATATATACCAACCTAAGGCAATGTGGTCTAAACAAGCTAGAGACCTGCTACAACAAAAATCGCCAAATTCGCCACAGGGGCATCCTACCATAGTCACCACTGTCTCTCACTTGCTGAACTGGGCTGGCTTGACCTCCCTCACCTGCTTCAGTGGTATCAACTCTCACTCGCCCACAAACTAGTAAATCATCCACTAAATGTCCCATCCCTCCAGAATCTACTCCAACCCTAATCGCACCACCAGACCACTAAGATCCAGCAACAAAAATCACTTGCAGATCACTAAAGCCAATAACTCTGCTGGTGAAGCACTATTCTCTTGTGCCATAGCCAAATTATGGAACTCACTCCCACCCACAATTACCTCCGTACCATCATGCACCCACTTCAAAACTTTATTAAAAGCGCAACTAAAAACATGCTGGCTATGCCCTTGCAACTCCCAGTCTAATATCATCCACCCCATCCAACCACTACCTTTCTTTCCACTCCACTAACTACCTTGATTATAGAAAGCTCAGATGCTCATAAGCCTAGTACTTATTATACTGCAGGAACTTCTCATTGTAACATTTGTTAATGTCTGTTATGTACTTCACAGATAAAGATTCTATTTGTCTATTGATGTACTATGTTCTTCATCTGTAAATATGTTGTAAGTAAGTGCTATGTTAAATTGTTAATCATTATAATCCAATGTAACTACTGTCTATTTTACTGTGGAGCTTTTCTCCCCGGGCCTACGCTGAAAATAGACCTACGTCCAGTCTGACACTCCCGGTCAACAAATATAAATAAATAAATAAAATAAATAAATAGAAGTAGGATTATTGCGCCTATCAAATTAGAAAAGATTATGAAATAGTAGGTCTTGCATTAGTATGAATTTTCAAAAGGGTATGAAATCTGAAACTTAAATGTCTGTCATTGATTTCATTCTTCAGTCTCTAATGATTTGGCAGCAATTGTCCCAAAAAAAAAAATTTGATTCAAAAAGATAATAGCCACACAATACAGCTGGTAACATGTCAAAGAAGGGGCTCCTTTTAATATTAGTACTACTAACTTGAGCATCTGACAAAATAAAAAAAACATGCATTTATGAAATGAAAGTTATCCCCAACTGGATTATTACAGTTAATGGTAAGCCCTCCATGTTTTCTTCCAAAATAGCAATTTCTGGGGAGGGATTATTAGGGGAAGAGCAACATTTTGAGCCAAGTTCAGGGACAGTTGAGAGGTTGGGATATGCCCAATTCTAAAAAAGCAATTTATTTAGATGTACCTAGCAACCTGTTAATGCAGGAAATCTGGACAAGGCAAAATATATGTGGGGGGACATCAAAACAGTACAAAAAATTGATCTTGTATAAACTGAGAGAGCTGATCGAATAACAGGTCTTGCTTTAGCATGCATTTTTCTGAAGGTTATGAAGGCAGAAACTCAATGTCTCATTTAGTGACTTTATTCCGAAAGAGTTTGACTGAAAACCACAAAAATTGAGACTAACAATCCAAAAATAAGAAGCCTTGCTTGCAGTCACACACACTCTTGCCCCCTTGCTTGCAGTCACACACACACACACACACACTCTTACCCCTTTGCTTGCAGTCACACACACACACTCTTGCCCCCTTGCTTGCAGTCCCCCACACACACTCTTGCCCCTTGCTTGCAGTCACACACACACTCTTGCCCCTTGCTTGCAGTCCCCCACACACACTCTTGCCCCCTTGCTTGCAGTCTCACACACACACACACACACACACTATTGCCCCCTTGCTTGCAGTCACACACACACGCACACACTTGCCTTATGGACACACACACACACACACACACACACACACACACACACACACACACACACACACTTACTTGCCCCCTTGCGGACACACACACTTCGACCTTGCTTGCAGTCAGAATCTGGACATTGCAACAGCACTGAAACAGACATTCATAGATAACACATGTAGCCAGTGGCAGTCTAAGTTTCACTTTCAGTTAGTGATATTTTAAAATTCTCAGACCCTTTGCACACAAGAAATGCACATGTTGTTGAATACACCTTCCTGATCGTATATAATTATATTCCTTGTACAATGCAGTCCAGTTTTAGTGGGTGTTTTATATTTACTGTTTCAAACATTTTTCCTGAAAACAGTGCAACAAAATGCATGCACCAATAATGACAATACTGCCCAATTCTGAATATTTCCATCAAAAGTGTAGTCAGACTTCTACAGTCCACCAGTATCAGTACATACGCACAATTTCTGAAGCAGTAAACGTCCTGTAAATAATTCCACATTAAAGCGATCTGTAACTAATGAAGCGGTTGCTGCTAGCCAAAAATTAGATGTCATGTCATCAACAAATAATGTCATAGTTGCCCTTTTTGAATAATTTACTTATCTTACACAAGAACAATAAGCTGGTAATGCAGTAGGGAATGGATGACAATCTTCTTCACCAGAAAGGAGTGCATCATCCACCCCATTTGCAATGCAGTACAGTTTCACAAATGCATCTATGTGAGTAGAAACCACAGCCTTCTGCATCAAAAGCAAATAACCTGTTGTGATATTAGCAAAACAAGCAGACAAAAGCAGCACTAATAATTGTTGCAGCCCTGCATCTCTCAGCTCCCTGTAAAATCTACTCAATCAGTTGTATCTATGAACTTCACAGCACAAGAAATCTTGAAAGAGGCAAAATTTCCCCCTTGCTTGCAGTCACACACACACATACTTGGCCCTTGCTTGCAGTCTCACACACATTTGCCCCCTTGTTTGCAGTCTCACACACTTGCCCCTTGCTTGCATTCTCGCACGCACACACTTGCCCCTTGCTTGCATTCACACACGCACACACTTGCCCCTTGCTTGCAGTCTCACACACACGCACTCTTGCCCCCTTGCTTGCAGTCTCACACACACGCACTCGTGCCCCCTTGCTTGCAGTCTCACACACACGCACTCGTGCCCCCTTGCTTGCAGTCTCACACACACGCACTCTTGCCCCCTTGCTTGCAGTCTCACACACGCACTCTTGCCCCTTGCGTGCATTCGCTCACACACACGCACTCTTGCCCCTTGCGTGCATTCGCTCACACACGCACTCTTGCCCCTTGCGTGCATTCGCTCACACACGCACTCTTGCCCCTTGCGTGCATTCGCTCACACACGCACTCTTGCCCCTTGCGTGCATTCGCTCACACACGCACAATTGCCCCCTTGCTTGCAGTCTCACACACGCACAATGGCCCCTTGCTTGCAGTCTCACACATGCACAATTGCCCCCTTGCTTGCAGTCTCACACACGCACAATTGCCCCCTTGCTTGCAGTCTCACACACGCACAATTGCCCCTTGCTTGCAGTCTCACACACGCACAATTGCCCCTTGCTTGCAGTCTCACACACGCACAATTGCCCCCTTGCTTGCAGTCTCACACACACACAATTGCCCCTTTGCTTGCAGTCTCACACACACAATTGCCCCCTTGCTTGCGGTCAAACACACAATTGCCCCCTTGCTTGCGGTGTCACACACACACAATTGCCCCTTGCTTGCATTCACACACACACACACACACACACACACACACACACACACACACACACACACACACACACACACTTGCCCCTTGCTAGATCCTATGGACATTAGAAGGCGTCCAGCTGAAGGCACTACATATGTTACCTGTATTTTTTAGCAAGTTCCTCCTCCTATTTTATTTCTTCTCACTCAGAGCCCCTACCATGATAGTGCTATCCCTGGCCACAAAAAAAAATGGTTGCAAGGCATGTACTTCACTACCAGAAAACTGAGATCAAAAAAGCTTACCAGCCTTAGAGATTTTATCAGACTTTGCTTCTCAGTGGCTTGTGTGCTATACTCACTCACAAAATGTTATATTAACAGGCAGAATATCACTTTGCAGACTAAAGAAATAGTATTTTGTCTACCAAACTTTATAACAAAGTCAAAAAAATATATGCCATGCTGATTCCATTATTTCAATAGGAATTGGCAGCAACTCTCACTCAAGGCATGCTGCTTAGCAGCTTTACGATGACTAAGCTGCTGTGCTTGTACAAGCAGCAAAATTCCTCATTTCCTTTCCCATCTATCTTCTATTTCTCTTATTTCCCTTACGTTTTTCATTAATTTAAAAACAAAACAACACGCAGGCTCAAAGAATATGATAGCAACCGTGACATTAATCTTACAAGAACCTGCGCTCTGTGTGTAACTGAGCATTGTGAAGTGTCTGAGGCTACTTCTAAACTATGGACACATACTGATGGACAAAATGTTGAACCTCTAAATTGCCTACATCACTGTATATTTACCTGCTATAATAATCTTTCATGGGAACCCAGAAATGCACGTAGCTTAGTTGCATGAAACAAGTATAGCTGCAGAAACCACCCCTGGACTACTACCACTCTCTTGCTGACTATTCATAAGTATGTTTACAGGCTGCAGAATTACTCAATAAATAAGTTTTATGTCTAATGGCTCCAGCGTCCACATTAAAATAATTACCCAGCTAACGGGAAAAAAAAAGGTATTATTCAGCTGTGGCAAAGTTTCAAGCAGGTAGCAGGTTTGATGGCACACACACTAAAACGGAGCAAGCACAGTAGCATAACATTGAGCTTGAGCCCATGGCTCTGGCACCAAGCATCTGTTTCTGTAAGGCCCTTTTGTAGAGTATCCAAATGATGTGGATACTCTACAAAAGGGCCTTACAGAAACAGATGCTTGGTGCCAGAGCCATGGGCTCAAGCTCAATGCCAAGAAATGTATTGTTATCCCCTTTGGGAAAAAACATGTATCCATGAATTACCATATAGGTGGCAGTACACTAAACACAGAAAGTGTGATAAGAGACTTAGGGACACAGGTGGACAGTGGTCTCACCTTCGATAACCACATTGCCACAACAAATCCTTCTATGTGGCACACCTCATCACGAAGGGCTTTCCATCCAGAAAAAGGAGGTCTTGTTGTGGCACACCTCATCACGAAGGGCTTTTCATCCAGAAAAAAGGAGGTCATTGTCCCACTGTACTCATCCCTCATTAGACCCATTATAGAATACAACGCCCCATTTGGTATGTACCTCTCAAGACATCTGCAACAACTGGAAAGGCCTCAGAAATACCTCACTAAAAGAATCACAGGCCTAAAGCAGATGCCCTACGCTGACCTCCTTAAAAAACTCCAGCTATACTCTGTCACATATTGTCTACTCAGAGGCGATCTCTGCTTAACATACAAGGCCATGTCAAACCCAGAGCTGTTGGACATACTACACTTAAAGAAATCCTAATCCCTCAGAGTTACACGCTCCAGGGATCTAAACCTTGTCATCACAATAAACAAAACATGTTGGAGGGATAGGTTCCTGACCCAGAGACTCCCCAGACTCTGAAATAGATTGCCCATACATGTCAAGCAGAGTGCCTCTTTGGACCTCTTCAAGAGGAACCTTGACGATTGGATGGGAGAAAGGAATTCACCCCAGGGATCACGTCAGTCACCCTGCTAGACAGGGGTCCAGGAAAGTAAATAATGTGGGAAGAAATAGCCAGGGAATTGTTATGGCTAGGCTTGTATAGGCCCTAGGGCTGATAGCCTAGTACCAACCTATGAACCTAAATAAAACGGAGCAAGCCCAGCAGCATAACCAATAAAACGGATTACTAATATTAAAAAAAAAATAAAAAACATGACAAGACCGAAACGCAAAGCTCAACAACAGAAACAAACAGCTGAAAACATTACAAAACATCTGCATCATGCAATCACGAAGTACGAGGCATCAACAAACTAAAGAAAACCAAATACAGCTACAAATACAGCAAGGTTTTTAAACAAAACACACCAGCAACCACAATCGCGAAGCACAAGGCATCAACTAAAGAAAACCAAATATAGCTACAAATACAGCATAGTTTTTAAAAAACACCAGCAAGCAACTAAAAACACTAGACAGTAATACAATTACTACAAGCAGCAATACACTTACTTCAGAAGGAAACCCAAAGGCAGCAAGCACAGAAACACAGGCCGACTCAAGAATACAAAAGACGCCAGCATTAAACATTTTCATTTTGATCCAGGGTTTATATTTCTCTGGTTATAAGTAGGCTAAGCTAAAAATGCAGCTGCGAAAGGGAAGCACGTGGCACCCTTACAAACAGAAAAAGATTAACTCCACTAATGTGCAACTAAAAACTTGGGAGGACACAATATAAGGGCTAGGGAGGCATAGAAACAGGGACATATTACATTTAGGATACACTATTAAAAAGTAATAAGTAATAAGACTTATCTTACTTATAAAGTAGCAAAACGCTGGTGAAGAAGTGCTTCACATGAATAGAGTCGACCAGATTTGCTAACACAGAAAAGGAGTTCCACACAGCACCTAGTCCATTTATTAGGTTAACAGTGAGCTGGGAAAGGCAGTGTTGACATCACAATGTGGGAGGATCACAGGGATTCTGTACAGCATGCAAATAAGGCAGTGTTTACGTCACTTTGGGGGAGGAAACCTCTCAGGATCTTCAGCAAGAGCTATGGCAGATGTGACATCATTATTTAAGAGACGACTAGACAGTTTTCATCATGGTTTTAAAACTGAAAGTCAAACAGTACGGAAAAGTATGAAGCCTAAGCAGTAAAAGAGAATAGTGGATTTTTTTTTAAAGCTGCAGTTATGTTTTTTTGAGGCTGTATCACATAACAGGATTTTAGAGAGACATCAGGTAGATTTGATTTGATATCCCGTTGTTTTCCTTTAAGGCATCTTTCTTTACATCTTTCATGGTGGTATCAAGTTACAACCCATTCTTATGCACTAGGAATAATTCAGAATGGGTACCTAGGAATTCTGTCCCATCTTTAGAATCAAACCCAGTTTGTTTCTATCCTTCATTGCTCATATGCAATTCCAGGAGTAATATAATCTGTACCAGAGCATCATAAAGGAAAAGGATTCTATTCAAGAAGAAGAGAAACCAGAGACCCATTTTAGATTTGTATTTTTTATAAATTTCCATGTCAAGGTTCCAAAATTAAAAATGCTTACACTGCAGCTTCTCTTTCCCCAAATTCCTCCTCTAAATTTCTTGGTAACTTTGGATCTAAAAGATGAATATCACAATATACCCATTCAGAGAGACTTCAGATGCTTTTTAAGATTTTTTTCTGGTTTATATTCTCAGTGCTCTTCTTTACCCTTTGATTTGTCTAGAGCAACACAGACTTTTAGAACGTGCCTGTGTAACACCAGCAATTGCTTTTTCCAGGTTGGAAGGTATCCGCACCCTTCCTCATTAGGACAATTGCATTATTTTGCAGACTGTTCAAATCTGTTGAGAATCTCTCCTCTTTTGTGAAATCAGTTTTTACAACCTAGGTTTTCATCTCAGTCTGGAAAACCCCATTGCTCTTTACTTCAAACAGAACAACTTTCCTAGGATATCTGCTACACACTTCAGAAATGATTGATTTCCTGCCTCACTAAAACAATGAGTAAAAAGGTCATGCAGAAAAACCAATCAGTTAAAAAACATAAAAAAGAGAAATCTAGCAAAGCTAGACTTTCCAAGAGGTTTAAGGAATCACACAGTGGAAAGTCTAACTTTGCTAGATTTTTCTTTTCGTGTTTTTTAACCAATTGTTTTTTCTGTGTGACCTTTTTACTCATTGTTTTTATTTGTTAGTTGGGATATTTTGCAGTCACTCTAAGGTTTATGGATGTCAGTTGGGTACGACAACTCTGTGTTTCCAAATGTTAGCCAAACATTCCACTTATGCTGTGCTGATGATGCCATAAGAAGGCAGAAGCATGTATGTCCACAGCTAGTGGGGTTTGGCTTTATTGGCCTGCATTTGTCTATTAATAGACTCAAAAGAAAAAGTCATGCCCCTGAATTCTCAAAAGCTTGCACGGTGTGCAAGATCTGTGCAGGAGCCCAAGCAGGCAATATGTCCACCACACGATCCAGGAACAGCCTGCATGGGCGTGCACAAGCGCTCCTGCACTAATCTTGCACTGACAAAGCCCTTGTATGCAAATCACCCCATTTGCAGGAGAAATCCATGCAAATTAGGTGAATTTGTGATCCAGGAAGCTTGTGACTGTCCATGCAGGACTAGTGCAATCAGTAGAAATGTACTTGGTTAGTAACTGAGTACATGTCTGCAAAATCCATAATGGAGCTATGACAGCCCCAGATAAAGGCTGCATATCATGTAGTAAGCATTCCAGTTGCCAAGTATAAGGCCATTGGCATTGCAAACAGTACAGCAATTAAAAAAATCAACTTCTAATTCCTATTAGCCAATCCCGTTTTTTTTTAAGTGTAGGGCAGTGGCACACAAACGGGATCGGAGGGGGGAAATAACATAACAAACATAAATTAAGCATTCTAACTAAAATCAGTATTCTGCCATGCAAGGCAATGGCAGGCAGAAGACAACACGGCCAGTGAGTAGTAGTTGCTAAGTGGGGAGGCTCAGTGTAAGACATGTAACTATGCATTAGCAGGCAATCCTATGCAAATGAAGGGAAGGATAGTGAATCCCAGTTTTCCCTAGGATGTGAGGCAGGTCCTAACAGTATAAGAGTATGAATAGCTGGGTGCAAGCCTAGGACGTAGGTGACAATGTCTTGTAGGGTAGGCACACCCCCTACAATTTAAATGCTCTACCTAGGTAAGGCAGCTGATGTCATCCACCTAGTAATACACCTCTGGGAAGGTTGTAGTCCAGTAATCTCCATAGCGTGTGCCATAAATGCGCACTGCTGAAGTGTGAGTCAGAACTCTGGTAGGGTTCTATACCCACCCATGGCAGTTCTGGATGTTTTGTGAGTGTTCCACTATCTGTGTAGAGAGCAATGCATTTTAGGCTAGTCACACTCAGCACATGTCAAATGCCCTACATTGGCAATCCTGCTGTCAGCCAATATCATATACACCTTTGGGGAAGGTGCACTGCAGTAATCACCATGGTGCATACTATAACTGCGTAGTTCTGTACTGTAATAAACTAGTTAGTTAGGGGTTCTACTCCTGGACATGACAGGTGTGTGTGTGTGTGTGTGTGTGTGTGTGTGTGTGTGTGTGTGTGTGTGTGTACATGTGTGTTTGTACCTTATATCCTGTGTGGAGGTGGGTGTGCGTGTGTGACACCTGGGCCCAATGTGTAGTGGGTTTTGCAATTTTCTTATATGGTGGCCCTAGTACATATCACAATGTCCACTGTACAGGGAAAACAGTTGTGAAATAGCCAAGAGGCTGGTGTGCATATCCCTATCCATACATGTGACATCAAGGCCAGGCAATCACAGTTAGCAATCCCAGTATTACCCAGAGCACACTCATAACCCATGTCTCATACACACACATACATGGTGAGGCAACAGCCATGATGTGTGTAGTACACTGCATATTAGAGACTGATAGTAACTATGGTGTGAATGCAGTGGCCTACAGAGGCCATGGCACCCTGTCCATCAGTACGACAGGCACATAATTGCAGACAGTGCGTCTTCATTATGCTTCCCACTGGATGCCTGCAACAACTGTGGTTCCATCACATGTGATCCACAAAGGACATAAAATGCCTTACACATGCCCTGTATGGGCAGATGCCACTGACACCAGGGAATACCTGTAGCATGCTATCAATATAGGTGCAGGGTCAACCTGCTGTCCATTACCTGGCCCCGCACATGAGGGCGGGACTGTCACATCTGATGATAACATTCTGTGTACACAACATGGGCCAGACAAACCAGGTATACTTCCAATTGCCACTGTACATGAATGTTGAACGTGTGCACATCCCAAACACCATCCATGTCATGGTGTATACTACACATACATGCCAACCATTGCACAGCACTGTCCAAGCTCAATTGCAACCCAGGAGACTGGATGATGAATACTATACCCACTTGTGTGGTCCATTCCGGACACTACAACCCTTAGCCATAATGCAGCCCATTCTCATGTGGCCTGAAGCCAAGGTATACCCCTCACCCAGCCTTGTACAGCCATCTGGCACCGTCAACCACTACACACCCATGAAGCAATGCACACATGCATGCCGGTACTAGCACCCTGTGCCTGTGTGTATGGTGTATGATGCTTCTGACCACATTCACATCTGGTACCACTCCCACTTGCATACTGAAGCATGCTCTCTAATGTCAGACACTGTCACATACCCTTTGACCATAGAACCACAGGATAACCCCTTTGGGCCAACTGATACCTATGTATTACTGCATTGTGGCAATTTAAGTGATTAGGAAGTGTATTTGTTACCCTACCAAGTGTGGCAATGTGTAGGAGTCCCTTACAGAGTGTGGCTGTGTTGACGCTGACACCTGTTCATGTGAACAGGCCCATGTGCTACACCTACTGCATCGCAACAGTATTTCAGATGTCACTCACCAGCACATGTGTGTCTGGACAGCTCACTAACATGTAAGCTATGTGGCACATGCAATAACTGCATACACATGGGATAGCTATGAATAGTAAGTCAGGTGTTTGAAACCCTAGACTGGTAGGTGTGTGACACACACATGCTTAAGTTTTACTCACCCACACCTTCCCTGACATACATTGTCTCTGTCTGTCTGGCCCACACCCTCTCTGGTGGAAGTGGGGTGTACATCTGCTTTGCTAGGCAGCAGCCTGTGTTTTGTAAGTGATGGTCATGATCAGCTGATGGTCTCTGAACCAATTGCAGCCCTCCACTAGCTGAGTGCATGTGGAACAGCTGTGATAACAGTCCCATAGTGAATTGCATGGTAATACACACCAATATCTAGGAACATCATTTTGGTGCTGGCCCTTTACATCCACTGTGGGCAGGAACTAGATCTGTCATTTGGCGAAATGCATCTCAGATGGATTGGGGATTTACCTCTAACAACTTACACTGTGGAAACAGGGCAACACACAGGAGGGGGATGTGCCTGAACTGACTACAGACTGTAAGTGCTGCTATACTGCATGTGGAGTAATGTTTGTTTAACAGAGTGTGTGTGTGTGGATAAGGCTGTCCTACATTTGTACTACCTGCCATGTCAGTACTATGTTTGAGGAATCCGCATCAGCAGGGTCGTCTGCAGACTGGGCAGTGTGTTGTGCCCTTGGTGTCATGTGATACCCACTGAGCACATATCTGTGAACTGCAGAAGGTAGTGTGAGGATTGCAGTCTATAGATGATGAAAGCCCTGACAGGTACTGATTTCATATCCCTCATAGGACACATGTTGCAAAAAACCCTGTTACAGCAGTACATGTATGAGGTTATCACAGCAACATGTCAATATTGGCCCTGTGTATATGCTTCCAGCTACATCTCTGTCACCCCCCACCATATCAGCTTCAACAGACTATACACAAACCTCATTAGGTATGGCTACAGCTTAACTACTGTTTGGACAGATTGTGTAGTGTACCACAGCTTCTGCTATGTGATTGTAGCTATGTCCCCTGTGTGGACACTAACATTGACAGCCTGGTACTGACTATTCACTTGCATGCTATTGTCAGGGCCACTATGGTTACATATATGCCAGTGGTATGGCTGCTCTAAGATTGCTGCACAGTCTGTGTTATGGGGGGAGGGTTCTATGCATGCTGTTGGACATGTACCGGGATTGTGTAGACTATTACTACCAACATATGTAGTATGGCAGTGACACAATAACATGTATATGTTCCATTGGCCAGATAATACACCTCCCCACATCCATCTGACCAGGATACCTGGCCATATCACATGTGTGTGCCAACCTGAGGCCTCCTTGTGTACTGTTATAGCCATACCATCAGGTGGAACCATGCAGGGGATGTTGGCCCACCCCTCTCAGACACACACCAACATGTTCCTGTCCCCTGAGCTCAGGTCTAGGACCTGTCCCATACCAGGCTCCACAGACACATGAGGAATGTGCTACATCCATCTGAGGCACCCAGTACACATTCACATGGCCAGCATGCACCTCCTGCTCAGCCACCAGACCTGGCACCTTCAGGATGTGGACTGCTGTTGTGAGTGTGAGTTGGTGGGAGCCTTGTTCCCATTATGCCCATATTGGAGGCCATGGTGTGTCTACATCACAGACCACACACACCATCTGCGATGTTTAACTACTACTTGTTGCATACCACCCCTGTAGACTGTCCTCTATATCTACCAATCCTGACCACCTCCACGTGTGTATCTGCCATACTTCCCCATAGTCCCATAGCAGACGTCACAGGCAGGGGCATTGTGGAGCTAGGACAGGACTAACATGTGACATACCCATCCATGGTGCACACACTCCCAGCTGTAGATATCTGTCTGTATTGCTATGTGTGCTGCTGCCTCACACATAGCACACATCACTGTGGTAGTGATATAGGGGACATGTCTTACCATACATATCTGATAGTGTGTGTGTTTGTACAGATGTAGACATTTGCATATCGGTATTTATATGTGTGTAGATATATGTGACTTCATATATATGTGCACATATATTTGTCTACACATGGGTATATGTATATTTCTGGACATATATGCTGATATACATATATACGTTTAAATATTATATACGTGACATATGTACACATATGCATACCGATATGTGTGGTATTTTATTATTTATTTATTGGCATTTGTTAACCGGGTTTGTCCAACTGGGCTTGTGGCCCATTTTCAGTGGAGACCCAAGGAGAAAAGCTCCAGTAATACATTTTAAAACAAGTATAATTTTAAACAATATTGATATAATAGCAGTTATAGCAAAACAATTCACATATGTTGGGATACATGCATAAAGTTAAAGTTGCATTAAAAAGAAGCTAAGTAACAATTTTACATTGATATAGTTCAATAAGTCAACAATGAACATTTTTTGTTTGTATAAAATTGTGCAAATGCCTAGTAGACACATTGGAGAGAGAGGTGTAATGAGGTACTAAGTATGGTCCTTTTGAGGGTACATAAAGGGAAGGAAGACTAGGTAGGGTCATGGCAAGAGCAGGTTCTGGAATTGATAAAATAAGCTTTTAGTTTATTTTTAAAGTGTGAGATGTGGGAAATTGAACGTAAGTCAAGGGGAAGTTTGTTCCAAGTATGGGCAAGGGAGTGTTTGTAGATTAGTTTGCCTACTGACCTTTTTCGGTGGTAGATATCAAGTAATTGTTGGTTAGAAGTATGGAGGGTCTGGGATGGGATGTAGATGGAGACTAAGGATAATAGAGATGGACAGAAGGAGGGTTTATAAAGAATAGAGTGTAGCATATGAAATTGATAAGATAGCAGAAACTGGGAAGTTCAAGCCACTGAAGAGAGTTTAAAGAAATGCAGTGGTGTGAGTTGTATGGGGACTTAGTAATAAATCTGGCTATTTTATGCTAAGTCTGTTGCAGTTTGTTTAGAGTGGAGGCCTGGATATTTGTAAGAATAGGGGCGGCGTATAAGAGGGAGGGGAGGAGAAGTGCCTGGCCCAGGGTAAGTCTAGAGTCAGGGGTTAGGATTTTTTTTGTCCTGATATAGCAGACCTAGTTTATGGTTTGTTTTTTTATACATTGGAGTATGTGTAGGTTGAACTTGAGTTTGTCATCGATAATGACCCCTAGGAGTTTTGTGTGAGTGTCAGGTTGGATATTTGTATTGTTAGAAGATGTAATAAAAATGAGATTTTGTGATGAGAAAGAGAATGGGGAAGGAAAAGTAGGAGTTTGGTCTTTTTGGGATTTAAGATAAATAGGTTGTGAGAGAGCAATTGTTCAGTGGGTAGTAGGGCCTGTTGGGTCAGGGAGTGTAGTTCAGGAATGTTATTTGAGATGGATATAAGTGTGGAGTCATCAGCATACTGAATAAGGGAGGATTCTTTGCATGAGGTGTAAAGATTATTGGTGAAGATGTTAAACAAAAGGGGTCCCAAGATGGAGCCTTGGGGAACACCAGTGGAGATGGGAAGGGAAGGTGAGGAGGATGAAAGCCATTTGACAGATTGTTCCCTGCCAGATAGGTAACTATTAAACCAGGCAAGTGCGGAGGGGGATAGGTGGAGATTTGCAAGTTTGGATAGTAGTAGAGGGTGAAAGACAGTATCAAAGGCTTTGGAGAGACCTAGGAAGAGAAGGAAATGAGTTTATTGTTGTCTAGGGCCTCTGCAATGATATGAGTGAAGGAGAGGAGGGCAGTGGTGGTGCTGTGGTGAGGACAAAATCCATGTTGGGTAGAGGTAAGTAAGTGGCGTGTGAGGAGGTGATTGAGAATACATTTTTCTAATATCTTGGAGAGGCAGGGCAGAATAGCAATGGGTCAGTAGTTTGCGGGGTCAGTGGAGTTTCCACCTTTATGAAGAGGGATAGTGAAGAAAGATTTCCAAAGGGTGGGGACAGTTGATTCCAGAACAGATCAATTAATTAGTATACATATAGGATAGGCAATTGAGTCAGCAGCAAGTTTGAGGAATGTAGGAGATAGATTGTCAGTGGAAGGAGAGCAAGGTTTTAGCTTGAGCAGTAGAGATTTGATGTAAGTAATGGGAACTGGCTCAAAAGAAAACAAAGTTGTGTTAGTGGGACCTGGAGAGGTGGGTGTCGAAGTACAGTTTGGCTTAGAGGTTACCAGATTTTGTATGGAAGAGATAAAGTGTTTATTCAGGAGGGTAGCTGTTTCCTGAGAGGAAGAGTTAGGGTATGGGTAGGGATTAGAGGGCATTCCAGGATAGAGGATGTTGTTGAGAGTTGACCAAAATTTTTGAGGATTGGATTTGTTGTTAAGCTGAGCAGAGCTATAGTATAACTTTTTGTCAGTAGTTGTATGTTTTTTGCAAGGTTTCTCAGTTGCATGTATTTTTGAAGAAAATATGGTTGTTTAGTTTTAGTCCAGGTTTTCCAAGCATGATCTCTTTGTTTCATAAGGGACCTAGTCTCTTTGAAGAGCCAGGGAGCATGGTTTGATTTTACTCTGATCATCCTAGAGGGAGCTAAGGAGTTTAGAGTATTCATGAAGATGCTATTGAAAGTGCTTACAGCATCGTTTAGGGGGAGGTGTTTTAGAATGGACCAATCTATGTTGTGGAGAATGGAGTTAAATTGGGATGAACTGAAAGTCGATAGGTTTTGACAGTCTTTGATAAGGTGTGGTTTAGGAATATGGGAGTAGTGTCTTAATATGGTGGTAGGGAGATGATCACTGAGGGAGTCAGGTAAGTTGGTGGGATTGTGGTATTGGTGGGGGGAATTGGTAAGGATCCAGTCTATGATGGAGCTGGAAGTGGAATTGGTATGGAAGTGAGTGGGAGATGTTATAAGTTGGTGGAAGCCGTGTAGGTGGATACTGAGTTGGGAGGAGTCAGTTGTGAGTTTGGACCAATCAATGTTGACATCACCAAGGATAAGTGTCTCATATGGTATGTTGTGGGAGAACCAGGATAGGATGTTTTCAAGAATGGGCAGATTGTTACCAGGAGGAAGGTAGATAGAGGCAATTGCAAGTTTTTTGTGGGGATTCAGATGACAGTTAAGGATGATGATTTCAGCTGGGAGGAAGTCAGGAATTGGGGAAGGGTATGGTGAGAGGTTAAGAATGTTTGAGTAGAGGATGGCCATGCCACCACATTTTTTTACAGGTCTATCAGATCGGAAGATATTATAATCTGGTGGGAGTATTTCACTATTTGAGATTTGTGGCTTGAGACAGGTTTCAGATAAGGAGAGGATGTGAGGGGTATTTAGAGTTATCCATGAGTGCAGCTCAGTGACTTTATTTGCTAGGCTCTGAATATTCAATGAGTAAATAGTTAAGTATTTGGATGGAGATGATTGTTGTGACTGAGGTTGGTGACTGTTAGAGCAGTAAGATGGGGGCAGTGTAGAGGTAGTTTTGGGGAGAGAAGAGGGGCCAGGTTTGGGATGGATATCTCCAGAACAAAGTAAGTTTTTTAGTGAGGAGAGAGTGTATAGTAGATGCTAGATGGAGTTTGTATAGTTTTGACTTAGCTTTGGGGGAAGGTTTAAAAACATGTATTATGGATAGTTTATATAGACTTGAGATTGAGCTAGTAAAGAGATTAGGGGAGATAGTAAAAGATGAAGTAGTTGGATATATGTTGTATGAGTGAGAAGTTGGTGAACATAGGAGTGGAGCAGAGAGACTGGAGTGGTAAGAGGTGGAGATAGAGAGAATAAGGAGTAGTGTAGAAGATATTAGAAAATAATACATGTTGGAATAAAATATGGTCAGATAGAGTAGGTAGAGAGACAGTGGTATAGATGAAGTGGTGTTGACAAGATTGACAGATTAGTAAGGTGGTTGTGGCGATAGGCAGGAAGTGGAATTGTAGTGGCTAGTGGGACAGGAAAGGGAGGAATAGTTAGGTATAAAGGTAATTGCAATGGGGGTGTGTGGAAATGGGGGTAGGATAGGGGAGCAAAGTGAGCCCGAGCATAGTGAGGGCGAACGGAGCGGGGCTAGCAACCTGGTCCAGATGAAATCATAGAAACAATCAGAAAAGATGGTGAAAAACTAGTTTGAGAGACAAGGATATAAAGTTTCTAAAGGTATAGTCACCAGAAATAAAATATGAGCAGAAGTAAGCTTACAAAAGGACACTGGCCTCAAGCTACACAAGTAGATTTACTTGAAGGAAACCCAGTGCTGTATGGTTAAAATAAGCTACAATAGAGAGGGGCTTTACAGAGGGAGAGAGAGGTACTACTACAGCTAAAAGCAGGGCAAAACATAAAAAAAATTAATATGTAAGAGTCTGAAGACAGTAAAATAAGGCAGGTGCACTAAGAAAGGCAATTATGAGTGAGGCTAGAAATGAATTCAGGGAAGGGTAAAGTGCAGAACAGGAAAATATACACAGAAACAGTATGAGGATAGTGGGTAACCAAAGAGAAAGGACACAAGCTGCTGGCGTCTGCTTTTCATGGTGACTAGCAAAAAAACAAAAAAAAAAAACACTGTAAATTCTTGTTGTGCTTATAAAGTCTAGCATTAATTAAAACATTAGCTTATGTAGTAGTTATTTACTGGGACACATACTTCAGTCGTATTATTTTAAGCTTAAAATGGTGGCTTCTGGACAGATAGTTAGAGTTGCAGGGTATATGTTAAGGTCCTCAAACCTGTGTTGCCTGTACTGTGGCCAGGATAAAACCACAGAGAAAAATCCACTAGGGCTATAAAAACAGAGAGGAGGGAAGTTAGTTATGAGCAAGTAATTCAGGAAAAGGGTGAGAGACAAAAATACCATGGGTAGAGAAAAAAAAATTAATACAGGTAGGCAGAGACAGTATACCTAGCATTAATTTCCATTGTATGACTGTCTTACACACATAGCTAGCTAAGAACACAGCAGTTTTTACACCTATGCATGAAGTAATGCATAACAACCGTAGTAAAAACAGGACAGTGTAGACACACACAAGGCAATAATTCACAAAGCAGGAAAACAGAAATCCAGGATACTGGGACAACAACAATTGGTACACTTTCAGACAATAGTTCTTCCTTTCACTTTAGTGCTACACCAAGAAATTACAGTGAAAATACTACAGATACATCTAAATGTGAAGTTAAGGTGCCTGTTGCTCCTTGCAACAAGAAACTTAGTTGGTAAATATTCACATTTACAGTTTTCTTTCATTAAAAAACAAGAAATAATATGAGTGCAATTCAAACGCTAAGCTACCCGAGATCATAAGGTGCTGGAGCTCCTTGCAACGGGGAAAATAGACTTTAAATATTCACAAAACTAGAGTTGCGAGAAAAAGTACACCAGAAACTGCATATGCAAGCAATATTCATCTCAATATAATCACAAAATACTATATTACCTAAAGCAAATAAAGCAACAGAATAATCACAAAATATTGTATGATTTAAAGCAGATAAGGCAACAGAAAGGACATCACAAAACAGCTAATGCCAAAGAATCAAAAGTTTACCTTACACAGAGCAGCAGATGCTCAGCAGCATGAAGGGGAAAGAAGGTTTCAAAATGGCTCCTGCTGTTGTGAGGCACCTATGAAGACTAGGAAGAGGAAGTGAGATGAGGGGGAGGGGTAATGACTAATACTGGGCTGGGCTAGCACCCTGGTCAAGATGAAGTCGTAGAAACAATCAGAAAAAGATAGTGAAAACTAGCTTGAGAGAGAAGGATATAAAGTTTCTAAAGGTATAGTCACCAGAAATAAAATATGAGCAGAAGTAAGCTTACAAAAGGACACTGGCCTCAAGCTACACAGGTAGATTTACTTGAAGGAAACCCAGTGCTGTATGGTTAAAATAAGCTACAATAGAGAGGGGCTTTGCACGGGGAGAGACAGGTATTATTATCATCTAAAAGCAGGGCAAAACGTAAAAAAAATTAATCTGTAAGAGTCTGGAGACAGTAAAATAGGGCAGATGCACTAAGAAAGGCAATTATGAGTGAGGCTAGAAATGAATTCAGGGAAGGGTAAAGTGCAGAACAGGAGAATATACACAGAAACAGTATGAGGATAGTGGGTAACCAAAGAGAAAGGACACAAGCTGCTGGCGTCTGCTTTTCATGGTGACTAGCAAAAAAAAAAATGTAAATTCTTGTTGTGCTTATAAAGTCTAGCATTAATTAAAAGATTAGCTTATGTAGTAGTTATTTACTGGGACACATACTTCAGTGGTATTATTTTAAGCTTAAAATGGTGGCTTACGGACAGATAGTTAGAGTTGCAGGGTGGTCGAGAAAACTACAGGAAAAATCCCACTAGGGTTCAGTGGTATTATTTTAAGCTTAAAACGGTGGCTTACGGACAGATAGTTAGAGTTGCAGGGTATCTGTTAAGGTCCTCAAACCCATGTTGCCTGTACTGTGGTCAGGAGAAAACCACAGGGAAAAATCATCTAGGGTTCAGTGGTATTATTTTAAGCTTAAAATGGTGGCTTCCGTACAGATAGAGTTGCAGGGCATCTGTTAAGGTCCTCAAACCTGTGTTGCCTGTACTGTGGCCAGGAGAAAACCACAGGGAAAAATCCATTAGGGTTCAGTGGTATTATTTTAAGTTTAAAATTGTGGCTTCCGGAGAGATAGTTAGAGTTGCAGGGTATCTGTTAAGGTCCTCAAACCTGTGTTGCCTTTACTGTGGCCAGGTACATTGAGACATCAGCTCCTCAATCTCACAGTACTTTCCTGCACAGCTGCACTATTCTGCCTTGATACAACACAGACAGGTGCCACATATGGACACTGCCTGACATTAGGGGGTTATAATTAGGAGCCAATGGCAGGTAGCCTTATTACACACCTATGGTATTCTGGCATGCTACATTACAGATTCGCCTGGGTATCATGCCAGTGATGGGCTGTGGCTCCCACATGTCCATCATAATGGCATTACTTCCACCACTAGTTATTGGCAACATCATATACATACTTCCCATTACACTACACACACTATGATGGCTTACATCTTGTCTGTCAGTGCTGACCTGCACAGTAAACGGCTATGGCCCACTACACACAGGGACAGACACTATTGTCCATAGCAGTTGTTCAGTTGAACATCATCACAACAACACCTGATGGCACAGATAAATCATTCTACACCATCTATCCCATTATGATGGACAAGGTGCTGCATTCTATTACATGTATATATACCTCACATACCTGTTGCGGGAATGATGTCTTGTTGAATGTCAGCTGGCTAAATGCCTGTGATGTCTTTTCTTTCTTTTTCTCTTCCTCTCTCTCTCTCTCCCTCTCATTCCAGTAGCTGGACTGAGCTTTGAATAGATTGCAGCCTGGTTTTAGTAGATGGTGCACATGATCAGGTGATGGCCTCTGCACCACTCAGTGTCCTCCACTTGCTAACTACATGCTGCTTGCTGTGTGGTACCTCCAATTACCACTGTCATGGCAACCACCTACTATGAATCCCCACATCATGTGGGCATGGTCCCTTTACCTTTCCTGTGTGAAGGACATCATTCCTGTGTGTGGGCATCAGTGTTACAGACAGCAGGTAGTAATACCTCTTACAGGAGAACCAGCACACTCAGGGCAGCTACATATTTGTAGGAGGTTCAGGAACTACAGGCAGAGTGTGACTAGAGTTGTGTTATGCTTTGTATAGTACTGGTGTTACAGGGTGTGTATACATGCTAATTTACCTTGGAATGCTGTCTGTCTGCATAGCTTTCACCTGTGAACCTATCCTCTTGGTGGCCAGAGGTGTGCCTATCATGTTATGTCTATCCTCCACACAGGTGCTGTGTCTGATATGTCACTGGAAGTGTGTGTGTTGAGTGCTAACAGTACATGGATACATCCATTGATGTTTCTAACCACAATTTCCTGACTAAGGGTATGTTGCAGACTATCCCATGACACCAGTGACTTGCTTAGTGTATGGCAACAGTTTTCCACATATGGGCCTGTGTTCTAGCCTCTGTCCTCCACCTACATACCAAGCTTTGCACATATGACATGCTGTCAGGTGTTGTTCTGTAGTGGGCTGTGAGTATATCACACTGTCATTGCTGCCATCAGTCCACTGCTGTTGTATCCCCCACACATATGGTGTGGGCTGAGGCCATATATGTGTGGGCTTCACCTACACAATACATGTGTGCCTTTATGCACTCCAGAGGCCAGTGTATGTAACAGTGGTATGTGACCCTGTATTATTGAGTCTAGGGGGCGATGCACCATAACTGACCTAATATGTTACAAAATGTGGGGGTATGACTGGTGAGCTGCCTTATGGTTTCTGGATGTACAGTACCATACCCTTCACCTATATTTACATTACTTACATTAATACAGTTACTGCAGGCCTACTGCCTCCTACCATACAGACTGTTCTGTTTGTCAGTGTACTTGTGATGATGTTAGTTATACCTTGTTATGTAACAGTTACATCCCATTTGGTCAACTGATGTCTTCACCACCTAGTAATTTTGTAAAGCATGTAACTAGAGGCTGCTGAACTATACACCTGTATTACTTACTGTTGATAGTTTGGTTTCCTGTGGCCCAGACTGTCTTTACTATTGTACAATATGAAGGGCTTGGATTGGACAGCAACAGTTGTGACCCTTTCCAGAATACTGTATTAGTATAATGATTGCACAGTTTCATTCCTCTGTTTATATGGATGTCAGTGTCTGACAAGCTATGATACATGGCATATAAAGCTGTAATACTACACAAATAATGGTTATCCATTTCTGCAAACCTGTGTGTGGTGTTTTACCCTATGACCCCTCTGTGGGCATATGTTGCAGGCAACGATTGTCATTTGTATGGGTGGCCCATACAATGTCCAGTTGTTAAGGTGTTAACTGTAGGCATGGTGGCTGTTCCATATTGTGTGCACCTTCTACATATGTATCTTACTGTACATATCTCTGCATGTGTCTGTGTAGTCACATGTATATCTATCTATATATATATATATATATATATATATATATATATATATATATATATATATATATAAATAGATATGTATATCTGTATCTGCATATATGTGTCTGTGTATATGTATCCTGGGGATGTTGATAGCTTCCATATTGTACATCTCCTATGGGAGCCACACTGTACTGCATCGTATGTTACCAATACCAGCCTGACATCATACAGGTGGGTTGTAGTACTGTTTACATGTTGTGCACATGTCATGTCAGGCCATGCTTATGTGATCTATAACACTTTAGTGTATTGCAGGGCGGACGTGTTTGGCTGTGTTGGGGGGGTATGCCTATTCGTACATGAGGTATATTGTTTGGGGCGTCTCAACCCCATTACCGGTGCATGTGCACATATTTGCATTTGTCAATCTACCATTGCTATCTACAGATGTGTGGCTATATATATATATATATATATATATATATATATATATATATATATATACAATTTGAACTGTTAATAGCAGCAGTGTGCATTTAAAGTGGAACAGCCTTACAAGACTTTCTGCAAGTATATAGAGCTGAGTATATTTTTCTGTATTTTCTGTATTATAGAGCTAAATTGTTGCTTATATATCTGTTGTCTTAGTGTTCTGCAAATATACAGAGATCAGTATATATTTTTTGGGTTTTATAATTTGCACTCTGATTCCTCACATCTCTGTTGAAACTTTTCCCCACCCCCTCATTGTGGTTTCTGTTGCTTCTGTGTTAACTCAAGGTTCCCTTAATTTGAACTGTTAATAGCAGCAGTCTGCATTTAAAGTGGAACAGCCTTACAAGACTTTCTGCAAGTATATAGAGCTGAGTATATTTTTCTGTATTTTCTGTATTATAGAGCTAAATTGTTGCTTATATATCTGTTGTCTTAGTGTTCTGCAAATATACAGAGATCAGTATATATTTTTTGGGTTTTATAATTTGCACTCTGATTCCTCACATCTCTGTTGACCCCCCACCTTCCCTGTTCTGGTAGTAGTTTAAATTTGTTGGCTTTTGCAGTGCCTGCCCTACTGTAGATTTGATCTAGGACACTCCCCCAGTCCCATCTCTTTACCGCATTCGACCTACTAAACCCTTTCTGCACTTGTTTTTAGTTCTTTTTAATTTAATTACATTTTTTCAAACTGTGTGTGGACTAATAGTGCTACATACTCAAGTGTGCCAGCTTGCACTGCATGTGAATTGTTTTTACTACTGTTTTTGCTACTTTTCTGAAAAAAAAAATTGTAAGCCTGTTTCCTACCTTTCCTGTAATTAGTGTTCCAGATACAGATTTGCTGTACCCAGGACTATTTGTAAGCTTCTGAGCCCCCAAGCCTTTCTGTGTTGGAGTGAAGCCTTCTAGCTTATCAGTGGGAGTGATAAGCACTAGGTAACCTGTCTAACACATAAGGAGTGGTTCTGGCCCAGAATTTGTAGTTATTGGCCTTTTAGGCGGTCTTCCATCTCTCTCAACTTTCTAATTTGAAGGCCTGTATTTGCACTTGTTTCTGTCCTGTAACTCCTGGGCCCATCTCATTTGCTCACTCAAAAAAAAAACAAAAAACAAAAAAAAAACTGCTTTTACTGTATTTGTGTTTCTTCCTACTTTATTTTGCTTTTGCATCATCTTAAAAGTACTCAATTGTATTTATTACTGCTTGGTGTAACTCATTCTAAGCCTTTTAGTTTAAGCACTTGGGCTTCAGACCAGTTGTTTTACATTAGGAAGGTTTGTGGTCTGCACTGTGGTGGCAGGACAGGTAGCTTACATCCTTCTAAGTTGGGAACTGCTGATTGAGGGCTCAGTGTCTGTTATTCTAAAAGTGTATTAATTCTATTTTAAGCACTTGGGCCTCAGGCCAGTTATTTTACATTAAAAGGGTTTGTGGTTTGCACTCTTGTGGGAGGAGAGGCTGGACTCTGCCCTTCTAGCTGGGAATTTCTGGTTAAAGGTTTATAGTGCCTGCATATCTAAACTGCTTCTTACTGAAATTGGTACACCTTATTTGCTGTAGCATAGACTAGATCCAGGCCTGCTGAATCTAGCTTTGTTTGTATAACCTGACCACTAATCCAGGCATTCTTTAAAGTATTCAATTGTATTTATTACTGCTTGGTAGTAACTTGATTAAAGTGTAGCTATCATTCTAAGTCTTTTGGATTAAGCACTTGGGCTTCAGACCAGTTGTTTTACATTAGGAAGGTTTGTGGCCTAGACTGTGGTGGCAGGACAGGTAGCTTACATCCTTCTAAGTTGGGAACTGCTGATTGAGGGCTCAGTGTCTGTTATTCTAAAAGTGTATTAATTCTGGTTTAAGCACATGGGCTTCAGGCCAGTTATTTTACATTAAAAGGGTTCGTGGTCTGCACTCTTGTGGGAGGAGAGGCTGGACTCTGCCCTTCTGAGCTGGGAATTTCTGGTTAAAGGCTTATAGTGCCTGCATATCTGAACTGTTTCTTACTGAAATTGGTACTCCTTGTTTGCTGTAGTATGGACTAGATCCAGGTCTGCTGAATCTAGCTTTATTTGTATGCTGCTTGTTTGTTTGCTTGTTATTTCCCTGAAACGCTAATTCCACCTAAAACATGGCTTTTCAGCACTTCTGTGGATCCCTAGTGATATCTGCATTGCTTACTGTACTTATTTCCTTGTTTCACTTGAAAGAAAGTTACTGTTTGTCATTTTTGCATTTAAGTTACCTGAAACACATTGCATTTAAGTTACCTGGCACTTGCTCACTAAAGCAATTATATAAGTCAGCACTAAAATATTAAAAGCACTACACCGTCACAAACTCCCCTTGAGTACCTCGTTCCCCATTGGCCCTTTTTTTTCAATTATAAAGGAATTCCGAATACTATTCTAGCATGTCCAAAGGTCAGTTGTCAATCTCCTCTCTGGTCTAGCTGGTAAATCTGGGAATCTTGAGGTAATGTTACAACTGCCTCATGTACACAGACAACCCTCTCTTCCTCCCAACAAATTCCAACACATGTGAGAGATACAACCATATAGCCATACTGGAGGCTAAGCTCTCTCAACTCAGTACTGGCAAAACCAGTCAGGAGGAGAAGGAAACCACACTCACTACAATTCCAGTCTCACATAGACCTACCACGGCAGCAAACCAAACACATAAACACACAAAAACATACTCGGAGGCTCTAAATAAAAATATGCCTAAGCAGCAGAGACCTCCAAAGCAGACACCCAAGCGACCGCTACCCCAAAACAAAACATGTGCAACACATAACTCACAAAGCCAGTGTGCCCAACAGTCACAGCCCTTAAGGCTAAACAACACACCTGATACACTTGTAATAGGTGACTCTATCGTCAGGCACACTGACGTCCCGCTCACCAGGCTGAACAAGGATAAGGTCACGGTGAGCTGCCTGTCAGGCGCTAGGATCCGCCACATAACACAACCACTCAAGTCACTCCAAGGCAATTACAAATATGACTCAGTCATTGTCCATGCTGGTGTGAATGACCTGAGACATACCTCCCTGGACTACATGAAAAGAGACATAGAGGAGCTCTCTGAGCATGTAGCCCAGGCCGGTATGACCCTGATCTTGAGTAGCATCTTACCCTCACCAAAAATGATGCCACAATATGAAGGCAAGATGATAAATTTCAACAATTGGCTTAAGTATTGGTGTCATTCAAAGGGGATCCAATGCCTGTCAGCCTGGGATTACATGCTCGACAAGCCACGATGCTTCGCTAGGGATGGCTTGCACCTGTCACCCCTGGGCTTTCGGATATTGGCAAAGGCTCTTGCTACCCCCATAGTGCCTTTTTTAGGCAAGGCTCAAAAGACAAACCCACCTCCATAGGTATCACAAGGGATAAGAAACTAAGAGTAATGCTACTCAATGCCAGAAGTCTAAACCTCAAGATGCACACACTCGAAACTCTCCTTAGCATGGAGAACGTTGATATCTGTGCAGTAACAGAAACCTGGTTCAAGGCTCCAGAGAGCACCCCAGCACTACCAGGTTATACCTCATACCATGCTTTTCGGCCCCAAAACTTGGACCGTACCACAAAAGGAGGGGGAGTATCAATATTCGTCAAAGATACCCACACCTCCAGATTGGTGGCACAGCACAAAGCATCAGAGACTATCCATGTGCAACTAATAGTGGGTAAAACTACCTTCCAGTTTATAGCCTGCTACAGACCACCCTCCCAAACCCAGGAACCCCACTCGGCCTTCCTGGGAACACTGGAAAATATGAAGGTCTCTCCAAACACCATTATATTGGGCGACTTCAACTACCCAAACATAGACTGGGAGCATTACTCTAGCTCCAACACCCAAGCCAAAAGGTTCCTAGACCCCACAAGAGGGGAAAACATACTGGACCTGATCATCACCAACATGGGAACTCTATGCTCCAGACCAGAAGTGTATCCCTCACTGGTAAGATCAGACCATAAACTAATCTCACTGGATATTCACATCCCGACTCCACCCCCTGCCCTGAAAACCACAGTGAAAAACTTCTCTAAAGCAAATTTCACACTCCTCAAAACCAAGGTGGAATCCTTCAAAGCCCCCGGGCCTGTGGAAAATATGTCCCAGACCGCAGAAACCTTTACAAACGCATTCTATGAATACCTTCAGGAATGCATGGATCATGCAATCCCAAATAAAACCAAGACCCAATCCTCCAAAGGCAGACGTCCTGTCTGGTGGACCCCAGCCATAAACAAACTATACAATAGAAGGAGGAAGCTACTACATGACAGAGCAAAATCCCAAAAAGGGAAGGCATCTCTGATCAGTATTAGCAAAAAACTACGGGCACTCATAAAATCATCTAAGGCCAGCTTCGAGAGAAAAATTGCACAGGACACTAAGGATAATCACAAGGCTTTCTTTAGTTATGTTAGGAACCTGGGTGGGAATTCCCAGATATGCTCAGAATTAGTCCAAAATTACAAAAAATACACCAAACCCACAGACATTGCCAACATCCTAACTGACAGGTTCAGCGGAAACTTCTCCCCCCCTCCCCACCAAAAGGGCAAATATTTATCCCAGCAGAGTGCTGCCCCCCTGACATCTCAGATGCTCAGATAACAGCCAGCCTCTCCAAAGCAAAACACACAGCATCAATGGGACCAGACAGTGTCCTGGGCTGTGTCCAACATGAACCCCAAGAAGAATTGAACACAAATATAAAACCACTGTTCAATCTCAGTCTTACCACAGGATATGTACCCAAAGAGCAGTGTACAGCAACAGTGGTCCCTCTCCGCAAAGGTGGTGCCTCAATGGATACTGCAAACTATCACCCCAGAAGCCTGACTAGCTTGGTCTGCAAAGCTATGGAAAGGATCATCATGGACCTCAGAAATAAAGATATTGGGGACCTACAGACACTGGATCCTACCCAGTTTGGCTTTGTTAAGGACAGATCCTGCCTCTTAAACCTGGTTGAGTCATTTCAAACAGTCACCAAGGCCATTGACGAGGGGAAGGTGGTCCACACAGCCTACCTGGAGCTCGCAAAAGCCTTCCATACAATACCCCACTTGGTCATTATAGATAAGCTCACCAGATTCAATATAAACCCCTATGTCACTAGATGGGTTGCAAACTGGCTCGAGGACAGAACCCACATGGTCAGAAATGCTGGAGCCATGTCAGACTCCAAACCAGCTACAAGTGGCATCCCACAAGGCTCAGTCCTGGGACCTCCCTTGTTTGGTATATATTTCTCAGAGGTACAGGCCAACACAGAAGGACTGTGGCTGAACAAGTTTGCAGATGACTGCAAACTGGGTGTCATAATTGACCCTCCAGCTGACACAAGCATCCTACAAAAAGGACTCATAGAAACAGACAACTGGTGCCAGAGCCATGTCCTCAAGCTAAATGCAAAAAAGTGTATAGTCACCCCCTTTGGCAAAAACTAAGTGCCCACAAATTACCACATAAGTGGTAACCCATTAAGTACATAAGAAGTGATAAGGGACCTGGGGACCCAAGTTGATAGCAATCTCTCATTCAACAACCACGTGGCCAAAGTGTTTAGAAACACATTTCATATAGCCCACCTAATCATGAAGGTATTCACATCTAGATCAGGGGAGGTCATCATGCCTCTTTACTCATCCCTCATCAGGCCCATAATTGAGTACAATGCCCCTTGTGGGATGTACCTTATCAGATACCTGCAGCAGCTGGAAAGACCACAAAAGTACCTCACCAGGAGGATCAAAGGGTTTAAACAGATGTCATTTGCTGCCTGGTTAAAGAAACTGCAGCTCCACTCAGTGGCATACTGCCTGCCCAGAGGCGATCTGTGCCTGATGTATAAAGCCATGTCCAACCTGGAATCAATGGACATGCTGCACCTCGGAAAATCCGAATCCCATCAAGCTATGCGCTCAAGAGACCTGAACCTCAGGACTGAAATAAATAGGACATGCTGGAGTAACAGATTCATAACCCAGAGGCTCCCTCCACTCTTGAGTAAACTCCCACTCCAGGTTAGCCAGAGTTCCTCATTGACTCTCTTCAAGAGGAATCTTGATAAGTGGATGGGAGATTGTAGGTTTACCCTGGGTATCACTTCTATGTCACTGTTAGACAGAAGCACAGTATACTAACCTTGAAAAATATCATGGCAAACTCCACTTAAAATGTGTGTTGAAAGCCACACTCTAGCTAGGATTATAAATGCCCTAGGGCAGATAGCCTAGTATGAACCTATGAACAGAATCACACACAATAACTAGTACAACTGTGGTCAATGTGGAGTAATGTTTGGCAATGTCCACCCAAGTTGGTGATTACACAGCAATGTTGGACAAGCCTGGTTTAAGTAGGCCATAGCTGAACAAAATGCAACATGCTCATAGTTGCCCAACTGGCTCTTAACCAGTCTGGTCTGCTCAGTATGAACATTTATATCAGTGATGGGACTCAAACCCATGATACTGTACACCATAGTGAAAGTACTGAACCACTACACCATGACAGTATTGCAGTGTTCAGCTTGTATGAAAGAATGTTGACAAGTCTTTGCAAACTATCCCATGGAAACCCTGCAGGCACAGCATAATCCCTGTTGAGTTATGACACAAAGGAGTCTGGCAGTAAGAACACAACATGACTGCCAACACCCACAGCATAAATGTCAATATTTGTCATGTTCACACACAACCACAAATGTAGTGGACTTCAGATCACAACATATGGAAAGGTCACACTGGGCATGCTCACACACTTGGATAAATGAGACATATGTCAGGCAACAAACCATGGAAAGCCTGAACTGGGCATGCTCACACACATGTCTGAGTATAGCAGTCGGCCACAAAATATCTGGCAGTTGTATGTGTTAAGCCAGGAACCTCCCACAATCCAGCAATCCACCCTGTGCATACAGTTAAATGACAACAGACACATATATTAATATACTGGAACCCTGTCATGATCAAACATGTTACGCAGATACACAAGTTGTTCATAGAAACTGGGAAAGCTACGGCAATAAAGACCTGCAAACAGTATCAGCAACAAATATTGTGCATCCCGAACATAAACATAGGTGCAGAGGTCGATACTAGGCTGTCTGCCCTAGGGAATTCATAAGCCTAGCCAGAGTGTATTTGGCGTCCGCCTTCCCAGTAGAGTAGCCTATTTTGCCTCTGTAAAGTAGGTCACAGAAGGCACCCTTTAAGGCTAGTTTGCTGAGCCTATGTCAAGCAGGGACACAGTGGAGATCCCAGGGGTGAATTTGCAATTTCTCATCCATGCGGCTGGATTTTGCTGGAAGAGGGTTGGCGAGGGGCTATGTCTAACTTTAATGGGGATTCAATTCCAGAGTGAGGGAAGCCTCTGGGTAATGAATCTGTCCCTGCAGCATGTACTATTTAGTTTTGTGCTGAGGTTTAAGTCCCTGGAGTGTGTAGCTCTAAGGGTATTGGATGTTATGAGGTGGAGCATGTCCATTACTTCTGGGTTTGACATGGCTGTGTACGTCAGGCAAAGATTACCTCTGAGTAGGCGTTAAGTAACTGAGTAGAGCTGGAGATCCTTTAGTTGAGCTGCATAGGACATCTGTGTGTAGCCCATGATCCTCTTGGGGAGGTAATGTTGTGGTCACTGTAGTTGCTGCAGGTGTTGGGTAAGGTACACCCCAAAAGGGGCATTGTAGTCAAACATGGGCCTGATGACTGACTAGTAGAGGGCCACAATGACCTCCTATGATCTACATGCAAACCTCCATGTGATAAGGAGGTCTATATAAAGGTCTTTGTAATGACTCTGTCAATGTGATAAGCAAAGGAGAGGTTACGATCTATGTTGTTCCCCAAATCTGTAAATACATCTTCTGTACTTAATGGATTACCACTTATGTGGTAATTTGTGTGCACCTTGTTTTCCCCAAAAGGGATGACTATGCATGTCTTAGCATTTAGCACGAGGCTATGGCTCTGGCAACAAGCATCCATCTCTGTGAGACCCTTATGGAGGAAGCATGTGTCAGCTGCAGTGTCACTTATGGTCCCCGGTTAGCAGTCATCTGTGAAGTTTGTTAGACATAATCCCCCCATGTTAGTCTGAACCTCAGAGAAGTACATACCGAACAGGACAGGTCCCACAACTGAGCCCAGTGAGACACCAGTTGTAACTGGTCTGGAAATGGATATGGCACCTGCAATTCTGACCATGTGGTTTCCATCCCTGAGGCAGATAGCAACACATCTAGTGATATAAGAGTTGATATTTTAGCTGGTAAGCATATGTATGATGTCTGAGTGGAGTATTGCATTGCAGGCTTCTGCAAGGTACAGGTAGACTGTGTGAACTACCTTGCCCTCATCTATAGTTTCAGTAACCAATTCAAAGATATGAACTATGTGTAAGAGGCAAGATCTTCCCTTAACAAAGCCGAATTATGTATGCTCCACTGTCTAGAGGCTCACAATGTTTTTGATTATGACTTCCATGATAATACGCTCCATAGCTTTTTCTAACACAGTAGTCAGGCTTATGGGGTGATAGTTCTTGTGGTCCGTTGTGGCACCACCTTTGTGGAGTGGGAGCACTGTATCTGTATGCCATTCTCAGTGTACATATCCTGTAGTAAGGCTAAGTTGGAACAGTGACTTAATGTGAGTGTTCAGTTCTACTCAGAGCTTGTATAGGACTCAGCCTGTGACACCGTCCGGTCCCATACATATGCTGTGTTATTTGCTGTGGAAAGGGCACCTTTCACCTGTGGATATGTGATGTCAGGGAGGTTTCATTCATTTGGGATGGGTATCTTTACCCTTGGGGGGGTAAGGGGGGGGACATTTGTGCAGAATCAGTCTGCCAGGGTGTAGGCTATGTCCGTAGGTTTGGCATATTTTGTGCTGTTATGCAGCAATTCAGAGAATATCTGGGTGTTTCCACACATATTCATGACATAACTAAAGAAGGCCTTGTGATTATCTGTAGTGTCTGGTCTATTTTACTGTCAAAACTTGCAAGTGATGATTATATGAGGGATTGAAGTGTCTTGCCAATAATGTTTAGAGATATCCTCTCTCTGTGGGATATTGCTCTGTTATGTAGTAGCTTCCTCCTTCTGTTGTACAGCTTATATATGGCCGGGGTCAACCAGACAGGTCTCCTGTTTTGGAGGAGTCATGGTTTTATTTGGGATAGCATGATCAATGCATACCTGCAGGTGCTTATAGAATGCATTTGTAAAGGATTCTGCAGATTGGGCTGTATTATCCTCCAGCACGGGGCCTTTAAAGTATTCCTCCCCAGTCTTCACAAGTGCAAAGTCTGCTTCTGAGAAATTCTTTACAGTGATTTCCTTGGCTGGGGGTGGGGACGGGATATGGATGTCCAGGGAAAGTTGTTTATGGTCTGATCTTAACAATGAGGGTTCTACCTCTGGTGTGGAACATACAGTCCCCATGTTGGTGATGATCAGGTCCAATATGTATTCCCCGTTGTGGCTGTGGTGACTGGTTGTGCCAAAGCACATGGATTTACAAATTGTAGTGGCTGTAGGGTGATGTTGTTGAGGCCTGAGTAGTATCCCTAGTCAATATTCGTGTACCTGAAGTCAACCACTATAATGGTGTGTGTGAAGATCTTCATATCCTACACTGTTCCCAGGAAAGCCGAGTGCGGTTCCTGGGTATGGGGGGGGGTGGAGGGTGGTGGTCTGAACTACACACCAAACCAAAAGGCAGTTTTGCACAATGGTAGTTGTATATGTATGGCCTGTCATGCTTAGGGCAGTGGTACCAACCCAGAGGTGTGTGTATCTGTAATGTATATGGATACACCCCCTAGTTGTGTTGTGTGTTACAAGTCCTGTGGTCATGAAGCATGGTATAGAACATAACCTGGAAGTGCCAGTGTGCATATGTAACCCTGAACTAGGCGTCTGTTAATGCACAGATATTGTTATCCCCCATACTGAGGGATAGTAAAAGATGTACATTCCTCCTTGGAAAGACTGATAATGTCAGCACCCTTTAAATACAGCAGGAGAAGAGAAATCATCCCCTAATGTGAATAGCGCACTGCGCTAATGTGTCTTTTTCAAGTATCATAACATAGTTAGGTAGGGGTTTGAATCCTGCAAACGCTGTGTGTGTATGTATTCAATTCTCTTTGAAAGGAATGGCCTTTTTGAAGACTGGGATAACACACTAAAAGATGTACATTCCTCTTTGGAAAGACTGATGATGTCAGTACCCTATAAATACAGCAGGAGAAGAGAAATCATCCAGTAATGCGAATAGCGCACTGCGCTAATGTATCTCTCTTAAGTATCATAACATAGTTAGGTAGGGGTTTCAATACTACAAATGTCATGTATATATTTGTCACACAGTTTGTCAATGTGTTGTGTGTTTTGCTTTTATCATTGTATGACATATTATTATAACAGTAATTTCAATGCACACATCAGGTATGTGTGTGCCACATACAGATATGTACCTGTGACCTTTAATAGTTCCTATGTGAGAAGCCTGCCTCATATGAATACAGTTGTTACCTTTGCCAGCATGTGCCGCAGCTTCCCAGACCATAGGTCATACATGTATGTTGGTGACAATGCAGGCTACTGCAGTGATCTGTGTCCTAGGCCAACTATGTGACACACACCCATTAAAGCTTTGATAGATTAATGTGGGTGAGGGTTCATGTCTGGAGTATATGTCAGATATGTTAAAACACAGCAAAGTCTGTGAGTGATGGACATCCAGTGTAGGTGTATGGCAACTGTTGCCAATATGCATACAGACACCTTCTTGCTTAGGTGATACACCGAGGGACTGCAGAACACCTTTGGAAATGTGAATATCACAGGATAGACAAGATAACACTTCTGCACATGTACACACCATTACCCGTTCTACATGATGGGTGCCACCACCTACATGGTACTGTTGGAATACTATGTTAAGTACATGCCGATGACAATGCTACAGTTATGTTACAGCAATACAGCATGGCTTGGACAACATGTATCTGTCTGTATGATACCCTTGTGGTGGTTAGGTGTGTCATGTGTAGAATGCATTGTAGGCCACTGTATGCATTTGCAGTCATGGATGAACATATCCGTAGTGTGTTAGCATGTACATGAGACTGTTATATGCCAAAGAGTATTGTTCCCAGGGATGTGTGGGGCTCAGTAAGAATGGCTACTGGTATAGTGTAGTTCTGCAGGGATATCACTGACACCGGGTTCCTACATCTGTGTATCAGTTGAGGAGACACCATGTAATGACCACTGAATGTCAGGCTATGTAGGCTGTGTATACTACCAGAATGCAGACCATTGACATTTGGTAACTGTATCACCCACAGCATACTGTCAAACCATGTCATGTTCCATGCTAACCATGTTCACAAATGTACACCTGCAACTCTGTGCTGCAAACATCACACATGTACTGTCCACACCCCAACACATGCAGGCACAGGTACACACAACAGCCATGTGGCACATGTGCAGACAGTACACTTTGGAAATTAACACTGGTGTATACAAAACTACAATGACAATCATAGTGTTAATGCATCATGCATGCTCGGATATACCCACAATGATATCATTACACTGTACTGTTAACAACATGATAATATTACTACAGTGCAATGTAGTCACCCTGTGCATCAGCACCATGCTATCATGTTCCTGCATCAATGTTACAGATGGCAGGAAGTGGCACAGTTTCATCATATGCACAGGGTGTGTACTTGGTTTGTCAGAGTCTGCCATTGACACATCCAATCAACATGTATGTGTGTGTGTGTTAGTGAGGGATAACAGTACAACATGGGGCAATGTTGATGCGACGTGTGTGTGTATGTGTTAGCCCTACGTGTTAGCATTATGTGTGTGTGTGTGTGCATGCACACAGTTCCACCACGTGGCTGCCATATACGGGTGTTTGTGGACAGCCACAGACTGTACCTGCCAGGTCATACAGATCACTGTCTCTGGCCATGGACATGGTACCTGTGCCTGGCAGGTGTGCCATGGACAGTATCAGGTACTAAGCCAGACTGGGTACTGTCATCAGAGGCAGTGTGTTGTGGACTGGACACATGTCCCTGCTGGGACTGCCCAGAGCCATGTGCACGTGGTCTTCTAGGATGGTCTAATGACAGCACAGACCCAGCATTGCTGGGGCTGGTACTGGCACTATGGGGGTGGCTGCGGGTTTGTTGCCATCCGCGATGACTGCCAGCTGATGATGTTGCTGGCATACATCCACATTGATGCCTAAACCATCCTGCACTATCCTGGCTCCTGGACATGTAGTTGTGGAAGAGATCTAATGTGTCCCCCCAACGTCTATCAATGACCTAGCTGATATTACGGATGGCAGCCACAATGTCATGCATAGTGTCATTCATAGCAGTGCGATGTGCTCTAAGCTCCTTCAGACCCTGTCTGGTGTACCGTTCCATACGTGCCTGTGCCTGTATTACAGCCCGGAACATAGCTGAGGTTGAAAGACCTCTGTGGACACGTCTGATAGGGGCAGTACGACCACGGATGCTCCCACGAGAACCCCTGGACATCTGCCTGTGTGGTACCATGTCAGGAATCTGGCTATGGCTGCTGTGAGGGGATGCATGTGCCAATGATACCACACTACCCTGGTCAATGCCCACTGTATGCTGTCCCTCAGCTAAGGACATTGGTGACAATGGATGTATCGGCAGGATGACTGTGTGCATTGATGGGGTTGACTACTGTGTAGTGTCAATTGGCTGACCAATGGCAGACCCTGTCACACCTCCCTGTGCCATTACACATGTATCACCATTATCACTATCCCCAGCAGTGGCTCCAGGTTCCCTGCTGCACTCCACCAGGACATCAGAACCTGTGAGAGGAAGATAGGAAACACAGTTTACAAATGTGTACATGATGTTAGCACACATGCACACATGCACACATGCACACATGCACACAGGCACACATGCGCACAGGCACACATGCACACATGCGCACAGGCACACATGCACACATGCACACATGCACACAGGCACACATGCACACAGGCACACATGCACACAGGCACACAAGCACACAGGCACGCTCCTCAGTACAGCAGATACAAACACAGACACACCTGCAATCCAACACATACACAATACTGTTTGAGGGTGGGTGACAGTATCACAAGGAAAAAAATCACTGCACACGTGTCAGCATGCAGATTATGTGTTGCACAGGAACATGCAGTGCAAGTGTAGACAGCCCTTGTTAATAACAGTATACATGTACTTGATGCTTGTGTGTAATTGTTCAGTGATTGTCTCCACCCTGGGACACAATGTGTACAAGGACAGAACAATGTTGTGCAAGTGTTACAAGCTGTGGGTGCATATATTTGCACACACACACACAACACATGACGGTGCTACGCAATAACTGCTATGTGTACTTTTGTGGTCAGTGGAACTGGATGTGGTGTAGTAACATGAGCCATGATCAACATGCTTCTTGTGGTCAGTCAACAATAATAATGTGTGCCAGACAGGCAGCTAGCATGCTGTACCTGAAGTGCAGTAACATGACTACATCCACAATTACACAGCCACTTGTTACATGGGTGTGTAAGGTGGCCAATAGAGAGCATTGCCTAACATGAATGTATTATTTGTTCAAGACTGTTGCACAAAGACATGATAGGCCTCTACCCTTCAGGTATATTATGTGTGCTGCGTAGATGATAAGTGGGATGCTGAAGGGTGAGCATACAGCAGGTGTCATAATTGGACATGTGTAGCAGGCTAAGCTGTAGTGTCTATGTCAAACATGTGTGTGTTGTGTACATGTGTATCAGGTATGCCTATCCAATGTCCAGTGCTGTGTTGCCACACATATGTGTCATGCTCTGTGTATTGCATGTGAGTGAGGCAGCTACTGAGAATAATGGGATATGCATAGCCTCACAGCAAACATGCACAGCATGCATTATGCGTAGGTGTGTTACATGTGCACACACTACACCACCATATGACATGCACATGTCATTAGCAATAGTATTGTTATTACACACTCACCAGCATGGATTGGCTGCCTTGCTGTCACTCTAGAGGGACCTGCAAAAATATGAAAGTGATTGCCAGTGGCCACAACTGTGCCATTGATACTGTGAGTATGATAAAGTACAGTAGTACAACAGTTGTCTTTCACAGGTGTACAGATTATACTCAGAATATCAATCTTGCAGAAGAATAGGCAGGTTAACAGCTACACACACAGTACACATCTCACACATGCATAAACTACCAGTACAGAGAACAGTCAACTACAGATATGGCATGTTACCTGCACACTCCATTTCAACATGCTGGGTGGCTCCGGCCTCCATGATGACACATGTTTGTGGATGCTGTTGTTGTTGGCCTGGAGCCACAACACTTATGAGGAGCTCCTCCACACTGGTCGGGGGGGTGGATAGGTACCCCACCACCTGTGGCAAGCTGCTGTCTGTGGATATCAGACACATGCTGCCGGACATGTCTAATTAAATCACTGCAGTGATGGCGTACCTGCT
>NC_056743.1:1885743043-1885784788 GCF_019279795.1 Protopterus annectens
GTTACACAGAACAAGCTTTGTGTAATGGCCTTCCTATTTTCCCTTTACATTCACTCATTGTATTTCATGATATATTTCTTTCAGCACCAAGTTCTTGTATATCTGCTGTGGCTCAGTGGTAATTCATGCAGTCTAGTGTTTCCAGGGTTCCAGACTGACAGGGGTATTTTATTTTGCTGATGGGCAGACTACAGGTCTTGTCATACAGAGTGGCTAAGGCACTTTTAAGCAGTTGTAAGCAGGTTTGCGCGAGTTTGCGCAACGCTTAGCTATGCTTATCTACGCTTAGCTAAGCGCACACCTGCTGACTACTGCTTAAAAGTGCTTACTCCCGCTAACACCTGCGCTAATTTCTTTTGAAGAAAAGAAAATGGAGAAATGGGAAAGTGGTGAAAAAGGGGGCACAAAGAGGGTAGGACAGTAGGAAAACAAGCTCGGGATGTGCAGGAAGGATGTAGGGAAGGTCCATAGCTGCCCAATTCTTTACCAGCAACAGCTGTGCATATGTTAGAATTTAGAGTGAGATTTGAAACCTTCCACCCCTGAGAGAGGGGTGAGGACAACAAAGTATGTTGCACAGCCAATTGTAATTATCAGTTTACATGTCCAGCAGACATGCGTACGAAATGGGCAGCTATGTATGGGGCGTATTTTTTTTGTGGGAACAGAGTGACCTTTTTTTTTTTTTTTAGGTGAGAGTGGAATGTGAGGTATAGGAAGTAGGTATATTTGAGGAGGTAGGTTGGGGAGGTTGAGAGAAAAGACAAACAAGACGCATACAGGGGCGAAGTATGACATGTGGGGGGTAAACACAATTGACGGGGATGGATGTTAGGATATCACAAGCCCATGAGCCCACAGATGGCAACAGTGGAACTGAGATCCCCAGCCATGGGCAGTTACCACTGCACCTTACAGCCCAGGCTGGGGCTGTGCTGGGGGCTGGATAAGACGGGCAGACACCCGTGAATTGCTTCACACTCACCTTAAGCTGGCATAGGGGATCAGTCACGGAATGCTTGATCTCACTACGTACCACAGACAGGATCCTTTGGAGGGTGAGTGGAGGCTCTCCTCCGGCCATGCTTGCAGAGGGGGAACGAGCCCCATCCCCTGCAGCACTTCCACCCAAAGGCGGCACAGGGCCACCGGAGGAGGAGGTCCCGGCCTGGGCACTGGTGCCAGGTGCACTCGCCAGCTGAGGTGGGAGAGGTGGGTCCGCTGGAACCTGCCTTCCCTGTTGTCCTATGTTTAGCAGTATTTTATGGCATTTTGGGTTAGTAACAAACAACACCATTCAAAATTAGTTGTAACAGCATGCATCAGTATTCCCATTAACCAAACACACACAAATTCCGAACATTGAGCAGCAAGCATAACACATGCATATTTAGAACAACAGTGGACATTCCAACAGCATGCAGGGTTGATTGGTGTCAGTAGGCCATCAGGTTTGGATATGTGAACAGGGCACATGCATCAACGTACATGCATATATGTATAAACCAACAGGAGAAATGTCCATGGGAATTAATTGTGAATACACATACCCAGTTTGGTGTGGAATGGCATCATTTGTGAAAATAGGGTAGGGTGGAGAAATATTACATTAATAACTTAAACTACCTATACATATACTGTACATTCCTAGTTGATGCAGATATATATCCCCTACATGTATTAGTACAGTTTCCTGTAAGTAACCTTAGGAATGTTGGTGATGGGGATGTTACTGCTACATTAATATACATTCCATTTTTATTCATATATGTTCATATCTGGCTGTGTTCAGGTAAAGCATCCTACTACATTTGATTTATATGGGTCTAGACAACTGTGGACGTTCAGCATTTCATACAACCATACTATCTCCATAATGCAAGGGTACAGCAACATATCCAAATTGTGGGACAGACACAGTCCAGGTTCTGTACTTTATTAAAGACATTTCACTCTTTGGTTGTGGCTGTCTCATTCATTTCATTATGTAGTTAATGCAGTATACCTTTATTCCAGACTTATTACAGCTTTCTTGGTAGGTTCAAACTCTTTCTCACACTCTCTCATTTATTTTATATTTACATTTCAGGATGGCACTTAATTCTAGGCTTTATTAATATTTATTACTGGGTTACAACAATCCTTTCCAGCTGACTCACTTATTTCATATGGCAGAATTTACAAGGATGTATTCGGCACTTGTCTGTCCTTTGTTGATTGATTACAACACTCATTTTCAGGATGAAGCAGTTATCTGATATTACAATACAGGTGGAAACTCTATTTGAGACTTGTTTAATCTTTATTACTGGATTGCAATACTCTTTTCCAGGCTGCATCACTTATCTAATCTTACAATACTAGCAGAATCTTTCTTCTAGGCTTATTTGACCTTTATTACTGGGTTAACTCTTTTACAGGCTGTCTCACTTATATTCTATAACAATACCAGCAGAATAATTACTAACCTGGTGGCGCAACCTTGCCAGCCTATCAGCATAGGCTTGACGATTCGCGGAACAAACACCTGCAGCTGTAATATAAATGAAGGAATATTGGAACATACCTATCCATACTATAGGCTAGGATAGCATTTCTTACATACTTAATTACATGGATACTTACTCAGTAGTGGGGCATTGGGCATTTGATGGGCCTCCTGGATTTCGTCGCTTCAGGTCCGCATGGTGGTGACAGACCTGTTCACCAGTCCTCGGAATGCCTGTGGCACTGGTGAGATCATGTGCCAACTGGTTCCACGCCTCTGCCTTGTACACTCCCCATTGAACCTGGCCCTGCATGAGTTGGCCTTCATGATGATGGACTAGGAGCCAAACCATATATTTTGACTCCTCAATGCCCCACCTTTGTGCTCTAAAGCGATTTCCCTCTCCTGCACCTGCCATCCTGACTGCAAATGGGTACCACAATCAGTTATGGCGTGTATTCCTGCCTATGGGGCTTATATATGCCGGTTTTCCCGCACTTATCTGTGACTGGCCATTTTGGATATTTATCAGCTTACAGCAAACCTGCTTTGTCATGGTTATATTGTCATTCATTCCTATATGTATGGTAATACTGTATTTCTCAGTACAACTGTCATGGCTTAGTGGTTTAGTACTTTGACTATGGTGCACAGTATCCCGGGTTCGACCCTTGTCATTGCTTTTTTATTTTACTACTGTCTAGACAGGCTAGGAGGTGTGTCTGTGTAAAGGCGACTTTGCTACAGGTTGCCCAATGTTGCCCTGCAGTAAGCTGGTTGGCGCGCTGCGCAGCTCCGTGCAAACGGCTTACGCTGGGTAACGCATTATTCAGCTATAAGTAGTCATATTAAGCTGGGTGAAGCACTGCTGAGCTACGGGCACTCATATTAAGCATGTTAAAGCACTGCCCAGCTACGGGCACTCATATTAAGCGTGTTAAAGCACTGCCCAGCTACGGGCACTCATATTAAGCGTGTTAAAGCGCTGCTCAGCTACGGGCACTCATATTCACCTTGTTAAAGCGCTGCTCAGCTACGGGCACTCATATTAAGCTTGCAAAGTGCTGCTCAGCTACGGGCACTCACATTCAGCTCGTTAAAGTGTTGCTCAGCTATGGGCAATTATGATCCTTTTTTATATATTATATCGGTTTTGTTCACAAATACATGGGCCATTTCATTACATTTTACTTAAATTATAGTTATATATGTCAGGGAATTGTTTCATACTTATTTAAATTAAAATGGAGAATGATGTTGTGGGGGCTTGAACCATGACTACCTCCTTTTTGGCTGACGTCTCTACCGCTACGCTATTGCTACTTGGCTTAATTTGCATATGTAGATATTATATACTTTTCAATGTCTGCTAACTCTGGCTGAGCGAAGGGCATACCCGTGCAAACGAGTGCAAATGTGGGCAAACATATTGGAAATTATAAAAAAAAAATGAAACTGCTATTTTTACATTTTCCTCATTTTCAGTAGGGTTTAGTCTGTGGGGATGTGTGGTCTTGTGTTCCTTGACATTTCAGCGGACTCGCTCGTGGGTGTTTACTTTCAGGACTCTGACTCTTCTGGGGGTGTGTCCCTTTGCAGTACTTGGCAATCAGACACGCCCCCTACTTTCCTACACGGACCGTGTTAGACTAGGATATGATTCAGCATGCCCTCATGAATATGCATGGCATGCTGACATCATACCGTTCAACTGCAGCCTCCAAGTAAGACATATTAAGTCTTACACAGAGGTTTTGTGAATCCGGCCCATGTTGTACGACCTATATTCTGTGGTATTGACATCAGTGTATAACATATATAGATATATATATATATATATATATATATATATATATATATATATATATATACGGTCATGTTGTAAGATGGTTTTTATCTGTGACATTTATTAATGTAAAAAGAAAAAGAAAAATTATTGAAAAAAAAAAAAACTTGTTTAGATAAATTTCAGCTTATGTCATCGTTAAAGCTCTTTGTTCCCCAAAAATTGTTGCTAACAGAAAGTGTGTATTAAAACATTGACTTTGTTCACAATACTCTTTGTCTTTCTCTAGTAGTTTCTCTGTCCTTGGCACCAACATCCAAACAAAGGATAATGAGTTCCTGCAAGAAGTAAGAGCTACAGAAACTAATGAACTGTGATGGGATCGAAGTAAACATGTAGCATATTTATCAAGAATTCTACATTGTTAACTAAAACAAAAGGCATTGTGTAGATTACATGCAGAATGTAAAGTAAAACATGTTGTCTATTATCCTGTTCAATGTTTCTATTGTGTCTCAGTAACTGTTTTACTCAGTGCATGTTCATCTTGAGCTTTATTAACTGTTTGGTCACATATAAGGTGCCCTGCAGCTTTTGAAGCTGGCTGTCTGTTATATCCTAAGCAGGATATGACCCATTTAACTTAGCTTTCTGCAGGAGTGATCTTTCAAACATCTACTGTTATGGTAAGATTACTTACACATACTCATACAATACATAAATGTTTGCCAGACATGGTATGTTGTGAAAATGTATTACAATTTGTTCCGTAAATGTTATTCTGAGTTGAATGACAATTAGTACTGTTTGGCTATGTAAAAACTAAAAACTAATGAAAATTATTTTTAGTTTCAGGATGAGTCAACACTAAACATAATTTCATATATTGGACTTACCCTGTCAATCATCTGCCTGATTCTTTCAGTCCTGACATTTTTGCTGTGTCAGTCCATAAGAAATGCAAACACAACAATGCTCATCAACCTCTGCTTTTGCCTGCTCATAGCAGATGTTGTGTTCCTTTGTGGCATCTCCCAGACCAAGCCTCAGGTAGAGTTATTCATCACCAGACTTTATTTAACATGAACCATTTACTCCAGAGAATTTTAAAAATGTCAGCCACTGTAAGCTGTTTTCTATCATGTGAACTATTTATGACCTTGTTATTCACAAAACTAGCTTATGTTTTGAAGATCTTCAACAAGATTCATGTAGTTGTATTGTGGCTGTCAATGCATGTGCTTCGTATGGGCTAGAGGAGCTGAAAAATGCATCATCTGAGAGCATGTGAGAGTACTGACTGAGAGAGTACAACAGCAACCCAAAGAGGGCACCTCGCCTAGGAAACAGTATTTATAAATTACAATATAAGATGTTTTATCATGAAATTCCTAGCTGACAGCTGAGTTTTACATCACCCATGATTTCAGCTTCAGAGCTGAAGAACCAGGATTTAGAGTAACAAACGAATAAAATAAATTAGAGAAAACTAATCAGTAGGATTTGAATGTGCTTGATATTCTTACAGTACACTTTATTTACATTGGCCTCATTCCATCATCCTCTCTGCTGTTTTTCTCATCTTGTTTTGCTCCACCACTGATTTTATCTTGAATTTGAAGGATGCCAACAAGCAGCAGGTTTCTCTGGATAGAGACCTTTCCCACTTATCATAGTCTACTCCAGGATACTAACCTAATATTTGTAGGAGTTATAGTGGAAGAGAATGGGTAAGAGAAATCATATACACATTGATGCAGATAACCTTGAACACACTTTCTTAGCTTAATCCATCCATCCATCCATCTACAACCCCTTTTTTCCCATTTTTGCACACAGGGTTAGCATGTCACTTTAAGATTGTTTGTACTCTGAATTACTTAAACACAGCTCATGCAGTCTTGTGATAGCAGTCATCCATTCTAGTTCATAAACAGTTTTATTCTGAAGATGTCTTGTTACCGGAGAGATGAAAACAGTTTTTCCAATATTCCTCTTTGCTGTATTTTGCATATTTTACAAATGAGGCATTGGAATTTAGCTTTCTGTTTGACTGCATTTTCTTAGAAGAACAATGTTATTGTCAGTATCTTGTGAGCTAAAACCCACTATCCTATCCAAATACAGGTCCATGGCATGAAAAAGAAACTATTAATATAGACTGCACTCAACCATGATATGCACATAGAAACAGATACACACAGACACACAGACACATACACACACACACACACACACACACACACACACACACACACACACACACACACCCACACACACACACACACACACACACACACACACACACACACACACACACACACACACACACACATGCTCGCACACACATGCACGAGTGTGCACACACACACACACACACACACACACACACACACACACACACACACACGTGCATGCACACACACTCAACTGTAACTTTTATGATCCCATTTTATACACTTCATCTAATATGACTGATGTAAACTGAGTCACTTGTCAGATCTGATCCAGCCTTGCTAGTGATCCTTGACTTGAGGTCAATCAAGATTTTTCTTGCCATAATCCTCCTGTACACTAACTGGCCCTAGATCACTTATGCAGGCATTAGCATTCAGATGGCTATTCAGTGTCTTCCAGCTAAATGATCCATATTTCACAATAGTGCTGACTAGCTCTACTTTCTTCATTTATTCCATTTGATACACACATATGCCCTTTCCTTTATTATTAGTAGCATTTTCCATCAGCTTCTTTGTGATGTTTCAACAAGAGGCCTAATGTCTTTGTTTTGTTCTCTTGTTACTGTCTTACAATATGTTCTTCATTTCCACTACCTGGGACATAACAGGCAACTTCAAAAAGCTCTTGCTCCGTCCAACACCTTCATTCTGATTGCCGATTACTCGGCCCTGTAAAGGGGAATCAGTAGTCAGAGTAACACTCTCTTTACATTCTGAATGCCGATTACTGGGCCCTGTGATGGGGAATCAGTAGTCAGAGTGAAGCATTCTTTACATTCTGACTGCTGATTACTAGGCCCTGTGAAGGGGAATCGGTAGTCACAGTAAAGCTTTCTTTACATTCTGACTGCAGATTACTCGGCCCTGTGAAGGGAAATTAGCAATCAGAGTAAAGCTTTCTTTACATTCTGACTGTCGATTACTCAGACCTGTGATAGTAAATCAATCGTCAGAGTAAAGTTTTCTTTAGATTCTGACTGCCGATTACTCGGCACTGTGATGGGGAATCATTAGTCAGAGTAAAGCTTTCTTTACATTCTGACTGGTGATTACTTGGCCCTGTGAAAGGAAATCAGTAGTCAGAGTAAAGCTTTCTTTACATTCTGACTGCCGATTACTTGGCCCTGTGAAGGGGAATCAGTAGTCAGAATAAAGCTTTCTTTACATTCTGACTGCTGATTACTCAGCCCTGTGATGGGGAATCAGTAGTCAGAGTAAAGCTTTCTTTACATTCTGACTGTCGATTACTCAGCCCTGTGATGGGGAATCAGTAGTCAGAGTAAAGCTTTCTTTACATTCTGACTGTCGATTACTCGGCCCTGTGATGGGGAATCAGTAGTCAGAGTAAAACTTTCTTTACATTCTGACTGCCGATTACTTGGCCCTGTGATGGGGAATCAGTAGTCGGAGTAAAGCTTTCTTTACATTCTGACTGCTCATTACTCAGGCCTGTGATGGGGAATCAGTAGTCAGAGTAAAGCTTTCTTTACATTCTGACTGCTCATTACTCAGGCCTGTGATGGGGAATCAGTAGTCAGAGTAAAGCTTTCTTTACATTCTGACTGTCGATTACTTGGCCCTGTGATGGAGAATCAGTAGTCACAGTAAAGCTTTCTTTACATTCTGACTGCCGATTACTCGGCCCTGTGAAGGGAAATCAGTAGTCACAGTAAAGCTTTCTTTACATTCTGACTGCCGATTACTTGGCCCTGTGAAGGGAAATCAGTAGTCACAGTAAAGCTTTCTTTACATTCTGACTGCTGATTACTCGGCCCTGTGAAGGGGAATCAGTAGTCAGAGTAAAGCTTTCTTTACATTCTGACTGCTGATTACTTGGCCCTGTGATGGGGAATCAGTAGTCAGAGTAAAGCTTTCTTTACATTCTGACTGTCGATTACTCGGCCCTGTGATGGGGAATCAGTAGTCAGAGTAAAGCTTTCTTTACATTCTGACTGTCGATTACTCGGCCCTGTGATGGGGAATCAGTAGTCAGAGTAAAGCTTTCTTTACATTCTGACTGCTGATTACTCAGCCCTGTGATGGGAATCAGTAGTCAGAGTAAAGCTTTCTTTACATTCTGACTGCCGATTACTCAACCCTGTGATGGGGAATCAGTAGTCAGAGTAAAGCTTTCTTTACATTCTGACTGTCGATTACTCGGCCCTGTGATGGGGAATCAGTAGTCAGAGTAAAGCTTTCTTTACATTCTGACTGCTGATTACTCGGCCCTGTGATGGGGAATCAGTAGTCAGAGTAAAGCTTTCTTTACATTCTGACTGCTGATTACTCAGCCCTGTGATGGGGAATCAGTAGTCAGAGTAAAGCTTTCTTTACATTCTGACTGCCGATTACTCAGCCCTGTGATGGGGAATCAGTAGTCAGAGTAAAGCTTTCTTTACATTCTGACTGCCGATTACTCGGCCCTGTGATGGGGAATCAGTAGTCAGAGTAAAGCTTTCTTTACATTCTGACTGCTGATTACTCGGCCCTGTGATGGGGAATCAGTAGTCAGAGTAAAGCTTTCTTTACATTCTGACTGCTGATTACTCAGCCCTGTGATGGGGAATCAGTAGTCAGAGTAAAGCTTTCTTTACATTCTGACTACTGATTACTCGGCCCTTTGAAGGGAATCAGTAGTCAGAGTAAAGCTTTCTTTACATTCTGACTGCTGATTACTCGGCCCTGTGATGGGGAATCAGTAGTCAGAGTAAAGCTTTCTTTACATTCTGACTGCTGATTACTCGGCCCTGTGATGGGGAATCAGTAGTCAGAGTAAAGCTTTCTTTACATTCTGACTGCCGATTACTCATTACTCGGCCCTGTGATGGGGAATCAGTAGTCAGAGTAAAGCTTTCTTTACATTCTGACTGCCGATTACTTGGCCCTGTGATGGGGAATCAGTAGTCAGAGTAAAGCTTTCTTTACATTCTGACTGCCGATTACTCGGCCCTGTGATGGGGAATCAGTAGTCAGAGTAAAGCTTTCTTTACATTCTGACTGCCGATTACTCGGCCCTGTGATGGGGAATCAGTAGTCAGAGTAAAGCTTTCTTTACATTCTGACTGCCGATTACTCGGCCCTGTGATGGGGAATCAGTAGTCAGAGTAAAGCTTTCTTTACATTCTGACTGCTCATTACTCAGCCCTGTGATGGGGAATCAGTAGTCAGAGTAAAGCTTTCTTTACATTCTGACTGCTGATTACTTGGCCCTGTGATGGGGAATCAGTAGTCAGAGTAAAGCTTTCTTTACATTCTGACTGCTGATTACTCGGCCCTGTGATGGGGAATCAGTAGTCAGAGTAAAGCTTTCTTTACATTCTGACTGCTGATTACTCGGCCCTGTGATGGGGAATCAGTAGTCAGAGTAAAGCTTTCTTTACATTCTGACTGCCGATTACTCGGCCCTGTGATGGGGAATCAGTAGTCAGAGTAAAGCTTTCTTTACATTCTGACTGCTAATTACTCGGCCCTGTGATGGGGAATCAGTAGTCAGAGTAAAGCTTTCTTTACATTCTGACTGCTCATTACTCGGCCCTGTGATGGGGAATCAGTAGTCAGAGTAAAGCTTTCTTTACATTCTGACTGCTGATTACTTGGCCCTGTGATGGGGAATCAGTAGTCAGAGTAAAGCTTTCTTTACATTCTGACTGCTGATTACTCAGCCCTGTGATGGGGAATCAGTAGTCAGAGTAAAGCTTTCTTTACATTCTGACTGCTGATTACTCGGCCCTGTGATGGGGAATCAGTAGTCAGAGTAAAGCTTTCTTTACATTCTGACTGCCGATTACTCGGCCCTGTGATGGGGAATCAGTAGTCAGAGTAAAGCTTTCTTTACATTCTGACTGCTGATTACTCAGGCCTGTGATGGGGAATCAGTAGTCAGAGTAAAGCTTTCTTTACATTCTGACTGCTGATTACTCGGCCTGTGATGGGGAATCAGTAGTCAGAGTAAAGCTTTCTTTACATTCTGACTGTCGATTACTCGGCCCTTTGAAGGGAATCAGTAGTCAGAGTAAAGCTTTCTTTACATTCTGACTGCCGATTACTCGGCACTGTGAAGGGAAATCAGTAGTCACAGTAAAGCTTACTTTACATTCTGACTGCTGATTACTTGGCCCTGTGAAGGGAAATCTGTAGTCAGAGTAAAGCTTTCTTTGCATTCTGACTGCCGATTACTCGGCCCTGTGATGGGGAATCAGTAGTCACAGTAAAGCTTACTTTACATTCTGACTGCTGATTACTTGGCCCTGTGAAGGGGAATCAGTAGTCAGAGTAAAGCTTTCTTTACATTCTGACTGTCGATTACTCGGCCCTGTGATGGGGAATCAGTAGTCAGAGTAAAGCTTTCTTTACATTCTTACTACTGATTACTCGGCCCTGTGATGGGGAATCAGTAGTCAGAGTGAAGCTTTCTTTACATTCTGACTGCCGATTACTCGGCCCTGTGATGGGGAATCTGTAGTCAGGGTAAAGCTTTCTTTACATTTTGACTGCTGATTACTCCTCCCTGTGAAGGGAAATCTGTAGTCAGAGTAAAGCTTTCTTTGCATTCTGACTGCCGATTACTCGGCCCTGTGATGGGGAATCAGTAGTCAGAGTAAAGCTTTCTTTACATTCTGACTGCCGATCACTCGGCCCTGTGATGGTGAATCAGTAGTCAGAGTAAAGCTTTCTTTACATTCTGACTGTCGATTACTCGGCCCTGTGATGGGGAATCAGTAGTCAGAGTAAAGCTTTCTTTACATTCTGACTGCCGATTACTCGGCCCTGTGATGGGGAATCAGTAGTCAGAGTAAAGCTGTATCTACATTCTGACTGCCGATTACTCGGCCCTGTGATGGGGAATCAGTAGTCAGAGTAAAGCTTTCTTTACATTTTGACTGCAGATTACTCAGCCCTGTGATGGGTAATCAGTAGTCAGAGTAAAGCTTTCTTTACATTCTGACTGCTGATTACTCGGCCCTGTGATGGGGAATCAGTAGTCAGAGTAAAGCTTTCTTTACCTTCTGACTGCTGAATACTAGGCCCTGTGATGGGGAATCAGTAGTCAGAGTAAAGCTTTCTTTACATTCTGACTTCTGATTACTCGGCCCTCTGATGGAGAATCAGTAGTCAGAGTAAAGCTTTCTTTACATTCTGACTGTTGATTACTCAGCCCGGTGATGGGGAATCAGTAGTCACAGTAAAGCTTTCTTTACATACTGACTGCTGATTCCTAGGCCCTGTGAAGGGGAATCTGTAGTCAGAGTAAAGCTTTCTTTACATTCTGACTGCTGAGTACTCGGCCCTGTGAAGGGGAATCAGTACTCGGAGTAAAGCTTTCTTTACATTCTGACTGTCGATTACTCGGCCCTGGGATGGGGAATGAGTAGTCAGAGTAAAGCTTTCTTTACATTCTGACTGCTCATTACTCAGCCCTGTGATGGGGAATCAGTAGTCAGAGTACAGCTTTCTTTAGTACTTTCTTGCTGCCTCATGAAGAGGCAGCTCACAGGAGAAGCAGCTGGCGTATAGCCTCATACTTGTCTGATAAGTCCCCAGTGTGGAACCCTTCTACACACATTTGTATTCTTTAAAAAAAGTATTTTGTGGATTTAAATGGTATTTCACATTTAACAATCCCAGTTTTCTTTTGAATATCAGAAATTTCTGGTCAGGGACTGCTATTTTTAATGCTTATTTTGGGGACTATTTTGTATGAAAAGTGCACTGCTTGTGTAAACTTTAACTTTTTTTTAGAAAGCTTAGTTTTGTAAAGTGTTTTGAACAGGCAGTAATGATTATGGGGTAAATCAGTGTTTGTATACATTTTGTGACAATGTACCTGCCATTTTTTGTCAGTGTACTTTTGTTTTTGAAGGATTTCTGACTGCTTGTGCATTACTTTGACAGGGAACTGGGTACTTAATTGTGAATGTGCTGTTTGTCAACACCTGTTGACAATGTACCATCCAACCCACTAATTCTAGCAATGCATTCCAGCTTTGAGACCGCCTCCTCAGTTACAGAATGATTACTTATCCTGCTCCTGCTGTCCTATCTCCCACTGTACCTAGAAAGAAAAAAAACAACTTAGTAAAGAGCCTTTGCCAATACCACAGGCCCAGTAAAGGCTACATCTGACAGTTGATGAATCTGTAGTAGCCAGCCTTCTTTCCATAGACTACTTACTTTCCTCTCTGGCTTCCTGTAGTGCGGTCCTTTCAGCCACCATGAACAGGGAATCCACCTTATCCTCAGCATCTGTTCTCTTCTCTGGGCCAGGGAGATGCTCCAGGAAATGTCACTGAGGATAGTCAGAGAAAGAGACCTCTTGATGGGCAGAAGTAGGTCTTCCTCCAAGGAGTTTTTCCTGCAAAGATAAACAAAAGGATAAACACTGTTCATCTGAAGACATGGTGATTATTTTAAAAGAAGATTTTTTGACCTAATCCAGACAATTATTACAGGCTGTTAATCCTGGTGCTCAGAGAGCCTTACCTGAAAAAATGCCAGTATACAGAGACAGGGCTTCTTTTCCTGTAGATTCCCAAGCCCAGTTCTCTTCTTCAGGGGAAATTTGGCCCTTTCCACTCCCTTGGAGCAATTTTCCCTTGCACAGACAATATTCAGAATGAATCTGCTGTTTTGTTTAACAGGTAGATGTTCCCATTAAATGAGGAGATATGATATGTTACAAGTAGAAATGCCTCATTCCACTCATATACCACATACTGTGCCAGCCTTGGAAGAAGTATTTAATGCTGCCTGTAATAATTCTGATTATCAACCTTCAGTTCCCAAAAAGGCAGCTAGACTTTATGAAGTTCAGACTAGCAAACATTTGCTCTCCCACCTTAGATCTGACCTAGCAGCTATCTCTACATCTTTACCAGCTGGGAATAAGCAACTAGTTTCCATGAATCCTTCCCCTGTGTACCAAGAAGGAAAGGTGTTGGACACATTTGTTAACAGAATATTTCCTTCTTCTACTTTGGCATACATAATTCTTAACTATCCAGAACAAATATGGAAGTTTATTTTGCTTTGTGCAGACAATTTGTGGGAATTTTCTGCTACACGTCCTTATGAAGGTAGTTCCTATCTGAATACCCATGTCTAAAGTATTGAAACATATCTTAAAGGGTCTGTATGATTGCACTGATACTGTGTCTAGGTCCACTGCTATTGCTACAGTGCTGAGAAAATGCATCTGTGAAGGTAAAGAGAAGATTGATGATGAGATAAAGTCTAAGATTTTAATTCAGCTTTAGATAAGGAGGTTTCATTTGGCCCATCTGCTACTCAAGTCCTCAGATGAGATGGCAGAAGGGGAACCACAAGAAACAAGGATCTTTTCAAAAAACGGGGCAGACTACTACTTCAGAATGACTACGGCTATATTATTTCCTTTTTCCACCCCTTCTGCCTCTATATCACAAACTGTAACCCATAAACTGTTTTTTTTTACATTTACATTTCCCTTTGTCTTATACATACTTCTCAACAAAAAGCAGCCCCCTTTTTAAGAAAAAGCTCTTTTGACACAGAAAAAGGTAAATTTTTATCTGAAAACTTTCCTGAACTTCTCCAATCAGTTTTAGCCTTCTGCAAGAAAATTCCTCAAGATCCTAGGGTTCATGGCTTCAATGAGTATCTTGATTGCTCTTGCAAGGTTACATCTGAGAAAAATGTACTGGTTTCTAAAAATTGCATGGACCTAACATTTGCACCCCTTGGAATTTTGGATGCCAATTTTGTGTTTTTTTTAAAGGAACTGCACCAGTAGAGACATCAAATACAAACAAACATAGGTCACCCCTTCTCTCCTCAAATGCCAAACCAATCCATAGCCACAGATGCATCAGATTTTGCATTGAGGCAGTTTCAGTGAGGGTAAAGGTACAAAGACTGTGAAATTCTTCAGACTGACTAAAGCAGATAAGTAATGTAGGCTGTGATTCATGCTTGAATTCTCTTCATCACTTGTGGTGCACAGGACCTCTACAGGTAATTACAGACAATGCCACTGTTCTGTGGAAAGTAAACAAACTCAGGGCATGCTATCTTACCTTCTGTTTAGGCTGGCTATGATGGCTTGGGAGTTAGGTCTTCAGCATAAATTATTTCTCCAAGCAACCTACGGACACTCAGAGCATAATGTAGTGACAGACAAACTGAGCCAGTCCAAGACAATCCTTCATGAATGGATATTAAACCAGGGGTCTTCCAAAAATTCATCTAGTTGTGGGCAGAACTCAGATAGATCTATTTGCCTCCTTTCAAAATTGAACAAATTCTGCTCCAGGAATCCTTGCATGCAAGGGTGGAGAACAGATGTATTTTCTTTTCCATGGTTAGGAATGTTCATTTATGGCTTTCCACCCTTTCTACTAGTATACATGGTAATTTTGGATATTCAGAAAGACCTCCAAAGATCATTGTAGTGACTTCCTTTTGGTCCAGTCAACATTGGTTCTCCACTCTTATGGAATTGGCCAAGGGCAATTACCTCAAGCTTCCTCTCAGACTTGACCTACTCACCCAAGACAATGGGAGTTTGACATACTCCATCCTCAAACATCTTCAACTATCTGCAAGGATGATTTAATTCTAATTCCTTTTAGGCGTTTATTTCATGATGATGTGCAACAGGTAAAGAAGGCAAGAAAGTCCGCTACTAGAAATCAAGTATTGGTAAGTGGAAAAGGTTTTCTAGTTGGTGCTTAAACAATAACCAAGGTCTCGTCAAGGATTATGTACCATTTGTAGTGAAATATCTGTGTGAAAACTATCTTCTGGCATCTCTTATTCCTCTATCAAGGTAGCTCTTGCAGCCATTGCAGCATGCCCGTCCACAGATCTTCCTCTTTCTTCTCTGGTTTTAGTGAAACAGTTTCTCAATGGAGTTTTAACCCTGAGACCTTCCACTAAACAAGTTACTCCTTCTTAGGATCTTAATGTTGTATTGGAAAGTTAACTATGTCTCCATTTGAACCTGTTCATCAGGACAATTTGGGGCTCATTATATGGAGAACTGTTCCTCTCATTTCTCTGACATCAGCAAGAAGAGTATCTAAGTTGCAAGCTCTCATGGTGGTTGAGCCCTACCTGTTTTTTTTTTTTTGGGGGTAGGGTCTCATTAAGAACAAATCCCTCATTCTTGCCCAAAGTGGTTTCAGAGTTTAGTTTAAATCAAGCTATCAATCTCCCAGTCTTCTATCCAGATCCTAAGAACCATGGAGAAACAATTCTACATAATCTGGATGTTCAGAGATAAGGTACTAATTTGACAGAACTAAGTCCTTTAGAAAAGCAAATCAGCTATTTAGTTTTTATGATGGGACAAATACAGAACAATCCACATCAGCACAGACTATTTCAAGATGGTTGCCATCAGCTTTGCTTTTTGTTATACCCACCAAGGTAAACTAGTTCCAGGCAGTATAAAGGCACATTCTACTAGAGTTCTGGCATCTAAGATGGCACACAAATATTTCAGCACCAGTGGTACATAATCACTGATAGCACTGTGGTTGATGGGAGCAGGGGACTCTAGAAGCATTCTAGAGACAACTACATGGCCCTTTGTTACATACTTTTACAAAACATTACAAACTTAATCTCTCTTCTATATCCAGGACAGGCTTTGTTAGGACCTTTCTTCAGGGGCTCCTGGATCCATATCCTTCCTCCTCCCAGGTTGGACAGGCATGGTAATCAACACATATAGCTTAAGGCTACTCAGCAGTGTGAATGATGAACATAGTACAATGCTGTAAGTTGCATTTACCAATAACAGTACATGTAGCTACACAAGCCATCCACCCCCATTCTTGTGTATATACTTACTGGTTGAGATACAAACTGTTTTTGATAGTGTTGTATCTTTTTGAAATTCAGGATGAGTCTGCTCCCTCTTTCCTTATGGGGCAAGACATTCCTGAAGAATGTTTCACTCTGATTGCTGATTTTCCTCCACAGGGTAGATCAATCACCAGTCAGATTAAATGTGGGGGAGGAAGGCAGAACTTTCTGAAGTTGGCCAGTTGTCGTCTCCAGGGAAGGACAAAGCCCATATAGCCTAAAGGCTACTGCAGCAGTGAGGAATTCAAACATCTTTCTTCTCTATCTTTTATATTTTTATAGCATTACAGCTTCTACTACTTACCTACTTTATATAATTGCTGGGTTTTTTGGTGCCCATTGCAGAAAACTGGTCTGACAACCCCCTTTGGATATAAAAAATGGTGTATGTTTCTCGATGACTGAGGAGCAGGAAGAAAAAAAATGTTATTTCTAAATAATTACTGTTTGTTGCAGTCTATGATTACATGGTACACAGAAGCAATAGCCATTCAGCTATGAATGCAAACAAAAAAGGTCTCTAAGCTCAATAGCTGAAAATAATTGCAGGAGCCCAGATGTTACAAATACAACAAGTAGCTTCCTACATTCTATGAATACCATACACGGAGCTCTGAAGCAATAGTGCTTCAGCCCTGACTGCCAATGCATTAGTGGCATTCAGTTTCATGCCAGCATTGCACTAAGACTGGTCAGGATTTATAGATCACCCCCTCCCAGACACCTTCTGGCCAGGGTGGATGCCCCATTCACTCTACGCTAGCTTCTTTTCTGACCAACCCTAAACTCCCTTTCCCACTCCCTAAGCCTAACACTCCCCTGCAGCTCCATAACCCTAAATGTTTCTCCTTTTCCCTTTTCCTAAAACTCCCATATAGGATCATAAGATCATAGGCAGTTACTAGGCTAACAGCCCCAGGGCCCTTACAAGTCCAGCAATGTTCAGCCCATGTTCCCAAGGGTGTCTGGTTTAAGCAGATACTAAAATCAGCACCTATTGCCCCTGTCCAAGGGGACACAGGTGGACGCCCTGGAGTGAATTTCCAGTTACTCATCCAATCATCCAAATTGTGCTTAAATAGGGCCAGTGAGGGGTTTTGTTTAGCATGAATAGGAAGCTTGTTCCAAAGGTGGGGCAACCTCTGTGAGACAAATCTGTCTCTCCAGCAAGTTCTGTTGATGTCACATACCAGGTTAAGGTCCCTTGAGTGAGTGACCCATGTGCCATTTGACTTGCGAATGTGCAGCATTTCCATTAAAGCTGGGTCAGAGATTGCTCTATATGCAATGCACAGGTTGTCTATGGTCAGTTTGTACAACACAGAGTAAAGTGACAATGATTTCAGTCTGTCCACATAAGGCAGATCTTGAAGACCCTGAATTTTATTTGGAAGAAACCTTTGTGGTCTCTCTAGTTGCTGCAGGTGTTTGGAAAGGAACATACCAAACAGAACATTGTACTCTATTATTGGCCTGATGAGGGAAGAGTACAAAGAAGTTATAACCTCTTTTTTTCTGGAGGCAATGAGATACTTATGAGATGGGCAATATAAAACGCTCTTCTTACCACTGTGAAGACATGGTGATCGAAGTTAAAGTTGCTGTCAACCTCTGTGCCCAGATCTCTCACCACTGTGTTAGGGCATTGCTATCAATGTGGTAGTTTGCAGGAACATCACCCTTGCTGAATGGGATGATAATGCATTTTTTTGCATTAAGTTTAAGACCCTGACTTTGTCACCAGTCACTAGTCTGCATAAGACCTTCTTGCAGGATGTTGACATTGCTAGGGGTTTCGATGATTGCTCCCAGTTTGCAGTCATCAGTAAACTTTGTCAGCCACAGTCCTTTACTTTTTGCCTGCACTTCGGAAAAATAGATTCTGAACAGTAGGGGTCCCAGAACTGATCCCTGTGGAACACCACTGGTTACAGGTCTGTTGGTGGAGGTGGAGTCACCTATTTTGACCATCTGAGTTCTATCAGTGAGCCAGTTTGTAACACACTTGATAATATATGGGCTGATACTCAGCTGGGTGAGTTTATCAATGATGCCTGAGTGGGGGATTGTGTCACAGGCCTTGGCTAAGTCTAGGTAGACTGTATGTACAGATTTTGTCCTCGTCTAGGTGACTGTCTCAAAGAAGTCCACCAGGTTTTATAGGCATGATCTCCCCTTGACAAAGCCAAACTGGATGGGGTTGAGCATTTGGAAATGTCCTTTATCTTTGTTAATAAGGTCCATTGATGATTCATTCCATGGCCTTGCAGATAAGGCTGGTCAGGTTAATGGGTCTATAGTTCCTTGGATCTGTGGATGAACCTCCTTTGTGCAAAGGGATGATGGTAGCTGTTTTCCATTCCTCTGGGATGAAGCTAGTGCTTAGACTGTGATTGAAAAGCATGCTCAGTGGTAATGCTAATTCCTGTATTAACCCAAGTAGAACATATCCAGAAATGTTGTCTGGTCCCATAGAGGCCATGTTTTTGGCCTTGGAGAGGGCATTTAAGACCTGCTCCTCAGAGATACTAGGTGGGGAAGAGGTGTTAGTGATGCTTTGGGGTATATGTGGTGGGAGCAGGGGAGTGAAGTTATTTTTTTTTTCACTGAACCTGTCAGCCAGCAGGTTTGCCATATCCACAGGTTCTATATATGTAGTACCAATAACTATGAGTTCAGCACAGATCTGGGCGTTACCTTTGAGGTTACTAAATGTAACTAAACAATGCCTTGTGGTCATCCTAAGGGAAGCTAATCTGGATTCATAGTTAACTTTGGAGGACTTCACTAAGAGTCTCATTTGCTTGTTTAAGTTGAGGAGGGAGTGTCTTCAGTTTTGAGACCATTCCTTCCTACTCTTAAACAGCAATTTCCTTCTCCTATTGTTTAGCCTATTAATGGCAGTTGTCCTCCATGCAGGTTTGTTGTTCCTTGAAGATCTTGCTTTGGTTCTATCAGGTATGGCAGAGTCAATAAAGCATTGGTGTATAACTCAGCATAGATGTCTGTTTCATCAGTGACGGGAGGGGCTATGAGGCTATTTTTGCAATAATTTAAGAGGTTGTAATTAAAGTTGGACAAGATTTTTAGTCTAGTTATTGCTAAGAGGGGGGGTATTGTGTTATAGTTACTTCTAGAGAGACTGATTTGTGGTCAGATCTCACCAGGGATGGCCACACACTGGTGCTGGTGCAGTAGTCCCCCATGTTGGTGAGCACCAGGTCCAGGATGTTGGAGCCCCTTGTTGGTGTGTCAACAAGCTGGTTCAGGGCATTGGAGTTAAAGAAGTCCAGGAGCCTTTAGACAAGTGGAGTTACAACACTTATAATTTACCCAGTCTATGGACAGGTAATTAATGTCACCCAAAACAAGGGTGTTTAGTTGTATCTTGATTGACTCAAGTAGATCCAAGTAGGCTGAGTGGGTGTCTTGATTCATGGAGGGGGTGTCCTATAGCTGGCAGTGACCCGAAGAGGGGGTCTTACCTACAGTCAATTACACCTGAGGTAATTCAAGGGAATTGTGCTGTTTAACCAATCTAGAGATGTATTTATCTTTAATGAATATTGATACACCACCTCCTTCATTTGTCACACCTTTCATTTTCTAGTGTGAATGTGGGGAAGGAAATGTAACCTGGTATAGCTGTGGTGCTCTCTGCAGCTTTAAATCAGGTCTCAGTGACTGCTCAAATGTCAGAATCCTCCAGGGTGAGGACTGCTTTCAGTGAGTGCAGTTTCTGGTCTAGACTCCTAGCATTTAGAAGCATAAGCTTGAAGTTGTTTTAGAGGGTATTTTGACACTGGGAATTTTGTTCTTGATACATTGACTAAAAAGGCTCTATAGGGATGGCAAGCGCCTTAGCCTGTAACCAAAATCTCAGGGGTGACAGATGCAGACCATCTGTGGCAAAGCATTGAGGTCTGTCGACCATGTCATCCCAGATTGACAGATACTGGATCCCCTTTGAGTGACACCAGAAACTAAACTAATTGTTGAAGTTTTTGTATTGAGTTATCATCTTAGGCGAAGGTAAAATGCTGCTTAAGGCTAGGGATACTCCTGCCTGAGACACGTAATCCAAGAGCTCAGTCATGTGTCTTCATATAGTCCAGTGAGATACGTCTCAAGTCATTCACACCAAGATGGAGTATGACAGAGTCAGAACAGTACCTGTTGTTGAGAGACTTGAGTACATGTATGTTGTGGCAGATCCTGGCACTTGACAGACAACTGACTGTGACTTTTTCCTTATCCAACCTGGTGAGAGGGACATTTGTGTGTCTCACAATTGAGTGACCTATGACTAAGATATTTGTTTTGTGTTATGCCTTAGAGGCTTGACTGGTGAGAAACTGGTTTATGAAATATTATGTGTACTATGTTCTGCAGAGGATGTAATATGTGAAGTTTGCTTGTGTTTGTGTTTGTGAGGCCTCTGATATTTAGGTAAGCTTCTTTTAAGGACCTCTGCATATGTAGGTTTATGTGTTGTTGGTTTTGATGGTTTCGATGGTGCAGGAGGTGAGGTGTGCATGCTGACAACCTGATTTGTATCAGATGAACTAACTGGTGAGCTAGAGAGCCTGGATTCTAGGTTCTTGATATAGATGTATCTCTCACATAATGAATTTGTGTGGATTAGAAGAAGTGGGTTGTCAGTGTACATGAGACATTTGTTACATTGTCTCAGGATGCCCATGTCAACTAGGCCGGCTGGACAAACTGTGGGAAATTGTCCACCCATAATGCTAGGAAGAGTACAGAAAGGAACAGGTAAAGCAGAAGACAGGAGAAGTGGACATAAAATACAAAGGGCTAGTGGGTAGGATCTCCATTTGTACCTCAGGAGATTCACTGAAAGTATCACCTGTCAGTGAGGGACAATCATGAGAACTCACTGATGGAGCACAAACAAAGTACTAAGGGAAAATCTGCAGGCAAAAGAGTTTGCATTTATAACCACCAATGGTGTCCACCGCTGCAAGGCAGTGCATGATGCACAAACATGGTGCTATGTAGCAAATGAGCACAAACTGACCACCGCTGCACGGCAGTGCATGATGCACAAACATGGTGCTATGTAGCAAATGAGCACAAACTGGTCTAAACAAATTAATCAATAAAACCCCTCAAAACTGAGCCCTGTTCCAGCAACCTTCAATCAGATGAGTTCTAACTGCACACCCCTGCCACTAGAGTGCAGGGGAAACCTCTCCAACAAATGATGTCCTGGTTTAGTGTTCAAGTTATACAAATAGAGCTAGATTCAGCAGGTCTGAATCTAGTCTATGCTACAGCAAAGTGCAACAATTTCAGAAAAAAAAACAGTTGAAATAAACAGTGATATTGTAGAAATGCAGTTCAAAAGTACAATATACAGTAAAAACTTCTACATACGTTTTGTAGACTTCAGCAGATGGCTTTAATTTGTCTATGTAAGAAATGAGAGCAAACTGATTTAAAGAAATTAACGAATAGAAAAGCTCAAAACTGAACCCTGTTCCATCAACCTTCAATCAAATGACTTCTAACTGCACATTCCTGCCACTAAGTAGCAGGTAAACCCTCTCCAACAAAAGAGGACCTGGTTTATTGTTGAGGTTATATAAACAAAGCTAGACTCAGCAGGTCTGAATCTAGTCTATGCTACAGCAAAGTGCACCAATTTAAAAAAAAAAAAACAGTTCAAATAATCAGGCACAATAAGCCTTCAACCAGCAATTCCAGGATCAGAAGGGCAGAAGCTACACTCTCCTCCCACAAGAGTGTAGACTACAAACCCTCTTATTGTAAAATAACTAGCCTGAAGCCCAAGTGCTTAAACCTGAACTAAGACACTTTTAGAATAACAGGCATGCTAAGCCTTCATCCAGCAATTCCCAACTTAAAAGGATGTAAGCTACCTCTCCTGCCACAAGAGTTTTGACTACAAACCTTCTTAATGTAAAACAGCTGCCTGAAGCTCAAATGCTTACACCAAAACAAAGAGGCTTAGAATAACAATTACAATTTAACCCAGCTACTAACAAGCAGTAATAAATGCAGCAGAATAAATTTAATTGAACACTTTTAAGAACAAGCAGCAAAAGCAAAATAAAATAGTAAAGTAGGATGAAACACAAATACAGTAAAAGTAGCTGAATAAAGTACATTTTTGCTAAGTAGGAAGGGAAGACACAGAAGGTAATTCAGGGTTGAGAAACTAAGGGGATGGGCCTTCCCAAATTATCTCTCTGTACTCAGTAGAATGAGCTGATGAGATGGGACTGGGAGGAGTGTCCAAAATCAGATTTATAGTAGGGATGGGCAACTCAAAAAACACCAAGTTTAAGAACACAACAACAATTTGACAAGTGGGACGGAAAAATAAAATGCAGACAGAGATCAACAATATTCTGGCAGAGTACAACAAGCAGGCCAAACAAACATTTTAGCTAAATAGAGCTATTTCTGATTAAAAGAGCAATGCTGTTTCTCATCTCCTCCAACTAATTAACCAATATTATTCACTGATTGCAAAGGAATTATTTGCTAAATTTTCTAAATGACCAAGCCAAACCTCTTAAAACTCCAACAGAACAGAAAATGTAAAACAAAACAAATGTAATACAAAAATAAGATACAAAATAGAAGTGACCGAACCTTAAATGAAAAGCTTCAATTCAAAATGAAATGCAGCCAGAGCTCAGCAATATTCAGGCATAGTACAGCAAGCAGGCCAACCAAACACTTGCCACTTCCTAAACTTCCTCCCACTTCCTAACCATAAAATTCCCCTCAGGCTCACACCCTAAAGCTTAATCTCCCTCCCAATGGCTGCCTAAAACCCTAAGCTACACACCTACCCCACCCACTCTATCTCAGTGACTGCTGTACTTACCTCACTCCAACATAAATAATGTGTTCAGGCAAAGTGAGGCAGCTCCACTTTCCAGATTGTTACCACACTTTGTCCAAACTTATATTTGAATTTAAGAATTAAGACTAGACTGTACAGGCTAGAAGAAACTTCAGACCTTGACTTTGAGACAGTGTCTTCATGAACTAGGGACTTGGACACATGTAGTAGACCCCCTAACACCACCAGTGTACTCAAGAGTTCAAATGTGGGTAGCAGCTCTAATGTTATTACACTGTGTATCAGTATACTGTAGGCCAGCTTATTAAATCCAGCCCACTTGCTACCTTCTCTGTAGTGTGAGAAATGGAGGCAGGTTTTCAAAGGCATTTTTGGCAGTTTAAGGTAGATGGTTAAGACTATGGATTGCTAATAGGCTTTATCCTGTAGTCCTGTGTTTGACTCCCTCAGTATTCAGCTAAAAATAAGTCAAACAGACAGAACATTTTGGTCATCCCTGAAAAGAATGTCCCTAGCAGATAAATAAGTTATTTATATAAATATATATGGGTGTCATTCATTTGACTGAAAACTCAAAATATTGAAACTCAATAAATTAAAAAGGAGAAGTTGCCCTTTCCCCACTGTTGTGCAGTACCAGAGTTGCTATATATAATTAGCAGGGGGTTTGGGGGATTGCCCCACTGCACTGAAAAAAGGTTTCAGTATTTTGAGTTTTTGATAATATAAACTGCACACACACACACACACACACACACACACACACACACACACACACACATATATATATATATATATATATATATATATATATATATATATATATATATATATATATATATATATATATATATATATATATATATATATATATATATATATATATATATATATATATATATATATATATATATATATATATCAATAGACATTTGGTTGAACTCTGTTTTGAAGAGAAGAAAATTTGGCATGTGTTAATGAAAATCAGCTGATCACACAAGCTGACTTTTTCTTCTGGGAGATTGTACTATGGTGGGGATCAGAGAATATGTCCATTCCTAACTGTAGTGCAATCACAAAGTTGGTATATATATATATATATATATATATATATATATATATATATATATATATATATATATATTTTTTTTTTTTAATAGCTTGATAATTGAGCATTTGTGCTTAATCACTGTAGGTTAAAATTTTGTACTTACAATAAATGGACATAGATAGACAAGGCACTGAAATCTAGCCCTCATGGAGATAATACACATCCGCAAGTCAAACAGCATGAGGGTCATCCATTCTAAGGATCTATACTTAGTGACTCAAACAAAACATGCTGGGGAGACAGATATGTGTCTCAGAGATTGCCCCTTCTTTGGAACAGGCTTCCTATTCACATTAAGCAGAGCCCTTCCCTGGCCCTTTTCAAATGCAGTTTGGATCAATGGATGGTGAATCACAAATTCACACCTGGTATAGTGCCTATGTTCACTATGTACAGGGGCAATCTGTAAGATATGAACCTATGAGCCTATGACAGGCAGACATGGGCTTACTCTGCGTATTTGCCATGCATTCATAGGTTCCAGCAGCAAAGGGCAGTAAAGGGATATGAAACAACAGCTGCAGTTGACAGTGATACCAGTATGCATGCATCAAAGTCTGATGACATGGTGACACTCTGTGATGCTGTAAGGGATGGGCTCACCCATACCCCAGGAACAAAAGGCCCTGTTAATGTACATGCTGAGCACACAGTTTCATCAGTGCCTAGTGAAACTTCAGTGACTGAGAGCCCTAAAAGGACTCCCTTTGAGACTGCTCCAACTAGGCTCAGACATAAACATTGCTTCTGAAGAGGACATACCCACCATAGGTCAGCAACACAAAAGTGTTAGATGCTGACACATCTCTCATACTGCCCCTAATATGTGTGCAGCTCTTGGAATCAATCAGTACGTTACCAGTCTGTTACTCAGATAATGTCAAATTATATACATTTCTCTTTGCAAATGGTAAATATGCTGCCTAGCATGTGTTGGGATATATAGCGGTTCCATAGTGGACTAGATTGTAGATATGAGACAATTGTTCTGCTGAGGTCATTGATGGCACATTCCACTTTTTATGCCACTTTCTTGAAAAATATTGCAGGTGGCATTGAGTGTATCTCCTCTGGCAGTGTATGTGGACAGTAGGAGGTCCAATCACATGGAGCCCCTGTGAACTTAATAATGCAGGTGGCATTGAGTGTGCCTCCTCTGGCAGTGTATGTGGACAGTAGGAGGTCCAATCACATGGAGCCCCTGTGAACTTAATAATGCAGGTGGCATTGAGTGTGCCTCCTCTGGCAGTGTATGTGGACAGTAGGAGATCCAATCACATGGAGCCCCATGTGAACTTACTACAGTCTAGTGATTCCTCCAGGTGATGCTGCAGTTACATCCTGTTGATGTCTCTTGGCATTTAATGTAGCCTGTTCATACCTGCATTAATAATTTCAAAACCATATTACATAAAATCTATTGAAAAATGTAGAATTTTAATATATCATAGCCTCATCCTTCTGTACAAAATTGCCAGGTATCATGCATGAACCCTGCAAATTGAAACTTACCACTCATTTATTTATGTATTTATTTATTACTTTTCATTACTAGTGTTATTAATGTTACTGCTTTCTGTTTCACAAACTGTCACTGCTGGTCATTTAGGAATATAATATTTTTTCTGTCAAAAATATATTGAACTGCAGTCACTGCTGGATAGTCATTTGGAATAATAATGTTTTGTGTTAATATCTATATATATACAATTGCAATCACTGACATTCTTCTTTTTCAGATACTGTGTAGAGTCATTGCAGCTCTCCTGCACTACTTCTTCTTAGCATCTTTCTGTTGGATGTGCATTGGTGCACTTCAGCTCCAGCTTATGGTACAAAACCTTAAGGTACTTAGAGCCTTTCAAAGACATTCTATCCAAAAGCGATACATATATCCCGTGGGTTATGGAGTACCTGCTGTAATTGTAACAGTTTCAGCAGCTGTTGTCCCTCATGGATATGGAACAAAAGACATGTAAGTGGACCTGAAATTCATTATACTGTTTCTGGTATACTTAATGTAGTGCTTTGGATGAGAAATGCTTCCCCCATGAATGACTGCTGTAAAGTCCTTTGCAGATAAATTGCCCAGTCACAGCTGAGGAGAGCACAATTCCCCTACATCCCATGCACAGTGATAGAAATGAGAATTTCTGCAGGGAGGAAGCTCCCCCACACCCCCAATGTTGGGGCAAGCTGCCCACATCTTGAAGACAAATATATAGAAATTACATAGATTTTCATCACTGAGGGAAGGCACAACACTCCAAACAGTACTGTCAGAAAGTACAGCCTTCTGATCCTTGATAAAAGGTGATCAGAGCCAGCTGTGTTCAGACAATTAGAATCTGATCAAGTGGTATTGGTCACCTGTAGAGAAACTGCAGAGAAGTTATATATTACTGCAAAAGAACTAATTTACCTTCTAAGATGTAAGGCAAAAACATGATCCTTTGTGAAACACTTTCTAAGATGCAAATCTTGAAAACTGACCACTGTATACAAAGTAAGGGGGAAAGCTTGGACAAGTGTTTTACAGGGGTCACTGACCATCTAACAGGCAAGCCCATTAACTGCAACCTTATTGATATGAACTCCATGACTGCACTAAGCATTGGGGAAGGAGAAAACTCACTCAAACTGCACAAGGCAATCATTTGTTTTCCTCTAACAAGAACAAATAAGCAATTAATGAAATATAATGCTTCAAGGACACACAAGACAGCCGAAAGTAGAAGGAATCATGTTTTTTAGGATTTTACTTACTAAAACGTATAATCACCACTAACAGTAGTACAGTAACACTGGGAATACACACACATATATATATATATATATATATATATATATATATATATCAGCAGTGTGAATGATGAACATGGTACAATGCTGTAAGTTGCATTTACCAATAACAGTACATGTAGCTGCATGTTAAGGCTACTCAGCAGTGTGAATGATGAACATGGTACAATGCTGTAAGTTGCATTTACCAATAACAGTACGTGTAGCTGCATGTTAAGGCTACTCAGCAGTGTGAATGATGAACATGGTACAATGCTGTAAGTTGCATTTACCAATAACAGTACGTGTAGCTGCATGAACCATCCACCCCCATTCTTGTGTATATAGTTACTGGTTGAGATACACACTGTTTTTGATAGTGTTGTATCTTTTTGAATTTCAGGATGAGGGTGCTCACTCTTTCCTTGTGGGGCAAGAAATTCCTGAAGAAAGTTTCACTCTGATTGCTGATTTTCTTCCACAGGGCTGATCAATCACCAGTCAGTGTGAATGTGGGGGAGGAAGCCAGAACTTTTTGAAGCTGGCCAGTTGTTGTCTCATGGGAAGGACACAGCCCATATAGCCTAAAGGCTGCTGCATTAGTGAAGAATTCAAACATCTTTCTTCTCTATCTTTTAGATTTTTATAGCATTATTGCTTCTGCTCCTTACCTACGTTATGTCATTGCTGGGTTTTTTGGTGCTCAGTGCAGAAAACTGGTCTGACAAACCCCTTCAGATGTACAAAATGGTGTGTTTTTCTCCATGACTGAGGAGCAGGAAGAAAATCAATAAAAAATGTTATTTCTAAATAATTACTGCTTGTTGCAGTCTGTGATTACACAGTACACAGAAGCAATAACCCTTCAGCTATGAAGGCAAACAAAAAAAGTTCTGTAAGCTCAATAGCTGAAAAATAATTGTAACAACTCAGATGTTACAAACATAACAAGTGGCTTCCTACATTCTATGAATACCATACACGGAGCTCTGAAGCAATAAAGACTCTTTCCACAAAGGGCAAACGTCCAGTCTGGTGGACCCCAGCCATTGACAAACTTTACAATAAGAGGAGAAAGCTATTATATGATAGAACAAAATCCATAAAAGGGAAGTCACCCCTGATCATTATTATTAAAAAAATACGAGCACTGATAAAATCAACTAAGGCCAATTTTGAGAGAAAAATTCCATGGATTCAAAGGACAATCATAAGGCCTTTTTCAGCTATGTTAGGAACCTGGGTGGAAACTCCCAGATATGCTCAGAATTAATTCAAAATGATACAAAAATCACTGAACCCACAGACATTGCCAACATACTGGCAGACAGGTTCAGTGCAAACTTCACCCTCCCCTAAAGGAGAGATAACTATCCCAGCGGAGTATAGCCTCCCAGACATCTCAAATGCACAGGTGAAAGCTGCTCTCTCTAAAGCTAAAAACACAGCATCAATGGGACCAGATGGTGTCCCCGGCTGTGTGCTACACGAGCTAAATGAGGAATTAAACCCACATAAAGGCAGCTGTTTAATCTCAGCCTTACCACAGGATACGTGCCCAAGGAGTGGCGTACGGCAACTGTGGTCCCACTCCACAAAGGCGGTGCCTCTATGGACCCTGGTAATTACCGCCCCCATAAGCTTAACAAGTCTAGTCTGCAAAGCTATGGAGGATCATAATGGAGCTCATAAACAAAGATATAGGGGACTTGCAGACATTGGACCCGACCCAGTTTGGCTTCACAAGGGCAGATCATGCTTTTTGAACTTGGTCGACTTCTTCGAAACAGTCACCAAGGCCATTGATGAGGGAAAGGCAGTCCATACAGCCTACCTTGACCTTGCAAAGCCACACAATACCCACTTGGGTATTGTAGAAAACGTACCAGCTTAAATGTAAACCCATATGTCACAAGATGGGTTGCAAACTGGCTTAAGGACAGAACCCACAGGGTTAGAGTTGCTGGCGCTATGTCAGACTCCAAGCCGGTCACAAGTGGTGTCCCACAGGGCGCGGTCCTTGTCTCTATTGTTCGGCATCTACTTCTCAGAAGTACAGGCCAACATGGAGGACTTTATTGACAAAGTTTGCAGGCGACTGCAAACTGGGCCATAGTGGAAAGTGCATCAGACATGGATATCCTTCAGAAGGGACTCACGGAAACAGATAGCTGGTGCCAGAGCCATGGCCTGAAGTTAAACGCCAAAAATGTATAGTCATACCCTTCGGGAAAAACAAGGTAACCCCAAGCTACCATATAGGTGGCAATCCACTAAGCACAGAAGAGGTCATCAGGGACCTGAGACCCAGGTTGACAGTGGCCTTTCTTTGACACTCACGTTGCTAAAGTGGTTAGAAAGACCTTCTACATTGCCCACCTGATCATGAAGAGATTCACATCCAGATCTAGTGAGGTCATTGTTCCCCTGTACTCTTCACTTATCAGACCAATGATCGAGTACAATGCCCCATTCGGGATGTATCTCACCCGACTTCTGCAGCAATTGGAGAGACCCCAAAGGTTCCTCACCAAAAGGATAAGGGACTCCAAAATCTGTCATATGCTGCCAGATTGAAGAAACTCCAGCTCTATTCAGTCGCATACCGTCTGCTCAGAGGTGACATGTGCCTGACATACAAGGCCATGTCCAACTCGGAATTAATGGACATGCTCCACCTCAAAAAATCCAAATCCACCAAAACCACTAGAGCAAGCGACTTAAACCTTAGCACGGATATAAATAGGATGTGCTGGAGGGATAGATTTATCACTCGGAGACTCCCTATGCTGTGGAATAAAATCCCGGTCCATGTGAGGCAGTTCCCCTCGCTGGCTCTGTTCAAGAGAAATCTTGACCTGTGGATGGGAGATCGTAGGTTTACCCCAGGAATCATCTCTGTGTCACTGCTGGACAGAGGCACAACAAACTAATGGGTACAGTATTTTTTCAGATAAGGGGTGGCGTAAGCCACAAAACTTTGGGCTAGGCTTATAAATGCCTTAGGGCAGATAGCCTAGTATAAAACTATGAACCTATGAACCTAATAGTGCTTCAGCCCTGACTGCAAATGCACTAGTGGCATTCAGTTTCATGCCAGCATTGCACTAACACTGGTCAGGATTTGAAGATCATCCCCTCCCAGACACCTTCTAGCCTGGGTGGATGCCCCTTCACTCTACCCTAGCTTCTTTTCTGACCAACCCTAAACTCCCTTTCCCACTCCCTAAGCCTAACACTCACCTGCAGCTCCATAACCCTAAATGGTTCTCCTTCCCCCTTTTCCTAAAACTCCCATATAGGATCATAGGATCATAGAAGGTTACTAGGCTAACAGCCCCAGGGCCCTTACAAGTACAGCGATGTTCAGCCCATGTTCCCAAGGGTGTGTGGTTCAAGCAGATACTAAAATCAGCACCTATTGCCCCTGTCCAAGGGGACACAGGTGGACCCCCTGGAGTGAATTTCCAGTTACCCATCCAATCATCCAAATTGTGCTTAAATAAGGCCAATGAGGGGTTTTGTTTAACATGAATAGGAAGCTTGTTCCAAAGGTGGGGCAACCTCTGCGAGACAAACTTGTCTCTCCAGCAAGTTCTGTTGATGTCACATACCAGGTTATGGTCCCTTGAGTGAGTGACCCATGTGCCATTTGACTTGCGAATGTGCATCATTTCCATTAAAGCTGGGTCAGAGATTGCTCTATATGCAATGCACAGGTTGTCTATGGTCAGTTTGTACAACACAGAGTAAAATGACAGTGATTACAGTCTGTCCACATAAGGCAGATCTTGAAGACCCTGAATTTTCTTTGGAAGAAACCTTTGTGGTGTCTCCAGTTGCTGCAGGTGTTTGGAAAGGAACCTACCAAACAGAACATTGTACTCTATTATTGGCCTGATGAGGGAAGAGTACAAAGAGGTTATAACCTCTTTTTTTTCTGGAGGCAATGAGATACTTATGAGATGGGCAATATAAAATGCTCTTCTTACCACTGTGGAGACGTGGTGATCGAAGTTAAGGTTGCTGTCAACCTCTGTGCCCAGATCTCTCACCACTGTGTTAGGGCATTGCTATCAATGTGGTAGTTTGCAGGAACATCACCCTTGCTGAACAGGATGATAATACATTTTTTTGCATTAAGTTTAACACCATGACTGTCACCAGTCACTAGTCTGCATAAGACCTTCATGCAGGATGTTGACATTGCTAGGGGTTTTGATGATTGCTCCCAGTTTACAGTCATCAGTAAACTTTGTCAACCACAGTCCTTTACTTTTTGCCAGCACTTTGGAAAAATAGATTCTGAACAGTACGGGTCCCAGAACCAATCCCTGTGGAACACCACTGGTTACAGGTCTGCAGGTGGAGTTACCTATTTTGACCATATGAGTTCTATCAGTGAGCCAGTTTGCAACACACCTGACAATATATGGTCTGATACTCAGCTGGGTGAGTTTATCAATGAAGCCTGAGTGAGGGATTGTGTCGCAGGCCTTGGCTAAGTCTATGTAGGCTGCATGTACAGATTTGCCCTCATCTAGGTGACTGTCTCAAAGAAGTCCACCAAGTTTTACAGGCATGATCTCCCCTTGACAAAGCCAAACTGGATGGGGTCAAGAATTTGGAGATTTCCTATATCTTTGTTAATAAGGTTCATTGATGATTCATTCCATAGCCTTGCAGATAAGGCTGGTCAGGCTAATGGGTCTATAGTTCCTCGGATCTGTGGATGAACCTCCTTTGTGCAAAGAGATGATGGTAGCTGTCCATTCCTCTGGGATGAAGCCAGTGCTTAGGGGTGTGATTGAAAAGCGTGCTCAGTGGTGATGCTAATTCCTGTATAAACCCAAGTAGAACATAGCCAGAAATGTTGTCTGGTCCCATAGAGGCCATGTTTTTGGCCTTGGAGAAGGCATTTAAGACCTGTTCCTCAGAGATACTAGGTGGGGAAGAAGTGTTAGTGATGCTTTGGGGTATATGTGGTGGGAGGCAGGGGAGTGAAGTTTTTTTTTTTTTCACTGAACCTGTCAGCCAGCAGGTTTGCCATAGCCACAAGTTCTATATATGTAGTACCAATAACTACGAGTTTAGCACAGATCTGGGCCTTACCTTTGAGGTTACTAAATGTAACTAAAGAATGCCTTGTGGTCATCCTTAGTTAGGAAAGCTAATTTGGCTTTGTAGTTAACTTTGGAGGACTTCACTAAGAGTCTCATTTGCTTTTTTAAGTTGAGAAGGGAGTGTCTTCAGTTTTGAGACCATTCCTTCCTACTCTTAGACAGCAATTTCTTTCTACTGTTGTATAACCCATTAATGGCAGTTGTCCACCATGCAGGTTTGTTGTTCCTTGAAGATCTTGCTTTGGTTCTATCAGGTATGGCAGAGTCAATAAAGCATTGGTGTATAACTCAGCATAGATGTCTGTTTCATCAGTGGGGGAGGGGCTATGAAGCTATTTTTGCAATCATGTAAGGGGTTGTAATTGGCCTTGGGCAAGTTTTTTTAGTTTAGCTATTGCTAAGGTGGGGGGTCTTGTGTTATAGTTACTTCTAGAGAGACTGATTTGTGGTCAGATCTCACCAGTGATGGCCACACACTGGTGCTGGTGCAGCAGTCCCCCATGTTGGTGAGCACCAAGTCCAGGATGTTTGAGCCCCTTGTTGTTGTGTCAACAAGCTGGTTCAGGGCATTGGAGTTAAAGAAGTCCAGGAGCCTTTGGGCAAGTGGAGTTACAACACTTATAATTTACCCAATCTATGGACAGGTAATTAATGTCACCCAAAACAAGGGTGTTTAGTTGTATCTTGATTGGCTCAAGTAGATCCAAGTAGGCTGAGTGGGTGTCCTGATTCATGGAGGGGGTCTTATAGCTGGCAATGACCCAAAGAGGGGGTCTTACCTACAGTCAATTACACCTGAAGTAATTCAAGGGAATTGTGCTGTTTAACCAGTCTAAAGGTGTATTTATCTTTAATGAATATTGATACACCACCTCCTCTATTTGTCACACCTTCCGTTTTCTAGTTTGAATGTGTGGAAGGAAATGTAACCTGGCATAGCTGTGGTGCTGTCTGCAGCCTTAAACCAGGTCTCAGTGACTGCACAAATGTCAGAATCCTCCAGGGTGAGGATTGCTTTCAGTGAGTGCAGTTTCTGGTTTAGACTCCTAGCATTTAGCAGCATACTCTTGAAGTTGTTTTTAGAGGGTATTTTTACATTGGGAATTTTGTTCTTGTGACATTGCCTAAAAAGGCTGCATGGGGATGGCAAGACCCTTAGCCTGTAACTGAAATCTCAGGGGTGACAGATGCAGACCATCTCTGGCAAAGCATTGAGGTCTGTCGACCATGTCATCCCAGACTGACATATACTGGATCCCCTTTGAATTACACCAGAAACTAAACTAATTGTTGAAGTTTTTGTATTCAGTTATCATCTTAGGCAAAGGTAAAATGCTGCTTAAGGCTAGGGATACACCTGCCTGAGACACGTAATCCAAGAGTCATGTGTCTTCATATAGTCCAGTGAGATACATCTCAAGTCATTCACACCAACATGGAGTATGACAGAGTCAGAACAGCACCTGTTTTTGAGAGACTTGAGTACATGTGTGTTGTGGCAGATCCTGGCACCTGACAGACAACTGACTGTGACCTTTTCCTTATCCAACCTGGTGAGCGGGACATGTGTGTGGCCTATGACTAAGATGTTTGTTTTTGTGTTATGCCTTAGAAGCTTGACTGGTGAGACACTGGTGTGTGAAATATTATGTGTACTATGTTCTGCAGAGGATGTAATATGTGAAGTTTCTTGTGTTTGTGTTTGTGAGGCCTCTGATGTTTAGGTAAGCTTCTTGTAAGGACCTCTGTATATGTAGGTTTATGTGTTGTTGGTTTTGACGGTGCAGGAGGTGAGGTGTGCATGCTGACAACCTGATTAGTTTCAGATGAACTAACTGGTGAGCTAGAGAGCCTTGATTCTAGATTCTTGATATAGATGTATCTCTCACATAATGAATTTGTGTGTACTAGAAGAAGTGGGTTGACAGTGTACATGAGCCATTTGTTACATTGTCTCAGGATGCCCATGTCAACTAGGCCGGCTGGACAAACTGTGGGAAATTGTCCACCCATAATGCTAGGAAGAGTACAGAAAGGAACAGGTAAAGTAGAAGACAGGAGAAGTGGACATAAAATACAAAGGGCTAGTGGGTAGGATCTCCGTTTGTACCTCAGGATCTTCACAGAAAGTATCACCTGTCAGTGAGGGACAATCATGAGAACTCACTGATGGAGCACCAACAAAGTACTAAGGGAAAATTTGCAGGCAAAAGAATTTGCATCTATAACCACCAATGGTGTCCACCGCTGCACGGCAGTGCATGATGCACAAACACGGTGCTATGTAGCAAATGAGCACAAACTGATCTAAACAAATTAATCAATAAAAAAACCTCAAAACTGAGCCCTGTTCCAGCAACCTTCAATCAGATGAGTTCTAACTGCACACCCCTGCCACTAGAGTGCAGGTGAAACCTCTCCAACAAAAGATGTCCTGGTTTAGTGTTCAAGTTATACAAATAGAACTAGATTCAGCAGGTCTGAATCCAGTCTATGCTACAGCAAACAAAGTGCAACAATTTCAGAATAAAAACAGTTGAAATAAACAGTGATATGGTAACAATGCAGTTCAAAAGTACAATATACAGTGAAAACTTCTACCTAAGTTTTGCAGACTTCAGTAGATGGCTAGAATTTGCCCATGTAACAAATGAGAGCAAACTGATGTAAAGAAATTAATGAATAAAAAAGCTCAAAACAGAGCCCTGTTCCAGCAACCTTCAATCAGATGACTTCTAACTGCACATTCCTGCCACTAAGTTGCAGGTGAACCCTCTCCAACAAAAGAGGGCCTGGTTTAGTGCTCATGTTATACAAACAAAGCTAGACTCAGCACGTCTGAATCTAGTCTATGCTACAGCAAAGTGCACCAATTTCAAAAAAAAAAAAAAAACAGTTCAAATAATCAGGCACAATAAGCCTTCAACCAGCAATTCCCAGCTCAGAAGGGCAGAAGCTACACTCTCCTCCCACAAGAGTGTAGACTTCAAACCCTCTTATTGTAAAATAACTGGACTGAACCCCAAGTGCTTAAACCTGAACTAAGACACTTTTAGAATAACAGGCATGCTAAGCCCTCAACCAGCAATTCCCAACTTAAAAGAATGTAAGCTACCTCTCCTGCCACAAGAGTGTTGACTACAAACCTTTTTAATGTAAAACAGCTGCCTGAAGCTCGAATGCTGAGACCAAAACCAAGAGGCTTAGAATAACAGTTACAATTTAACCAAGCTACAAACAAGCAGTAATAAATGCAGCAGAATAAAATTAATTGAACACTTTTAAGAACAAGCAGCAAAAGCAAAATAAAATAATAAAGTAGGATGAAACACAAATACAGTAAAAGTAGCTGAATAAAGTACATTTTTTGCTAAGTAGGAAGGGAAGACACAGAAGGTAATTCAAGGTTGAGAAACTAAGGGGATGGGCCTTCCCAAATTATATCTCAGTACTCAGTAGAATGAGCTGATGAGATGGGACTGGGAGGAGTGTCCAAAATCAGATTTATAGTAGGGGTGGGCAACTCAAAAACCACCAAGTTTAAGAACACAACAACAATTTGACAGGTGGGACGAAAAAATAAAATACAGACAAAGATCAGCAATTTTCAGGCAGAGTACAGCAAGCAGGCCAAACAAACACTTCACCTAAATATAGATATTTCTGATTAAAAGAGCAATGCTGTTTCTCATCTTCTTCAACTAATTAACTGTTATTATTCACTGTTTGCATGGAATTGTTTGCTAACTTTTCTAACTGACCCTAGCCAAACCTCTGAAAACTCCAAAAGAACAGAAAACGTAAAACAAAACAAATGTAATACAAAAATAAGATACAAAATAGAAGTGACCAAACCTTAAATGAAAAGCTTCAATTCAAAATAAAATGCAGCCAGAGCTCAGCAATATTCAGGCAGAGTACAGCAAGCAGGCCAACCAAACACTTGCCTCTTCCTAAACTCCCTCCTCCTTCTTAACCATAAAATTCCCCTCTCATACCCTAAAGCTTAATTACCCTCCTAATGGCTGCCTAAAACCCTAAGCTTCACTCCTACCCCACCCATTCTATCTCAGTGGCTGCTGTACTTACCTCACTCCAACATAAATAATGTGTTCAGGCAACGTGAGGCAGCTCCAGTTTCCAGATTGTTACCACACTTTGTCCAAACTTATATTTGAATTTAAGAATTAAGACTAGACTGTATAGGCTAGAAGACACTTCAAACCCCAACTTTGAGACAGTGTCTTCAAGAACCAGGGACTTGGACATATGTAGTAGACCCTCTAACACCACCAGTGTACTCAAGTGTTCAAATGTGGGTAACAGCTCTAATGCTATTACACTGTGTACCAGTATAGTGTAAGCCAGCTTTTTTAAATACAGCCCACTTGCTAACTTCTCTGTAGTGTGAGAAATGGAGGCAGGTTTTCAAACGCATTTCTGGCAGTTTAGGGTAGATGGTTAAGACTATGGATTGCTAATAGGCTTTATCCTGTAGTCCTGTGTTTGACTCCCTCGATATTCAGTTAAAAATAAGTCAAACAGACAGAACATTTTGGTCATCCCTGAAAAGAATGTCCCAAGCAAATAAATAAGTTATTTATATAAATATATATGGGTGTCATTCATTTGACTGAAATCTCAAAATATTGAAACTCAAAATGGTGAAAACTCAATATATTAAAAATGAGAAGTTGCCCTTTCCCCACTGTTGTGCAGTACCAGAGTTGGCATATATAAGTAGCCTGGGGTTCGGGGGGTTACCCCACTGCATTGAAAAAAGGTTTCAGTAATTTGAGTTTTTGATATTATAAACTGCACACCCACACACACACACACACACACACACACACACACACACACACACACACACACACACATATATATATATATATATATATATATATATATATATATATATATATATATATATATAAAATATATAATTTATAGGTATATATATATATATATATATATATATATATATATATATATATATATATATATATATATAAATATATATCGATTGACGTTTGATTGAACTCTGTTTTTCTCGAAGAGAAGAAAAGTTGGCATGTGTTAATAAAAATCAGCTGATCACACAAGCTGACTTTTTCTTCTGGGAGATTGTACTATGGTGGGTATCAGAGAATAATAGCTTGATAATTGAGCATTTGTGCTTAATCACTGTAGGTTAAAATTTTGTACTTACAATAAATGGACATAGATAGACAAGGCACTGAAATCTAGCCCTCATGGAGATAATACACATCCACAAGTCAAACAGCATGAGGGTCATCCATTCTAAGGATCTATACTTAGTGACTCAAACAAATCATGCTGGGGAGACATATGTGTCTCAGAGATTGCCCCTTCTTTGGAACAGACTTCCTATTCACATTAAGCAGAGCTCTTCCTTGGCCCTTTTCAAATGCCGTTTGGATCAATGGATGGTGAATCACAAATTCACACCTGGTATAGTGCCTATGTTCACTACGTACAGGGGCAATCTGTAAGATATGAACCTATGAACCTATGACAGGCAGACATGGGCTTACTCTGTGTATTTGCCATGCAATCATAGGTTCCAGCAGCAAAGGGCAGTAAAGGGATATGAAACATAAAGCTGATGTCAGCACAACAGCTGGAGTTGACAGTGATGCCAGTATGCATGCATCACAGTCTGATGACACAGTGACACTCTGTGATGATGTAAGGGAATGGCTCACCCACATCCCAGGAACAAAAGGCCCTGTGAATGTACATGTTGAGCAAACAGCTTCACCAGTGCCTAGTGAAACTTCAGTGACTGAGAGCCCTACATGGACTCCCTTTGAGACTGCTCCAACTAGGCTCAGACATAAGCATTGCTTCTGAAGAGGACATGCCCACCATAGGTCAGCAACACAAAAGTGTTAGATGTTGACAAATCTCTCATACTGCCCCTGATATGTGTGCAGCTCTTGGAATCAGTCATTACGTTACCAGTCTGTTACTCAGATAATGTCAAATTATATACAGTTCTCTTTGGAAATGGTAAATGTGCTGCCTAGCATGTGTTGGGATATATAGCGGTTCCATAGTGGACTGGATTGTACATATGAGACAATTGTTCTGCTGAGGTCATTGGTGGCACATTCCACTTTTTTTGCCACTTTCTTGAAAAATATTGCAGGTGGCATTGAGTGTATCTCCTCTGGCAGTGTATGTGGACAGTAGGAGATCCAATCACATGGAGCTCCTGTGAACTTAATAATGCAGGTGGCATTGAGTGTGCCTCCTCTGGCAGTGTATGTGGACAGTAGGAGATCCAATCACATGGAGCCCCATGTGAACTTATTACAGCCTAGTGATTCCTCCAGGTGATGCTGCAGTTACATCCTACTCATGCCTCTTGGCATTTTATATAGTCTGTTCATATTTGCATTAATACTTTCAAAACCATGTTACATAAAATCTATTGAAAGATGTAGAATTTTAATACCTCATAGCCTCATCCTTCTGTACAAAATTGTCAGGTATCATGCACGAACCCTGCAAATTGAGACTTACCACTTGTTATTTATTTATTTATTTAATTATTACATTTCATTACCAGTGTTATGGGTGTTACTGCTTTCTGTTTCACAAACTGTTACCGCTGGTCATTTAGGAATATAATATTTTTTTGTCAAATATATATTGAACTGCAGTCACTGCTGGATAGTCATTTGGAATAATAATATTTTGTGTTAATATCTATATATATATAATTGCAATCACTGACATTCTTCTTTTTCAGATATTGTGCAGAGTCATTGCAGCTCTCCTGCACTACTTCTTCTTAGCCAGTTTCTGTTGGATGTGCATTGGTGCACTTCAGCTCCAGCTTATGGTACAAAACCTTAAGGTACTTAGAGCCTTTCAACGACATTCTATCCAAAAGCGATACCTATACCCCGTGGGTTATGGAGTACCTGCTGTAATTGTAATAGTTGCAGCAGCTGTTGTCCCTCATGGATATGGAACAAAAGACATGTAAGTGGACCTGAAATTCATTATACTGTTTCTAGTATACTTAATGTAGTGCTTTGGATGAGAAATGCTTCCCCCATGAATGACTGCTGTAACATCCATTGCAGATTAATTGCCCAGTCACAGCTGAGGAGAGCACAATTCCCCTACATTGCATGCGCAGTGATAGAAATGAGACTTTCTGCAGGGAGGAAGCTCCCCCACACCCCCTATGTTGGGGCAAGCTGCCCACATCTTGAAATCAAATATATATAAAAATTACATACATGTTCATCACTGAGGGAAGGCACAACACTCCAAACAATACTGTTTCTATATCAGAAAGTACAGCCTTCTGATCCTTGATAAAAGGTGATCAGAGCCAGCTGTGTTCAGACAATTAGAATCTCATCAAGAGGTATTGGTCACCTGTAGAGAAACTGCAGTGAGGTTATATATTACTGCAAAAGAACTAATTTAACTTCTAAGATGTAATACAAAAACATGATCCTTTGTGAAACGCTGTCTAAGATGCAAATCTTGAAAACTGACCACTGTATACAAAGTAAGGGGGAAAACTTGGACAAGTGTTTTACAGGGGTCACTGACCACCTGACAGGCAAGCCCATTAACTGCAACCTTATTGATATGAACTCCATGATTGCACAGCATTGGGGAAGGAGAAAACTCACTCAAACTGCACAAGGCAATCATTTGTTTTCCTCTAACAAGAGCAAATAAGCAATTTCTGAGATTTAATGCTTCAAGGACACACAAGACAGCCCAAAGTGTAGAAGGAATCATGTTTTTTAGGATTTTACTTACTAAAATTTAGAATCACCACTGACAGTAGTACAGTAACACTGGGAATATACAGACACGCATATATATATATATATATATATATATATATATATATATATTAACTAATACCAAAAGCACCAGACGAGAAAGGCAACTCAGTCCTTGCTGAAAATTAGGATTTAATGCCACAATAACGAGTGGAACACAGTAGATAGATACAAAACAGTTCAAAGCACAAACGCTATGTCTACACACCTGCGTTTTCGTTTAAAACACTTCTTCAGATGCAATACATCTCACCCAATCCATCCTTGCTTTTTAAATACACAGTCAATTAATTTAATTAAACAATTAAAAAAATCAATTAATCACACTTGGGATAGTTCATTCTAATTTAAACTTACTATTCCTTGCATTATTAAATGCTGTTAAAAGCTCATACTTTCTAACAAAACAAATATATCTATATTAAATCTCACTGTAAATATACAATGTCCTTAATTCTTTGTATAAAATTCCAACTTAATAAAAACCATTCACAATAAACAGCATAATATAAAAATTAAATAAAAAATGTTAAAAATCTGCCTTCTTCTTACCAAATTTAATTATCCTCATACTCCCTCTAGTGTTCATATAAAACTAATACACAAATAACTAACTTTGACATGTTAAAAAATTAGAGTAATAACTTCCATCCTTACTAGATTCCTCATATACAGCCTACCACTTGATATGTTTTTATATTAAAATATATAAGTCATATTTTAATAACAATTATTACAAGACTGTATTAGAACTAGTTTAACCAGTAATCTAGAGGGCAAGGAAGACATCAAAAGGCACTTTAATAACCTGGCCATTTGCTTTAAAAAAGCTACATACCACTCACAACTTTGCTGCCCTCAATTTTAGTACTGGGGCCAGGGAAACAATATTATTAAGGCCTGGTTGGTTGTACGATTCCAACTGAAGTTGCCATAACAATTCTTTATATTCAATAGTATCTTCCCAAGGCCCCCCGCGAATATCTTTCTTCACCACTTCTAAAACAAAAAAATGAAACTCTGCATCCAAACATTTCCTTTTATGTCTAAACAGGGCATTATTGGTACAACCAGTTCTAATGTCAAAATTATGCTCGTAAATCCGATTTTTCAATTTACGTTCGGATTTGCCCACATAAAAAGCTTGACATTTTTTGCAAATGCTCAAATATATAATTCCACTTGTGTGGCAATTTGCATATTCAGTACTCCTAACCAATATGTCCCTACTCTGAATATGGACTGCATCTCGAGCATATATATAGGGGCATTGTGGGCAACTTCCACATTTAAATGTTCCTATTCTGCCCTTTTTCCTAATTTGTCCCCTCCCCTTTGTCTCAAAATAATTTTTAAGATTCTTACCCTTCCTATAGGTACATTTCAATGGATGTTCAAAAAGGCAGTTCAGATCTGACAACTCACTAAACTTCTGCCATTCAGTTTTTATTAAATTAGTAATAAGTTTTGCTTCACCATTGTAATCCATAACTAAATTACTTGAACCATCAAACTCGTCTACCTGTCGCATTACATAGGTTCATAGGTTCATAGGTTCATAGGTTCATACTAGGCTATCTGCCCGAGGGCATTTACAAGCCTAGCCCATCGTTTTGTGGCTTCACGCCCCTTTGTATGGGGTTTTTTCGCCCTTAAATGAGGTA
>NC_056743.1:1885785288-1885812788 GCF_019279795.1 Protopterus annectens
ATCCACAAAATACTTTTTTTAAAGGATACAAATGTGTGTGGAAGGGTTCCGCACTGGGGAATTATCTTCCAAAAATGAGTCTAAAAGCCAGCTGCTTCTCCTGTGAGCTGCTTATTCATGAGGCAGCAAGAAAGTACTAAAGAAAGCTTTACTCTGACTACTGATTCCCCATCACAGGGCTGAGTAATCAGCAGTCAGAATGTAAAGAAAGCTTTACTCTGACTACTGATTCCCCATCACAGGGCCGAGTAATCAGCAGTCAGAATGTAAAGAAAGCTTTACTCTGACTACTGATTCCCCATCACAGGGCCGAGTAATCAGCAGTCAGAATGTAAAGAAAGCTTTACTGTGACTACCGATTCCCCTTCACAGGGCCTAGTAATCAGCATTCAGAATGTAAAGAAAGCATTACTCTGACTACTGATTCCCCATCACAGGGCCTAGTAATCGACAGTCAGAATGTAAAGAAAGCTTTACTCTGACTACTGATTCCCCATCACAGGGCCAGTAATCAGCAGTCAGAATGTAAAGAAAGCTTTACTCTGACTACTGATTCCCTTCACAGGGCTGAGTAATCAGCAGTCAGAATGTAAAGAAAGCTTTACTCTGACTACTGATTCCCCATCACAGGGCCAAGTAATCGGCAGTCAGAATGTAAAGAAAGCTTTACTCTGACTACTGATTCCCCATCACAGGTCGAGTAATCGGCAGTCAGAATGTAAAGAAAGCTTTACTCTGACTACTGATTCCCCATCACAGGGCCAAGTAATCAGCAGTCAGAATGTAAAGAAAGCTTTACTCTGACTACTGATTCCCCATCACAGGGCCGAGTAATCAGCAGTCAGAATGTAAAGAAAGCTTTACTCTGACTACTGATTCCCCATCACAGGGCCAAGTAATCAGCAGTCAGAATGTAAAGAAAGCTTTACTCTGACTACTGATTCCCCATCACAGGGCTGAGTAATCAGCAGTCAGAATGTAAAGAAAGCTTTACTCTGACTACTGATTCCCCATCACAGGGCCGAGTAATCGGCAGTCAGAATGTAAAGAAAGCTTTACTCTGACTACTGATTCCCCATCACAGGGCTGAGTAATCAGCAGTCAGAATGTAAAGAAAGCTTTACTCTGACTACTGATTCCCCATCACAGGGCCGAGTAATCAGCAGTCAGAATGTAAAGAAAGCTTTACTCTGACTACTGATTCCCCATCACAGGGCCGAGTAATCAGCAGTCAGAATGTAAAGAAAGCTTTACTCTGACTACTGATTCCCCATCACAGGGCTGAGTAATCAGCAGTCAGAATGTAAAGAAAGCTTTACTCTGACTATTGATTCCCCATCACAGGCTGAGTAATCAGCCGTCAGAATGTAAAGAAAGCTTTACTCTGACTACTGATTCCCCATCACAGGGCTGAGTAATCAGCAGTCAGAATGTAAAGAAAGCTTTACTCTGACTACTGATTCCCCATCACAGGGCCGAGTAATCAGCAGTCAGAATGTAAAGAAAGCTTTACTCTGACTACTGATTCCCCATCACAGGGCTGAGTAATCAGCAGTCAGAATGTAAAGAAAGCTTTACTCTGACTACTGATTCCCCATCACAGGGCCAAGTAATCAGCAGTCAGAATGTAAAGAAAGCTTTACTCTGACTACTGATTCCCCATCACAGGGCCGAGTAATCAGCAGTCAGAATGTAAAGAAAGCTTTACTCTGACTACTGATTCCCCATCACAGGGCCGAGTAATCAGCAGTCAGAATGTAAAGAAAGCTTTACTCTGACTACTGATTCCCCATCACAGGGCCGAGTAATCGGCAGTCAGAATGTAAAGAAAGCTTTACTCTGACTACTGATTCCCCATCACAGGGCTGAGTAATCAGCAGTCAGAATGTAAAGAAAGCTTTACTCTGACTACTGATTCCCCATCACAGGGCCGAGTAATCAGCAGTCAGAATGTAAAGAAAGCTTTACTCTGACTACTGATTCCCCATCACAGGGCTGAGTAATCAGCAGTCAGAATGTAAAGAAAGCTTTACTCTGACTACTGATTCCCCATCACAGGGCCAAGTAATCAGCAGTCAGAATGTAAAGAAAGCTTTACTCTGACTACTGATTCCCCATCACAGGGCCGAGTAATCAGCAGTCAGAATGTAAAGAAAGCTTTACTCTGACTACTGATTCCCCATCACAGGGCCGAGTAATCAGCAGTCAGAATGTAAAGAAAGCTTTACTCTGACTACTGATTCCCCATCACAGGGCCGAGTAATCAGCAGTCAGAATGTAAAGAAAGCTTTACTCTGACTACTGATTCCCCATCACAGGGCTGAGTAATCAGCAGTCAGAATGTAAAGAAAGCTTTACTCTGACTACTGATTCCCCATCACAGGGCCAAGTAATCAGCAGTCAGAATGTAAAGAAAGCTTTACTCTGACTACTGATTCCCCATCACAGGGCCGAGTAATCAGCAGTCAGAATGTAAAGAAAGCTTTACTCTGACTACTGATTCCCCATCACAGGGCCGAGTAATCAGCAGTCAGAATGTAAAGAAAGCTTTACTCTGACTACTGATTCCCCATCACAGGGCCGAGTAATCAGCAGTCAGAATGTAAAGAAAGCTTTACTCTGACTACTGATTCCCCATCACAGGGCCGAGTAATCGGCAGTCAGAATGTAAAGAAAGCTTTACTCTGACTACTGATTCCCCATCACTGGGCCAAGTAATCAGTAATCAGAATGTAAAGAAAGCTTTACTCTGACTACTGATTCCCCATCACAGGGCCGAGTAATCAGCAGTCAGAATGTAAAGAAAGCTTTACTCTGACTACTGATTCCCCATCACAGGGCTGAGTAATCAGCAGTCAGAATGTAAAGAAAGCTTTACTCTGACTACTGATTCCCCATCACAGGGCTGAGTAATCAGCAGTCAGAATGTAAAGAAAGCTTTACTCTGACTACTGATTCCCCATCACAGGGCCGAGTAATCAGCAGTCAGAATGTAAAGAAAGCTTTACTCTGACTACTGATTCCCCATCACAGGGCCGAGTAATCAGCAGTCAGAATGTAAAGAAAGCTTTACTCTGACTACTGATTCCCCATCACAGGGCCGAGTAATCGGCAGTCAGAATGTAAAGAAAGCTTTACTCTGACTACTGATTCCCCATCACAGGGCTGAGTAATCAGCAGTCAGAATGTAAAGAAAGCTTTACTCTGACTACTGATTCCCCATCACAGGGCCGAGTAATCAGCAGTCAGAATGTAAAGAAAGCTTTACTCTGACTACTGATTCCCTTCAAAGGGCCGCGTAATCATTAGTCAGAATGTAAAGAAAGCTTTACTCTGACTACTGATTTCCCATCACAGGGCCGAGTAATCAGCAGTCAGAATGTAAAGAAAGCTTTACTCTGACTACTGATTCCCCATCACAGGGCCGAGTAATCAGCAGTCAGAATGTAAAGAAAGCTTTACTCTGACTACTGATTCCCCATCACAGGGCTGAGTAATCAGCAGTCAGAATGTAAAGAAAGCTTTACTCTGACTACTGATTCCCCATCACAGGGCCAAGTAATCGGCAGTCAGAATGTAAAGAAAGCTTTACTCTGACTACTGATTCCCCATCACAGGGCTGAGTAATCAGCAGTCAGAATGTAAAGAAAGCTTTACTCTGACTACTGATTCCCCATCACAGGGCCAAGTAATCGGCAGTCAGAATGTAAAGAAAGCTTTACTCTGACTACTGATTCCCCATCACAGGGCCGAGTAATCGGCAGTCAGAATGTAAAGAAAGCTTTACTCTGACTACTGATTCCCCATCACAGGGCCAAGTAATCGACAGTCAGAATGTAAAGAAAGCTTTACTCTGACTACTGATTCCCCATCACAGGGCTGAGTAATCAGCAGTCAGAATGTAAAGAAAGCTTTACTCTGACTACTGATTCCTCATCACAGGGCTGAGTAATCTGCAGTCAGAATGTAAAGAAAGCTTTACTCTGACTACTGATTCCCCATCACAGGGCCGAGTAATCGACAGTCAGAATGTAAAGAAAGCTTTACTCTGACTACTGATTCCCCATCACAGGGCCGAGTAATCAGCAGTCAGAATGTAAAGAAAGCTTTACTGTGACTACTGATTCCCCATCACAGGGCTGAGTAATCAGCAGTCAGAATGTAAAGAAAGCTTTACTCTGACTACTGATTCCCCATCACAGGGCCGAGTAATCGACAGTCAGAATGTAAAGAAAGCTTTACTCTGACTACTGATTCCCCATCACAGGGCTGAGTAATCGGCAGTCAGAATGTAAAGAAAGCTTTACTCTGACTACTGATTCCCCATCACAGGGCCCAGTAATCGGCAGTCAGAATGTAAAGAAAGCTTTACTCTGACTACTGATTCCCTATCACAGGGCTGAGTAATCGGCAGTCAGAATGTAAAGAAAGCTTTACTCTGACTACTGATTCCCCATCACAGGGCCCAGTAATCAGCATTCAGGATGTAAAGTAAGCTTTACTCTGACTGCTGATTCCCCATCACAGGGCCGAGTAATCAGCAGTCAGAATGTAAAGAAAGCTTTACTCTGACTACTGATTCCCCTTCACAGGGCCGAATAATCGGCAGTCAGAATGAAGGTATTGATGGGAGCAAGAGCTTTTTTTAGCTGCCTGTTATGTCCCCGGTAGTCAAAATGAAAAACATATTTTTAAGACATTAACAAGAGAACAAAACAAAGACATTAGGCCTCTTGTTGAAACGTCACAAAGAAGCTGATAGAAAATGCTACTAATAATAAAGGAAAGGGCAAACATAAACAAATCAGTATATATATGTGTTTATCTAATGGAATAAATTAAGAAAGTAGAGCTAGTCAACACTATTTTGAAACAGGATCACTTAGCTGGAAGACACTGAATAGCCATCTGAATGCTAATGGCTGCGTAAGTGATCTAGGGCCAGTTTGTGTACAGGAGGATTATGGGAGGAAAAATTTTGATTGAGCTCAAGGCAAGGATCACTAGCAAGGCTGGATCAGATCTGACATGTGGCTCAGTTTTCATCAGTCATATTAGATGAAGTGTATAAAATGGGATCATAAAAGTTACAGTTGTGTGTGTGCGAGCGTGTGTGTGTGTGTGTGTGTGTGTGTGTGTGTGTGTGTGTGTGTGTGTGTGTGTGTGTGTGTGTGTGTGTGTGTGTGTGTGCGTGTGTGTGTGTGTGTTTCTATGTGCATATCGTGGGTGAGTGCAGTACACATTAACAGTTTCTTTTTCATGTCATTTGGATAGGATAGTGGGTTTTAGCTCACAAGATACTGATAATAACATTGTTCTTCTAAGAAAATGCAGTCAAACAGAAAGCTAAATTCCAATGCCTCACTTGTAAAATATGCAAAATACAGCAAAGAGGAATATTGGAAAAACTGGTTTCATCTCTCCTGTAACAAGACATATTCAGAATAAAACTGTTTATGAACTAGACTGGATTACTGCTATCACAAAATTGCATGAGCTGTGTTTAAATAATTCACAGTACAAACAATCTTAAAGTGATACACTAACCCTATGTGCAAAAATGGGGAAAAAGGGGTTGTAAATGGATGGATGGATGGATTAAGCTTAAAAAGTGTGTTCAAGGTTATCTGCATCAATGTGTATACGATTTCTCTTACCCATTTTCTTCCACTATAACTCCTACAAATATTAGGCTAATATCCTGGAGTAGACTATGATAAGTGGGATAGCTCTCTATCCAGAGAAACCTGCTGCTTGTTGGCATCCTTCAAATTCAAGATAAAATCAATGATGAAGCAATACAAGATGAGTAAAACAGCAGAGAGGATGATGGGATAAGGCCAACATAAATAAAGTGTACTGTAAGAATATCAAGTACATTTAAATCCTACTGTTTAGTTTTCTCTAATTTTAATGTATTCATTTGTTACTCTAAATCCTGGTTCTTCAGCTCTGAAACTGAATCCATGGGTGATGTAAAACTCAGCTGTCAGCTAGTAATTTCATGATAAAACATCTAATATTGTAATTTATAAATACTGTTTCTTAGGCGAGGTGCTCTATTTGGGTTGCTGTTGTACTTTCTCAGTCTGTACTCTCACATGCTCTCAGACGATGTATTTTTCAGCTCCTCTAGCCCATATGAAGCACATGCATTGACAGCCACAATACAACTACATGAATCCTGTTGAAGATCTTCAAAACATAAAGTAGTTTTGTGAATAACAAGGTCATAAATAGTTCAAATGCTAGAAAACAGCTTACAGTGGCTGACATTTTTAAAATTCTCTGCAGTAAATGGTTCATGTTAAATAAAGTCTGGTAATGAATAACTCTACCTGAGGCTTGGTCTGGGAGATGCCACAAAGGAACACAACATCTGCTATGAGCAGGCAAAAGCAGAGGTTGATGAGCATTGTTGTGTTTGCATTTCTTAGGGACTGACACAGCAAAAATGTCAGGACTGTAAGAATCAAGCAGATGATTGACAGGGTAAGTCCAATAGATGAAATTATGTTTAGTGTTGACTCATCCTGAAACTAAAAATAATTTTCATTAGTTTTTAGTTTTTAGTTTTTACATAGCCAAACAGTACTAATTGTCATTCAACTCAGAATAACATTTATGGAACGAATTGTAATACATTTTCACAACATACCATGTCTGGCAAACATTTATTGTAAAAGTATGTGTAAGTAAACTTACCATAACAGTAGATGTTTGAATGATCACTCCTGCAGAAAGCGAAGTTAAATGGGTCATATCCTGCTTAGGATATAACAGACAGACAGCTTCAAAAGCTGCAGGTCACCATATATGTGACCAAACAGTTACTAAAGCTCAAGATGAACATGCACTGAGTAAAACAGTTACTGAGACACCACAGAAACCCCGAACAGGATAATAAAACAACGTTTTACTTTACATTCTGCATGTGATCTACACAATGCCTTTTGGTTTAGTTAACAATGTAGAATTCTTGATAAATATGCTACATGTTTACTTCGATCCCATCACAGTTCATTAGTTTCTGTAGCTCTTACTTCTTGCAGGCACTCATTATCCTTTCTTTGGATGTTGGTGTCAAGGACAGAGAAACTATTAGAGAAAGACAAAGAGTATTGTGAACAAAGTCAATGTTTTAATACACACATTCTTTTAGCAACAATGCTTGGGGAACAAAGAGCTTTAACGGTGACATAAGCTGAAATTTATCTAAACAAGATTTTTTTTTCAATAATTTTTCTTTTTCTTTTTACATTAATAAATGTCACAGATAAAAACCATCTTACAACATGACCGTATATATATATATTATATATTAATGTCAATACCACAGGATATATGTCATACAACATATCTATTTACACTATGTACATAGACGCTTTCACTGTTAATTTCACAGTTATACAGATAGTATATACATTCGTAATATCCCAGTTATTCAATATCTGAACTTTTATGTGTTCTTCAGTTCCATTAGAGTGTATTTCTAAGTTGCTGTGTGATGAATTATGCTAATATAATATTAAAGGTTTGTTCCCAAATTTCTCTGGATTTCATGTTTTTGTTTTTTTTATCTATTACTATTTTATGAGCTAAAAGGTATTGTATAGCTACTTGTTTAAAACCCTCCCAAGAGATATTTATTGTATCTAGCCATTTAAAAGTTATATACAGTTTCATTAGCAGGAAGATTGTTAGAAGTGTATTTGCTTGTTTTCTTGGTATGTTGGGTGGGAGAATGTGTAACAGAGTGAATTCCCAAGTAAATGTTGATGTTTGATAACCCATTTTTTGTAATTGTACCTTGAGAGAGTTCCAGAGTTTGTAGACACATTTGCAGCTCCAAAATACATGGATTAAATCAGCTATCTGGTCCTTACAGTGTGGGCAGAAAGGCGATTTTGATGTCTTAAATTTGTGTAGGATTGCAGGTGTAAAATATGCATTATTATTGATTATGAGCTGAGTGTATCCTAACTTTTTAAGGGGTATAATTTTCAGTGTTAGATTGATTGCCTGGCTTATTTGTTGATCATCTATGGATAGTTTTTTTTTTCTCCAGTAGTTAGAGAAGAGGAGGTCTTTCTGGTATTTGATTTAATTTATCATTTTATATGAATTAGTAATAGTTTTTTTTGTTGTGATAATAGTTTTCCAAAACCTGCTACAAGTTTCTATGTCACTATTGGTCATAGCAGCATTTTGGAGGTAACTGGAACACAGTTTTTTGATTTGTCTTAGGATTATTATGTGTGATTTAGGAAGGTTTAGGTTGGTCCTCATTTCTTGTATTGAGCAGTTAAGGTAAGGATAAATATCTTGGATTGTTTTATCTTTCAGTCTGGGAAAAGGGACTAAGTCCAGCATCTTACTGTTTATTTTTAGATTTGGATTTTTATGAAGGGGTTGCAGTATTGTCAAGGCTTGTCCAAGGTTCAAGAATTGAAAGAGTTTTTGCACTAAGTTGATAGAATGTTTTAAGGGATCTATAATGTTATAAGTTTGTATTTCTTTCTTCTTCAGGAATGGAAGTGCTTTGGGATTGAAACCGAAAGCTTAAGTATATCTATAATAGATTGTCACCCAAAGAGGAGACCAATTTTCCATTGACGGGTTATGTTCAGCTATTCTTAATATTCTGTTAGTGTTAATAATCGGGTAGTACATTTTAAAATCTGGTAGATTTAGTCCTCCTTTGTTTTTGAGGAGTGTAAATTTTGGATAGAAGTTTTTTTTTTTGGGGGGGGGTCCCCATATAAATTTTGCTAGGAAGGTATGAATTTGTTTGAAGAATTTATTATGTATTATTGTCTGTGATGTCATGAATATATACATTAGTCTAGGTAAAATGTTCATTTTGATTATTAATACTTTGGCCAAGAATGGTAGTTTTAGGTTGTTCCATCTTTTACAGTCTTGCATTATGTTTTGCCATTTAAGGTTTACATTGTGTTATTGTGTTGGTAGAAGTCTTTGTTATTCTGGAAAAAAGGTGATTCCCAAGTATTTAGTTTCTTCTTATATTTTTAATGTGTTTAACAATGGTATTAGTGAGATTTGTTTGGGTGTTTTTAGGGGGGAAATATTAGTTTTATTGAGGTTTAGTTTGTAGTTAGAGATAGCTGAGAAATGTTCAATTGCAGCTATTATTTTGTTTATATCTGAATTTGGTGTAGTGCAGTATATGTTCAGATCATCCGCAAATGCAGTGAGGTATATTTTGAAGTTGTGTATTGATGGAGGATTGTGGTATGTGTTTAATGTATAGAAAGAGTGGTTCTAGGTACAGGTTAAACAGGAAGGGTGATAAAGGGCATCCTTGTCTTGTTCCATTTTTTATTAGAATCCTATTTGACCAAGTTTTATTTATATATAGAGATGTGTATGTGTTGCTATAGAGAGTTTGGATAATCTGAATGAAGTTATTGGGTATATTAAAGTAGGGTAGTGTTTGGATTAAGAATTCTAGGTTAACCTTATCAAATGCCTTGTGGGCATTCACTACCATTGTGTAGATGTTGATATTGTATTGGTTAGCGTAGGATATTAGTGCATTTAATGTTAATGCATTGCCACTAGTTTGTCTATGTGGCATAAAACCAGATTGTTCTGGGGAGATGATTTTCTCTATCAGATTTTTCATTCTGTTTGTAAGTATAGAAGTAAATATTTTAGTATCTATATTTAAGAGGGAGAGGAGTCTGTAGCTGTCGGGGTTTTTGAGGTCTGTGTGTTCTTTTAATATAAAGATGGTTTTAGAGGCATTAAAGTGGATATCATTTATTTTATAGTTTATTATGTAATTCAGTGTATAGTATAGTAGTTTGGCTATCAAGGGGGAAAATGCTTTGTAAAATTTTGATGTGAGTCCATCCGGACCCGGAGCCTTATGCACTTTTAAGTGTTTGATTGTTGTAATAATTCACTGATGGATATCAGTTCAGTTATTTTTTTTTGTTGGTCTAAATTTAGTTTAGGGAATTTCAGTTTTTGAAGGAAAAGAGTTCTATCTTCCTTTGAGGTTTGTAGTATTTGTGCTCCATACATTTGGGGGTATATTTGTTCAAATGTTTTAATAATGTCTTCATTTTTTGTGTAGTTTTTGTTTCTGTAGTTTATTTTTGATATATCGGAGGCATTTTTGTGTTGGGAGAGCATTCTGGCCAGAGCTCTAGAAGGTATTTGAGCTTCTTCTCCATAATTGGCAAACATTCTGGCTTCATAAAAAGATAGATTCCTGGTTTTTAACATATATAGTTCCTTTGCAGTTTTAAAAGTTCTGCTTCTGTTTGGTTCTTGGGGTTATTTATTAGTTCTTTTTCAAGATGCTCTACTTCCCTTTCAGTGTATGCTCCTGTTTCAGTTGTATTTTTTCATAGTATGCAGCTTTTTTGATAAACAGTCCTCTAATTTGTGCTTTGGTTGCAGCTCATTCTATGTCAGTTGGTACTTGGGAGTTAGTGATATTTGTAAGAGCTACTTTTAGTATTGCTTCTGTTTCTTTTATTACATCCATTTTGGAAAGTAAATTAGGGTTTAATGACCAGTTATGACCCCTGTTCTCTAAATATATATTTTTGTCCTAGTTAATGTTCATTGTGATTTGGATTGATCTGTTATTGTTGGGTCCATGTTAATGAATATGTCAGAAATTAAGAAGTCTAGCCTTGACACATTTTGTGGCATTGCGAATATAATATGAATTTCCCTGTTTTGTCTTCACTGTTCCGATATTTAAAAGGGTCATATTGTTTGAAATCTTGTTTGAGTTCATTAAGTGCTAATGTGGCTTGTTTATTATGCGATTTGGTCAGATTAGATTTATCCTTTTCTGGGTTTTGATATGTGTTCCAGTCACCTCCAATCACTAGGTAGTGATCTTTAAACTGGTTTAAGGTTGGATATAATGACATAAAAAAGTGTTGTTGGTTATTACAGGGTGCATAATCATTAAGTACCATTATAGGTTTTGGTATTGTAGGACCAGTAAATGTTACATAACACCATCTTCGCTCCTTGTCAGCTTTGGTTTTAAGTATTTTTTCCTTAAATTGGTTTTTAATTATTATGGCCACCACAGCACTGTTTGTTTTCCCCTCTGAAGCTATGATTTGACTTATCCATTTCTTTCTGCTAATTTCTGCCCATTGCTCTGCAGTCAAGTGTATTTCTTGTATTAGTATGAGGTTGGCTATGGTTTTTAATCTAAGGTGTAAGAATAGTTTTCTTTTCTTCTTGTTTTGTTGCCTTTTAACGTTCCATGATTCTATTTCTCACATTTATTTATTTATTAGGTGTATTCCTTAGATCTGTCATGTATATTCATTTTGTTTTGTTATCTTTGTATGTGTTACTGTGTGATGGTTTAGGAAAGCATCTATTTATCCCTGTGCCTAATAACTATATCCCTGGACTAGGAATAATCAGGGGGGAGGATAAAGGTTCATTATATGGTTTTCCTTTATGTCTAATCTTGGAATGTGTTTTCTTTTTAGATATAGATTTAACCCATAGTATCCCCCCTGTGTTACTATATACAATGCAGACAAAGCTGAACAAACTAGTTCCCTCAACAAACACTGCTACTTAATATCCCTAGCCTCTTCCAACATATTATTTATACAAATATCTGAGATGGCTTAGTGGTAAATCACTTTGGCTATGGTGTGCATGGGTCTGGGTTTGATCCTAGCAGAGGCCGCTTATTTGGTTGGGAGGGTGGCCTAATGGTTAAGGTGTTTGCCTTACAAACACAAGGTGCAGGGTTTGAGTCTCACAAGGGATAATTGGCTAAGCTTAAAATGGCTCGCAAGGGCAGTTAGCTTAGTACTAATCTATGAACCTATGAACCTATTATGGTATTGCATTTAAGGTACAGCATGTATTGTTTTTGTCTTGTGACTAATTCTTTCTAATAGTATTTTTTAAAACAGCATATTAATATACATTCCTCAGTAAATTATAGCAATATATGTACCATAGTAATATTGTTAAACAATCAGTCTTGTCATTTTAACATTTTTCTTTCATTTGACTTCTTTTTCCTCCTGTTTATTTATTCAGATTTTGGCCTTCTTTGGTGCCTGTGATGTTTTTCCACATCAATCTGTGTGGGTGCTCGTGAATGGGGTTATTTCTTCACCCAAGGGTCGTTTATCGTTGTTTGTGGATTTATTTCATTTATGAAGGTGGAATTTGCTTGAAAATGGTCAGGAATGTCTCTTTTGCCTCTTTGGGGTTAACAACCATGTATTTAACCTCTTTGATGTAGAAGATTAACTGATTTGGATATTTCATCTGGAATTTGAGTTTTTCTTTCCTATTAGGAACCTGCAGTATGGAGAAAGTAGTTTTCTTGCTTGTCTTATTTGTATTGGGAGGTCTTGAGCAAAGGAGATTTTATTATTATTCCAGGTGAATTTTCCTTTTTTCTTTGCTGCCAGTATGATTTTATTTACATCTTGATAGTTTAATATTTTAATATAGATAGGTCTTGGTTTCAGTGATGTTTGCATTTCCCTTAGGGCTCTGTGGGCTCTCTCTATTGTTACTTGCTGTATTTCTTCAGGTTCCTCTAGCAGGGAATTTATTATTTGCTTGATTGTTGGTATTAGATTGTTATGAAGTACAGTTTCAGGTATTCCTCTGATGATGATATTGTTGCTTCAAGATCTTGCTTCTAGGTCTGTTATTTTTGCTTGTACATTTTGTATTTTTTATCATGGGCATCAGTTCTTTGAGAAATAGAGTATATTTTTATTTCATTTTCTATTATTTTGGACTCAGATTTTTCCATTCTGGATAAAATTTGGCTGAATGAGTCACCAAAGGTTTGAAATTGTAATGATAAGTCCTTTATTGCTTGTTGGATAGGTAATAAGGCAGTTTTTATGTCTTCCAAATTAGCTGGCTGGTCTGTCTTGGATTTATTTGTAGTTTTAGAGTTGTCAGTTTGTTTAGTTGTCTTTTGACTTTTTGAAATTGTGTCTCTTTCAGGTGAGGCTAGTAATGAGAATTTGGTCTTAGTCATTGTTGTTTCCATATTATTTTCCTCTTTTGAAATCTTGCTGTATAGTGTTTTATCAATCTTGTAGTCAGATGCAGGGCCTTAGTAGCACATGGCTTAAGCTGTTATTCAGAAATCTTAGTTAATCCTGCTGTTTCTGAGCTGAATCTGTCACTTGTTCTTCCTCTTTTGTTTGCTGGATGATATTAGCAGTAGATATCTACAGTTATTTCTTTATTATTAATTCGGTGTTGCCTTCTGGGTTTGTTTTAATCCAGGGTATATGAGCAAGCTAGGTGATAGCAGTGCTCACAGAACAGTGGCCATTTTGAACTCTAAACAAGATTTTTGGTAAAGGTGTCCAAAAAAGTGTTAGCTGTTTAAGATTTCACATCAGTCAGTGGCATTTACCAGTTATTTGTAAATTTATCTCTTGGCTGGACTACTTTTTATCATTATATCTGCTCAGCAGCTAGAGGATATGGGATGGGACATGCTGAATTTGATTCATATCTTCTATAGATACACTGCCTACTTACTACTGAGTAGTGATCCACCTTTTTAGAGGCTGGGATTTCAAACATTTCCACATAGGCATAATGAAAGTTCATGCTATATTGCACAAGCTCATAAAAGTCAAAACTAATGGAAAGATTTTCTGAAATTAACATACTGACACTCTAGTATATTAGAGGCTGCTGTACTATCTCCCAGGCATTTACATTGGCCTGAATACATATCAGAGATCTGTTATCCCAGAGTTACCTAAGTACCATCTCTCTTTGTTATGGAGCTGCCTCCCACTATAGACATTGCATGCATTACTTCTGTCTTCCACATACTCTTCCTATCATACCCAAACCAAAATATATTTTTATTGAGCCTTCCTATCAAAACCAAACTTGTAGCTGGTACTGGCTATGTCATAAATCTATATAATAACTCCAATTCCTTTCCTCAAACTACCATTCCCAGCAGGGCAATGCGACTCTTTGTACCCTATGCCTTAGCTCATTAAAATGACTTACTCTCATTACCTGTGTTGTGAATTTGCCAAGCTACACAATATGTCTTTACTTGATTGTGAGGTCCCTATGCTGGGCCAGTAATCAAGGAGTCTGAATCCTCACCACTGACACTGGAGAGGGATGTTCACTTGGAATACAAATGGATACACTAAATATTTACAGATGCAGAACTCTCTGCATCAAACACAATTTCCCTTAAGAGCACTCAGGGAACACACTCAGTCCAGGGACTGGTTTCCCTCTTTCTCTCCAGACCCCCAATAAGACTCCCCACTGGCACAGCTTAGAGTTAAGTCCTTAGGTGTGTTCCAAGCTAAGTCCTCTAACACCCTCTCAGTGAAACCAGTGTTTTGTGTCTCTGCTCCAAGCAGCTGACACACACACTCTTTGAGATTTGATTCACACACACACACACACACACACACACACACACACACACACACACACACACACACCTGGAAAAGGCTGGCACAGACCCACCTGCTGTGCCTCCTTCTGCCCAGACTATAAAGTAGTTATCATTGCCAACTAGTAACCGACACTGTCACACCACAGAATATGAAAACACCAACCAGAGAACTGTAGTCCAACCGTTTAATAGCAAATAGAATCACGAGTTGACCTAGGTTTCATCCAAATTTTAAAGACTTTTTCATAAAAATGACAAAAACACAACATTCCCTTAAATACACCAACCCATTCTTCAATTAATACAATAAAAATTGAATTAAATCAATAATACAACCAATCACCGCTAAGTAAAAAACTGCTACATGAATACAAATACCTAACTAGAAAAAATACATATAAATAACTTCATGCAAAAACACAATAAAAACACTTTATCACAAAAAAAAAAAATTATTAACAAAATTATTAAAATATCCTAATAATTATTTATGTGCTAGTTTGTACCTAAACTATGCTTTAATTTTAGTATAGGAGCAATGCTGACACTGTCGTTAATTCCAGGAAAATTTATGGCATCTAACCTTAATTGCCATTTTAATTTGCAGATATCTAAATGCACGTCCAATACCCTTCTTTGGATATCTTGATTTATCTGCTGAATGACATAAAATCTAAGTACATGCCTGGGGTATTGTCCTATATGTCTAGCTAAAGCATTAGTGGTTCTGGCATACTTGATATCCAGCAAGTGCTCATTTACCATTTCTCTAAGGCATCTACAGGTTTTCCCTATATAAAATGCAGGGCATTCTCCACACTTAGCTAAATAAACCACATTCTGACTATAACAATAAAAATGTCCTTGAATGGATATATGGCAACCTTGGACCCTAATCCGATGTCCAGTTTCCATTATGTGCTTGCAAGTACTACACCTTCCACATTTAAAATTACCTAATTGTCGGCTGGTGATTAAAGTATTCCTATTAGACCCCATCTCAAGGATGTCCTTAAATGATCTATCTCTCCTACAAACACACTCAGGAGCTTTCCCCATCTTCTCATCTACATTCTTATCCAATTTTAACGAACCCCAATTTTTCCAGATGATATATATAAACCATTCAGCATCCTTGTTGAAAGTAATGCCAAAATTTAACCTCTTATTTCTTCCATCATTATGATTCAATCCATTCTCAACTTCTGAAATTCTTTCCTGTACCCCCACAGATGTCCCAGTCAAAATGGCCTTGTACACACCAACTACTTGCTTATAAATGATTTCATCTCTAATAGCTGTACATAAAGCCATAGGGTACACACTTCTTATAAACATCCCCATCAAGAATCGCAATTCATCCATGAACTCCTGATACTCATTAACCGTTCTGGTAGCCCTCACAATTTGACCCTTAACAATGGATTTCTTTTGATGGCGAGGGTGCCAACTACTGAAATCTAAATAAGAGTTTGAAAAAGTAACCTTTCTGTAAATCCCCCATTTCAAACACTTCCACTTTTTATCCACCTCCAAATTTACATCCAAATAGGATAACTTTTCACCACAGTAGTTCATATGTTCATAGGTTCATAGGTTCATACTAGGCTATCTGCCCTAGGGCATTTATAAGCCTAGCCAGAGTGTGTTTGGCTTTCACCACCCATTTTAAATTAATTTTGCTATGCCCTTTTTCGAGGTTAGTATACTGTGCCTCTGTCTAACAGTGACACAGAAATGATACCCGGGGTAAACCTACGATCTCCCATCCACTCATCAAGATTCCTCTTGAAGAGAGTCAATGAGGGACTCTGACTAACCTGGACTGGGATTTTATTCCAGAGTGAAGGGAGCCTCTGGGTTATGAATCTGTCCCTCTAGCATGTCCTATTTATTTCAGTGCTGAGGTTCAAGTCTCTCAAGCGCGTAGCTCGATGGGATTTGGATTTTCAGAAGTGCAGCATGTCCATTAATTCTGGGTTGGACATGGCTTTATACGTCAGGCACAGATCGCCTCTGAGCAGGCGGTATGCCACTGAGTAGAGCTGGAGTTTCTTTAACCGGGCAGCATATGTCATCTGTTTGAGCCCTTTGATCCTCTTGGTGAGGTACTTTTGGGGTCTTTCCAGTTGCTGCAGGTGTCTGGTAAGGTACATCCCAAAAGGGGCATTGTACTCAATTATGGGCCTGATGAGGGATGAGTAAAGAGGCACGATGACCTCCCCTGATCTAGATGTGAATCCCTTCATGATTAGGTGGGCTATATAAAATGTTTTTCTAACCACTTTGGCCACATGGTTGTCAAATGAGAGATTGCTATCAACTTGGGTTCCCAGGTCCCTAATTACTTCTTCTGTACTTAATGGATTACCACCTATGTGGTAATTTGTGGGCACTTTGTTTTTGCCAAAGGGGATGACTATACCCTTTTTGGCGTTTAGCTTGAGGCCATGGCTCTGGCACCAGTTGTCTGTTTCTATGAGGCCCTTTTGGAGGATGCTTGTGTCAGCTGGAGAGTCGATTATGGTGCCCAGTTTGCAGTCATCTGCGAACTTGGTCAGCCACAGTCCTTCCGTGTTGGCTTGTACCTCTGAGAAATATATACCAAACAAGAGAGGTCCCAGGACTGAGCCTTGTGGGATGCCACTTCTAACTGGTTTGGAGTCTGGCATGGCTCCAGCAATTCTAACCATGTGGGTTCTGTCCTTGAGCCAGTTTGCAACCCATCTAGTGACATAGGGGTTTATATTTAAGCTGGTGAGCTTATCTATAATGCCCAAGTGGGGTATTGTATCAAAGGCTTTTGCGAGGTCCTGGTAGGCTTTGTGGACCACCTTCCCCTCGTCAATGGCCTTGGTGACTGTTTCAAAGAAATCAACCAGGTTTAAGAGGCAAGATCTGCCCTTAACAAAGCCAAACTGGGTAGGTTCCAGTGTCTATCGGTCCCCAATATCTTTATTTATGAGGTCCATGATGATCCTTTCCATAGCTTTACAGACTAAGCTAATCAGGCTTATGGGGCGATAGTTTCCAGGATCTGTTGAGGCACCACCTTTGTGGAGAGGGACCATTGTTGCTGTACGTCACTCTTTGGGTACATATCCTGTAGTAAGGCTGAGATTGAACAGTAGTTTTATGTTTAGGTTTAGTTCTTCTTGGAGTTCATGTAGGATGAAGCCCGGGACACCGTCTGGTCCCATTGAGGCTGTGTTTTTTGCTTTGGAGAGGGCGGCTCTTACCTGAGCATCTGAGATGTTAGGGGGGCAGCACTCTGCTGGGATAGATAATTGCCTTTTTGGTGGGGAGGGGGAGAGAAGTTTGCACTGAACCTGTCAGCTAGGATGTTGGCAATGTCTGTGGGTTAGGTGTATTTTTTGTCATTTTGGACTAATTCTGAGCATATCTGGGAATTCCCACCCAGGTTCCTAACATAACTAAAGAAAGCCTTGTGATTATCCTTAGTGTCCTGTGCAATTTTTCTCTCGAAGCTGGCCTTAGACGATTTTATGAGTGCCCATAGTTTTTGCTAATACTGATCAGAGATGCCTTCCCTTTTTGGGATTTTGCTCTATCATGTAGTAGCTTCCTCCTTCTATTGTATAGTTTGTTTATGGCTGGGGTCCACCAGACAGGACGGCTGTCTTTGGAGGATTGGGTCTTGGTTTTATTTGGGATTGCATGATCCATGCATTCCTGAAGGTGTTTATAAAATGCATTTATAAAGGATTCTGCGGTCTGGGCCATATATTCCACAGGCCCAGGGGCTTTGAAGGATTCCACCTCAGTTTTGAGGAGTGTGAAATTTGCTTTAGAGAAGTTTTTCACTGTGGTTTTCTGGGCAGGGGGTGGGGTCGGGATGCGAATATCCAGTGAGATTAGTTTATGGTCTGATCTTACCAGTGAGGGATACACTTCTGGTCTGGAGCATAGAGTCCCCATGTTGGTGATGATCAGGTCCAGTATGTTTTCCCCTCTTGTGGGAGTGGTAACAAGTTGTTCCATAGCATTTGAGTTTATAAATTCTAGGAACCTTTGGGCTAGGGAGTTGGAGCTAGAGTAATGCTCCCAGTCTATGTTTGGGTAGTTGAAGTTGCCCAGTATAATGGTGTTTGGAGAGACCTTCATATTTTCCAGTGTTCTCAGGAAGGCCGAGTGGGGTTCCTGGGTTTGGGAGGGTGGTCTGTAGCAGGCTATAAACTGGAAGGCAGTTTTACCCACTGTTAGTTGCACATGGATAGTCTCTGATGCTTCGTTCTGTGCCACCAACCTGGAGATGTGGGTATCTTTGACGAATATTGATACTCCCCCTTCTTTTGTGGTTTGGTCCAAGTTTTGTGGCTGAAAAGCATGGTATGAGGTATAACCTGGTAGTTCTGGGGTGCTCTCGGGAGCCATGAACCAGGTTTCTGTTATTGCACAGATATCACTGTTCTCCATGCTAAGGAGAGTTTTAAGTGCGTGCATCTTGAGGTTTAGACTTCTGGCGTTGAGTAGCATTACTCTTAGTTTCTTATCCCTTGTGATACCTATGGAGGTGGGTTTGTCTTTTGAGCCTTGCCTAAAAAAGGCACTATGGAGGTAGCAAGAGCCTTTGCCAATGTCCGAAAGCCCAGGGGTGACAGGTGCAAGCCGTCCCTAGCGAAGCATCATGGCTTGTCAAGCATGTCACCCCAGGCTGACACGCATTGGATCCCCTTTGAATGACACCAATACTTAAGCCAATTGTTGAAATTGATCATCTTGTCTTCATACTGTGGCATCATTCTTGGTGAGGGTAAGATGCTACTCAAGGTCAGGGTCATACTGGCCTGGGTCACATGCTCAGAGAGCTCCTCTATGTCTCTTTTCATGTAGTCCAGGGAGGTACGTCTCAGGTCATTCACACCAGCATGGACAATGACTGAGTCATATTTGCACTTGCCTTGGAGTGACCTGAGTGCTTGTGTTATGTGGCGGATCCTAGCGCCTGACAGGCAGCTCACCATGACCTTCTCCTTGTTCAGCCTGGTGAGCGGGATGTCAGTGTGCCTGACGATAGGGTCACCTATTACAAGTGTATCAGGAGTGTTGTTTAGCCTTAAGGGCTGTGACTGTTTGGCACACTGGCTTTGTGAGCTATGTGTTGCATGTGTTTTGTTTTGGGGTAGCGGTGCTTGGGTGTCTGTTTTGGAGGTCTCTGCTGCTTAGGCAGATTTTTATTTAGAGCCTTTGAGTATTATGTGTTTATGTGTTTGGTTTGCTGTCGTGGTTGGTCTATGTGAGACTGGAATTGTAGTGAGTGTGGTTTCCTTCTCCTCCTGACTGGTTACGCCAGTAGTGAGTTGAGAGAGCTTAGCCTCCAGTTTGGCTATATGGTTACATCTCTCACATGTGTTGGAATTTGTTGGAAGTAGGAGAGGGTTGTCGGTGTACATGAGGCAGTTGTAACATTGCCTCAAGATTCCCAGATTCACCAGCTGGACCAGAGAGGAGATTGACAACTGACCTTTGGACATGCTAGAATAGTATTGGAAATTCCTTTATAATTGAAAAAAAGGGCCAATCGGGAAGAAGGTACTCAAGGGGAGTTTGTGAGGGTGTAGTGCTTTTAATTTTTTAGTGCTGACTTATATAATTGCTTTAGTGATCAAGTGCCAGGTAACTTAAATGCAATGTGTTACAGGTAACTTAAATGCAAAAATGACAAACAGTAACTTTCTTTCAAGTGAAACAAGGAAATAAGCAATGCAGATATCACTAGGGATCCACAGAAGTGCTGAAAAGCCGCATTTTAGGTGGAATTAGCGTTTCAGGGAATAACAAGCAAACAAACAACAAGCATACAAACAAAGCTAGATTCAGCAGGCCTGGATCTAGTCTATGCTACGGCAAACAAGGTGTACCAATTTCAGTAAGAAACAGTTCAAATATGCAGGCACTATAAGCCTTTAACCAGAAATTCCCAGCTCAGAAGGGCAGAGTCCAGCCTCTCCTCCCACAAGAGTGCAGACCACAAACCTTCTTAATGTAAAATAACTGGCCTGAAGCCCAAGTGCTTAAACCAGAACTAATACACTTTTAGAATAACAGACAATGAGCCCTCAATCAGCAATTCCCAACTTAGAAGGACGTAAGCTACCTGTCCTGCAACCACAGTGCAGACCACAAACCTTCCTAATGTAAAACAACTGGTCTGAAGCCCAAGTGCTTAATCCAAAAGACTTAGAATGATAGCTACACTTTAATCAAGTTACTACCAAGCAGTAATAAATACAATTGAATACTTTAAAGAATGCCTGGATTAGTGCTCAAGTTATACAAACAAAGCTAGATTCAGCAGACCTGGATCTAGTCTACGCTACAGCAAACAACGTGTACCAATTTCAGTAAGAAGCAGTTCAAATATGCAGGCACTATAAGCCTTTAACCAGAAATTCCCAGCTCAGAAGGGCAGAGTCCAGCCTCTCCTCCCACAAGAGTGCAGACCACGAACACTTTTAATGTAAAATAACTGGCCTGAAGCCCAAGTGCTTAAACTAAAAGGCTTAGAATGAGTTACACCAAGCAGTAATAAATACAATTGAGTACTTTTAAGATGACGCACTTCTTCTAGTCATGAGTGAATTTGAAAAATTCAACTATATTATTAATAAATCTAAGAAATTCCTAAAGCTGTTCTACGCTACCATCCCAAACAATAAAAATATCATCCAGGAATTGCATATATTGTTTTATGTTAATGTTAAATTCACTGGGGAAAACATACTCTTGCTCTCAAAAGGACATGACATAATTGGCATATATGGGTGCACAAGGTGTTCCCATTGCCACTTCTGTAACTTGCTTCTAAAAGTGTCCCTCGCAAATAAACCATCTTTTATCAGTTGACGCTCTAACCATGTTAATCCCACCTCATGGGGAATAACAGAAAACAAATTGCATGCAACAACCGTAAGCAAAATAGTACCCTCTGTGACATTTATGTTATTCAATTTATCCAAAAATGCCAAGAATCCTTGGTAATATACACAAATGTTGTCAACCCTTTTTGCAGGTGTTAATCAAGATATTTACTTATAAAACATGATTTACTCCACTTGCCATCCACAATGGGCCTGAACTTAATATTATTTAACCCCTTGTGTATTTTTGGTATACCAAAAATATTGCTAATCATAGGTTTATCATTTCTTAAATACTTATGATCAGTTTCATTTATTTGCCCCTGGAATAATAGGTCATCAATTAACAAATCCAATTTAAGATACGCAATATGAATCTCATTAACACTACTTTCTTCATATGTGTCTTGTGTTAACACACACAACATTGTGTCAATATAGTAATTTCTATCCATTACTACAGCTCCATTACCTTTGTCAGACTTCATAATTCATATCTCTTTGTCATTGATTAGTTAAAATAATAAACTCTTCTTTCACAGTCATATTATTATAATTATCACTATTTTTAATTCTAAAATACTCCCTGATATCTATTTCACATGCTCTCTCAAACATAGATACCATATGGTTAGCAGGTTATTTCTGTCTTCCACATACTCACCCCATCATACTGAAAACAAAATATATTTTTATTTATCCTTCCTACCTAAACCAAACTTGTAGCTGGTACTGGCTATGTCATAAATCTATATAATATCTCCAATTCCTTTCCTCAGACTACCATTCCCAGCAGTACCTTGCGAGTCTTTGTACCCTAAGTTTTAGCTCATTAAAATGACTTACTATAGTTACCTGTGTTGTGAATTTGCCAAGCTGCATAATATATCTTTACCTGATTGTGACATCCCTATGCTGGGCCAGTAATCAAGGAGTCTGAAACCTCACCACTGACACTGGAGAGGGACATTCACTTGAAATACAAATTGATACACTCAATATTTTCAGATGCAGACCTCTCTGCATCAAACACAATTTCCCTTAAGAGCACTCAGGGAGCATGCTCAGTCCAGGGGCTGGTTTCCCTCTTTCTCTCCAGACCCCCAATAAGAATCCCCACTGGCACAGATTAGAGTTAAGTCCTTAGGTGTGTTCCAAGCTAAGTCCTCTAACACCCTCTTTGTGAAACCAGTGCTTTGTGTCCCTGCTCCAAGCAGCTGACACACACACTCTTTGAGATTTGATTCACACACACATATGCATACACACCCACACACACACACACACACACACACACACACACACACACACACACACACACACACACACACACACACGCACACCTGGAAAAGACTGGCACAGACCCACCTGCTGTGCCTCCTTCTGACCAGACTATAAGGTAGCTATCATTGCCAGCAGAATCCCTGCCAGCTACTTTAAGGTTCTTACAAGGGTACCCAATTATACTAAGTGAAATTAATATTAATACAAATGGTAATGACCAAACAGCCAGGCTTTCAGGAGTGCTCACAGTTATCACCAAATAAATATATGCAAATACTCTCAACACTTATTTTCTAAAAAGGACCAGACACAATGAAAAGCTTAGCTATATTTAATAATAAATAATAAAGAGATATAGAAATATTAAATATATATTTACAGTAAACACCAGAGTTTCAGACACAGGGAATATTAAAAATAACACTGATGGAAAGTTTCACACAGTTAAGAAAAACAGTATTTCTAATTTCACTATATTTTCCTGGCTAAGCTAAAGAGAATTACTGTTCCCTATTTAAGTTACTTACTATAGCAAGGCAACATGATGTGTGGGTGAGTGGTCCTTGTTGTCAGATCCAAGACAGAATATTAAAAGGCTGAGAGAAAACTCCTACTAATATCTAAATAGTATTTTTGGCTTACAGAATGACATCACACACATCTTGTCATCTGACATTATTTCCCATGCTATCACCAGCACTAGAAGCTGGCAGGAGTTTAGGACCTATGTGTTACCATACACACAGACCTTTTCTCAGATCTTCTTGAAGTCATAAAACCATAAAACCATTCCACTCTTCCTACATGAGCTACAACCTATTCTCTAGCACAGACAGTGTGTCTCTGTCTCCATTCAAACTGTGGCATAACATCTTTATGGCATAGCCCCATAATGTAATTTAATTTCAGATATATTTTAAAGTTTGCTGCAGCTAGACTGTGATTAACCTCTACTCTGCCAGTATCCTCTGTTGAAACATATGCATTTAATTCAGTTGCAATAGTGCATGCACATTTCTTTTCTTTCCAGTAGGGCACACTGTTGATAAATTTTAACACAAGCAATGTTACAAATAAATTTTAAAGACAATCATCTGTACAAATCAGTTTGATACACAAATGACATATAATTCTTTACAAAATTCCAGCTAGCTGTGCTGGCAATTGTTATAAATCCACTGTCTTACTTCTCCTGCCATGGCTGGCAGTACCTCCTATCATCACACCTCTACCACCTTTGAAGAGTCAAAGTATTTTTTAAGTGCCCCTTGAGAAACATTGCTTGAGAAGAATGAACTTATCTGGGAATACATTACTCCATACTCTGTTTGAGATTCCATCTGCCTTGACATGGCTGACCCCACTACAGCGCTGCACTTTCATATCACAAACCTGCAACCCTAGGGTCTACCATAGTAACTTGGGATTTTTCTGGCTGGCTTCCTGTAGCCATAGAGCCCCTGCATACTTCTCCTGCATCCTACTACAAATGCTTAGCACCAGGGCCTGCCTATCATGGTAAGGTTCCATCATGTTAACATGGTACAGTTTGGGTCTTTGCTTCCTGCCTAGCAGTTCTACCTGTAGTTAACATCATCAGCATTCCTTACTACTTTGAAAGGTCCCTCCCAAGCTGCCTGCAGCTTATTGTGTCCGACAGGAATGAGAACCATAATATGCTGCCCCACAGGATACTCTCTGGTTTGAGCATTCCTGACATACCAGACCTTTGCTCTTGTCAGGTTGTCCTGGGCCAAGCCCATGAGCTCCCTGAGCCTTGTCCTGAGGTTTATGACATATGCCACAACATACTCCTTGTGGGATCCACACTGATTCTGCCACTCACCATGAATCAAATCTAAAGTCCCCTCACCCTATGCCCATGCAGCAACATTAAGGGTGAAAAACCTGTGGATTCCTGGGGTACCTTGCTGTAAGCAAACAGCAGATGGGGCAAATATTCATCCCACTCTCTCTTCAACTGGTCTGCAAATGCCCATAGCATGGTCTTTAGTGTAGAGTTTAACCTCTCCACAAGACCATTAGCCTGGGGATGGTAGAGAGCAGTCTTTAGCTGCTTCACCCCACAGTGTATCCACAGACTAGCCAGCAGATCTGACATGAAATTGGCACCTCTGTCAGTCAGTATTTCTTGCAGGAAACCTACTGTGTTGAAAATCTCTAGCTAGACATTTCCACCTTCTCTGCCTCATTGGAGGTCAGAGCCACTGTCTCAGGGTATCTAATAGCATCATCTACTACCCCCAGCATATACATCTTCCATGTGGAGCTTGGGGTACTCAGAGGCCCCACAGTGTCCATAACTACCCTTTGAAATAGCTCTTCTGTCACAGGCAAAGGCATCAAAGGAGCTTTGACCTTGTCTATTACCTTGAATACTTTTTGGCACTGCTTACAGGTCCTGCAGTACCCTGTTATGCCCCTTGCAATCCCAGGCCAATAAAGGTTCTGCATAAAGCATCTCTTGCTGTTCTTTATGCCCATATGACCTCCAAAAGGAATGTCATGGGCTATGGCTAGAATTGCCAGATAGTAGGCTCTAGGCACTACTAACTGCTGTATTACCTCACCCTCTAGTTCTCCCTCAGGGGTCCACTCTCTGCACAGTAACCATTTGTTCCAGTATACAAACTCCCTTTTCCTGGTGAATCAGGTGCCTCCCTAGCTACCTCCCTCAAGCCTCTTAGTGTAGTATCTGATAGCTGAGTCTCTGACAGCAGTGCCTCACTGTCAGCCTGGCTACTACCACTCACCTATGCCCTTGCAGTCACTCTGCCCAAGGAAACATCAGTACCTACCCACAGCTGTAGCTCAATATCAGGATCACTGCTAGAGGGTAGCTCCCTCCCTGAAATAGCCACTTCATCAGCCCTGGCTTCAGGTGTGGTATCTGTCTTGGTCTCCCTCAGGCTACCAGACTACATGCTTGTCTCCAAGCTTGACTGTGTATAACTGCATGCATGCAACATAATGCATAATCAAAAGAATTCCTATCAGGACATCTGCAGGGAATATCCTCTAACACATCTAGTGTCTTGCTTCCTTTTCCACCCTCCCAGTCAAGGTAAACCTTGGCCAAAGGCATTTGGAATGGGGTCCCTCCTAAAGCTCTGACTGGAGTAGACTGCCCAAGCAAGTACTGTTCCTCTTTAACCTCTGCAGGCTTCACAATGGTTATGCCGGATGCTGTGTCTCTCTTAGCACTGGCCTGTTTTCCATCCACTAAGATAGAGTATTACCTTTTTTTTGATACCCCTGTTGTCTCCAGACAACGTACTACTGGCATACTGTTATTCCCACTTGCAGGATTGCCCACCTTTTGTTCTGCACCATGCCTCCATGGGCATCTATATGCTACATGGCCCCACTGGTTACATTTAAAACATTTAATTCATGATTCTGGCGGACATGTACCTGAACTAGTGGCTTCCCCTGTTACTGGTGGACTCTGTTGGGGCTGTTTAGGCTACCCACCATGGGTTCCCTTATATCCATATGCAGCACTGGGTATCCCTTTCCTGTGCAGTGATGGCCTGCTTGCTAAGTAGAGATCACCTTTTTCCCCAGCTCATCTGCAGGGATGCACTCTCAGTCTGCCATCCAGATTCTTATATCCTCAGGCAAAGTGGTAAGGGCTTGTTCCCTCACCAAAAGATCTGCCAGTCCTTCAAAAGTGCTTACCTGACACCCACTCACCCACCTATGAAAATAAGTGCTTAACTTAAACTTTTTCTGTAAGCTTTAGGTGTTAACTAAAAATATTTTAGTAAACACCATTTGACTATTTTCAAGTTTAAACAATCAATATCAAACAATTTAGAAAAAGCAGTTACAGCTTTACCATGGAGTAAGGGGTCAGAACCATACTCAGAGCACTTGGTCAGCATTATACTGTTTACATACTCTTACAAATATATGAATACAATTATCAAAACTTTCACCCTCAATAAACTGTAATACAGTAAACAGACGGCAACAACCGTCAGCTATGTTGAATTAGGCAGCGATAAGACACCAGCTCGGACTGTATAAAATCTTTAATGAATAAACACCTCCAAAATCATTAAAACAACCAAGTTAAGCACTTTCATCTGCATTAATGCAGACTTCTTCAGAACAAATAAGCTTGTATCAGTATGCTCTTTTAAAATCTTTTTGGCGCCAAATATGCGCTTCACATATTTAAAGTGCAAGTGCCTATATTCTTATTTTATCATTTAAATAAATAATAAAAAATATTTCTAAAACACTTCCATCTATTTCAAAAACATCAATCTATAACTTTTTCATAAATACAGAATAATCTATATAAAATGCATATTATAACATGTAAAATATTAATTATGTTATTCATACAATAAACATATAATAAAGTCAGATACTAAATATTACATTTGTGTGCTACCCTTTAAGTACCTAGAGAATATAAAGTGATTCACATATTCATACAATTGATACTATATTTTCTATAACTGTATGTATACAATTTTTATGTAACTAAAATCTGTGTAATACCATATGATAATAAAGAATAAAATGAAATAAAACCTATATATACAATTATTGCAAAACAAGGAACCATTTATTTACACATACCCTTACTATAATTCCAGAAAAGGTTTTATAGATATGTACTCATTTAAACCTGGGATCCAGATTAAATTCAGGGAACCAGGTTTAAACGAGTACATATCTATAAAACCTATAATTCCAGAAAAGGTTTTATAGATATGTACTCATTTAAACCTGGGATCCAGATTAAATCCAGGGAACCAGGTTTAAATGAGTACATATCTATAAAACCTTTTCTGGAATTATAGTAAGGGTATGTGTAAAAAAATGGTTCCTTGTTTTGTAATATTTAG
>NC_056743.1:1885817788-1885820288 GCF_019279795.1 Protopterus annectens
TGTAGTACATGGAGCACAATGATTATGTTATTATATTAGGAAAAAGCCAAATCAGTTAAGCGGCAGAGTTGTTCAAGGCCTAGCCTTAACAAATGATAAAAACCCTCCTGCTTAAGTTATTAAGGTTGGATCTTGGAACAAAATCTATCAGTACTGATCAATCAGTGATAGCAGCAGAAAGAAATAAGATTTCTTTCTGCTTGCTGTCTGTACTAATAACACTTCCTCAACTTCTTGTTGCTAGAATAATAGGATATGTATTTGCCTGCTTTTTTCTGAAGGATACAAAGCCTAAAACATAAATTCATGTCCCTACTTTAGTAATGCAATCTTTAGTAATTTGTCCAAGGACTTTAGGAGGAACAGACCAAATATATGAGGCAAAAAATTTGGACATTCTGTGAAAACATGCACAGTTTAGAGGCATGGCAAGGTGAGTGTAAGTAAAAAGGACTGTGATAAACTGCTTTTCTGACAGCACTCAGTAAGTGTTTTTATGGCTTTGAAAGCAATAGTATGCTTATACACTTTCTGTGTTTTCTTCTTCTTTTTTTTTTTTTTACTTTAACGAGTAGTACATGGAACAGATAAAAGCTCCATGCACTACAAAGAATTATGATTGGGTCCCTGGTCTTAACTTATTAGCTTTGCTTTCTCTCAAATACATAATAAGTCAGTTAGGATCAACAACTCAATTATAATTCTCTATATTACATTTTGATAACCAGGTCAGTGGGCTGGTCACAGACCATTTCAGCCTTGGCCTGGGCCCATTGAGCAACAATGCAAATTGCATACAAAACATAATTTGTATCAAGTCAAGAACAGGGTGACAGGAGGGAGGGTGTTAATACTGCAAAAGTGATCTGTTTGAACATCTGCTGTTAGGTTTACTTATTATACAGCTGTACTGTGTTCAATATTAGATGACTGTTGGTGCAGCCTAAGCTGTCCATCCATCCATCCATCCTCAACCCCTTTTCCCATTTTGCACATGGGGTCGGGGTGTCATGCAGTGACAATGATCTCGAGCCAAGGTTTACAGCACTGGGTGGCTAGCCCTGCACGGAGCCAAAGCTGTATGGGATAATTATCAAAGTTTAGATTGTCAGAGAGCAGGATGAAGGGGCAGAGTCCTGGAATACTTAGATGTAGAAGAACCTGCACTTGATCTGGAGAGCAAATTAATCTTGTAATGTTTATTAAAGGTTTAAATATATGACCAAATAGCTACATCTAACATACTGCACCCCTTTTCAGAAAGTTCTAGAGGTAGCCATTGCTCTGGAAAAGTGAGCTTTGACCTTGAATGTAATGATCCTCCCATGGTGAGAATAACAAAGTTGCAATGCATGGAATAACCATTTAGATATGGTCTTCTTCAAAACTGGTTATCTAATTTTCTTACCTTCATAGGAGATGAACAGTTGTTTAGAATTTCTAAAGTTTTTTGTCCTGTCAAGATAGTATCTGAGTTGTCTGCAAACATCCAGACTATGCAAGATTCTGTCTCCCTTACTTTTGGTTCAGGAAAGAATGCAGGGAGATGAATATAATGGATCTAAAGTTAATTCTGATACTACCTTAGTCATTAAGGAAATGTTTATTCTTTAGGATACGCTATCCTTATGACGAGTGAAATTAGCCTGAATTACCATAAGAGCTTACGATTCAGACACTCTCCTAGCCATAGTCAATATCGTGAGTAACACTGATTCCATGTCAGGAACTTTAAATCAGACTGATGAGTTGATTCAGAAGAAATAAGGTGAATGTTTTTCTAGTAAAAAAATAAAATTTTAAGGAGTCACTTGCTTTCTAGGCAGATAAATGTGAAGTACACATTCCAGAAATAAGTTTACCTCAGATAAGGGTGAAAGGGCAGACAGGCAGAAATGGCTAAAGGCTGCATCGTAATAGAAGAGCAAGAAAGGACAGATGTTGATGAACCAAAGATGCTTCAGCCTTCCAAGGATCTTGGTTCCTTTTATGGCATCAACCAGTAAATCTCTTACACTTGGCTAAATAAAATTTTCTAGATTTTCTAGATTCCTTTAAAACCTCTTGCACATCCTCAGGAAAAAAAATGCCTGAGAGGGATCACAACTCTGTCATCTAGGCCGTCAGATGAATAAATTGCAGAAGAAAGTGAATCAGAGATTCCTCATCCTGTGAGAGCAAGTCTGTCATGTGAAGAGAAGGAAGAATCATTGCAGTCTCGGCCAAAAACAGGTTGAGTTCTGGAGCAGAACTTTTGCAGCTATCTGTTGTGAATGAAGGCAAGTGATCTACTTGAGTAGTTCCTCATAGGTGGATTATCTTCTGGAAGGTTCCTCTGTGTAATATTCATATATGAGGATCTGTCTTTTTTCTACTGAGAGTATCTGCCACAGCATTCTGCTTTTATGGATGTAAATAGCCTGAAGGGACAGTTTGTGATCATTGCTAGTTTCCATGCTATTATGACTGGCCTGCATAGGGGTACACCCTGGTCCCCCCT
>NC_056743.1:1885825288-1885844989 GCF_019279795.1 Protopterus annectens
TTACCTCCACGTAAACCCACTAACAACTGACTAAACATGCCTTAACCACTCTGTATCCAATGACCCTTGTTCAGCCCAGCAAAAAAATAAATGGCCTCTGCTGTGCTCGAACACAGGACCCCACACGCCATAGGCAAAGTGCTTAACCACTAAGCCATGGTAGATATACATAACCCTCATGTTTTCAAAACATATCAACCAGCCCAGTCATGCAACAGTACAGAGAACGTATTCCAACATGTAAATGTATTTGTTTGAATAAATACAGTAATATCTAAACAGATACAACATATCAATAGGTGTGGATATCTATATATATATATATATATATATATATATATATATATATATATATATATATATATATATATATATATATATATATATAGATAGATATATATATATATATATATATATATATATATATATATATATATATATATATATATATATATATCCATAGTAATATATACATGTGTATATATATATATATATATATATATATATATATATATATATATATAGATATATATATATATATATATATATATATATATACATATATATATATATATATATATATATATATATATATATATATATATATATATATATATATGGCCACACATCTGTAGATAGCAATGGTAGATTGACAAATACGTGCACATGCACTGGTAATGGGGTTGAGACACCCCAAACAATATACCTCATGTACGAATAGGCATACCCCACCAACACAGCCAAACACATCCACCCTGCAATACATTAAAGTGTTATAGATCACATAAGCAGGACCTGACATGACAATGTGCACAACATGTAAACAGTACTACAACCCACCTGTATGATGTCAGGCCGGTATTGGTAACATACCATGCAGTACAGTGTGGCTCCCATAGGAGATGTACAATATAGAAGCTATCAACATCCCCAAGATACATATACACAAACACATATATGCAGATACAGATATACATATCTATTTAAATATATATATATATATATATATATATATATATATATATATATATATATATATATATATATAGATATACATGTGACTACACAGACACACACACAGATATGTACAGTAAGATATATATGTAGAAGGTGCACACAATATGGAACAGCCACCATGCCTACAGTTAACACCTTAATAACTGGACACTATATGGGCCACCCATACAAATGACAATTGTTGCCTGCAACATATGCCCACAGAGAGGTCATAGGGTAAAACACCACACACAGGTTTGCAGAAATGGACAACCATTATTTGTGTACTATTACAGCTTTATATGCCATGTATTATAGCTTGTCAGACACTGACATCCATATAAACAGAGTAATGAAACTGTGCAATCATTATACTAATACAGTATTCTGGAAAGGGTCACAACTGATGCTGTCCAGGCCAAGCCCTTCATATTGTACAATAGTAAAGACAGACTGGGCCACAGGATACCATACTATCAACAGTAAGTAATGCAGGTGTATAGTTCAGCAGCCTCTAGCTACATGCTGTACAAAATCACTAGGTGGTAAAGACATCAGTTGACCAAATGGGATGTAACTGTTACATAACAAGGCATAACTGACACCATCACAAGTACACTGACAAACAGAACAGTCTGTATGGTAGGAAGCAGTAGGCCTGCAATAACCAGATTTATGTAAGTAATGTAAATATAGGTGAAGTGTATGGTACTGTACATCCAGATACCTTAAGGCAGCACACCCCTGATACTCTCACATTTTGTAACAGCCTAGGTCAGTTATGGTGCATCACCCCCTAGACTCAATAGTACAAGGCCACATACCACTGTTACATACACTGGCCTCTGGAGTGCATAAGGGCACACATGTATTGTGTAGGTGAAGCCCACACATATATGGCCTCAGCCCCCACCGTATGTGTAGGTGATACAACAGCAGTGGACTGATGGCAGCAATCGCAGTGTGATATACTCACAGCCCACTACAGAACAACCCCTGACAGCATGTCATATGTGCAAAGCTTGATATGTAGGTGGAGGACAGAGGCTGGAACACAGGCCCATATGTGGAAAACTGTTCTCATACACTAAGCAAATCACTGGTGTCACGAGATAGTTTGCAACATACCCTTAGTCAGGAAATTGTGGTTAGAAACATAAATGGATGTAGCCATGTACTGATAGCACTCAACACACACACTGCCAGTGAAATATCAGACACAGCACCTGTGTGGAGGACAGACATAACATGACAGGCACACCTCTGGCCACCAAGAGGATAGGCTCACAGGTGAGAGCTATGCAGACAGACAACATTCCAAGGGAAACTAGCATGTATACACACCCTGTAACACCAGTACTATACAAAGCATAACACAATTCTACTCACACTATGTCTGTAATTCTGCAACCTCCTACAGATATGTAGCTGGCCTGAGTGTGCCGGTTCTCCTGTAAGAGGTATTGCTACCTGCTGTCTGTAACACTGATGCCCACACACAGGAATGATGTCCATCACACAGGAAAGGTAAAGGGACCATGCCCACATGATGTGGGGATTCATAATAGGTGGTTGCCATGACAGTGGTAATTGGAGGTACCACACAGCAAGCAGCATATAGTTAGCAAGTGGAGGACAGTGAGTGGTGCAGAGGCCATCACCGGATCATGTGCACCACCTACTAAAGCCAGGCTGCAATCTATTAAAAGCAGCTCAATCCATTTACTGGAATGAGAGGAGAGAGAGAGAGAGAGAGAGAGAGAGAGACAGGAAGAGAAAACGAAAGAAAAGACATCACAGGCATTTAGCCAGCTGACATTCAACAAGACATCATTCCCACAACAGGTATGTGAGGTATATATACATGTAACAGCATGTAGTACCTGGCCCATCATAATGGGATAGATGATGTGGAATGATTTATCTGTGCCATCAGGTGTTGTTGTAATGATGTTCAACTGAACAACTGCTATGGACAATAGTGTCTGTTCCTGTGTGTAGTGGGCAATAGTCGTTTACTGTGCAGGTCAGCACTGACAGACAAGATGTGAGCCATCATAGTGTGTGTAGTGTAATGGGAAGTATGTATATGATGTGGCCAATAGCTAGTGGTGGAAGTAATGCCATTATGATGGACATGTGGGAGCCACGGCCCATCACTGGCATGATACCTAGGTGAATCTGTAATGTAGCATGCCAGAATGCCATAGGTGTTTAATAGGGTTACCTACCACTGGCTCCTAATTATACCCCCCCCCAATGTCAGGCAGTGTCCATATGTGGCACCTGTCTGTGTTGTAGCAAGGCAGAACAGTGCAGCTGCGCAGGAAGGTGTTGTGAGATTGTGGAGCTGATGTCTCAATGTACCACACATATTGGTATGCATATGTGTACATATGTCACATATATAATATTTAAACATATATATGTATATCAGCATATATGTCCAGAAATATACATATACCCATGTGTAGACATATATATGTGCACATATATATGAAGTCACATAAATCTACACACATATAGATAAATACCGATATGCAAATGTCTACATCTGTGCAAACACACACACTAACAGATATGTATGGTAAGACATGTCTCATATATCACTACCACAGTGATGCGTGCTATGTGCGAGGCAGCAGCACACATAGCAATACAGACAGATATCTACAGCTGGCAGTGTGTGCATCATGGATGGGTATGTCACATGTTAGTCCAGTCCTAGCTCCACAATGACCCTGCCTGTGAAGTCTGTTATGGGAATATGGGAAGTATGGCAGATACACACATGGAGGTGGTCAGGACTGGTAGATATAGAGGACAGTTTACAGGGGGTGGTATGTGACACGTGGTAGTTAAACATTGTGAATGGTGTGTGTGGTCTGTGTGATATAGACACACCATGGTTCTCAATAGGGGTATAATGGGAACAAGGCTCCCACCAACTCCCACTCACAACAGCAGTCCATGTCCTGAAGGTGCCAGGTCTGGTGGCTGAGCAGGAGGTACATGCTGGTCATGTAAATGTGTACTGGGTGCCTCAGACGGATGTAGCACATTCCTCATGTGTCTGTGGAGCCTGGTATGGGACAGGCCCTAGAATTGAGCTCAGGGGACAGGAACATGTTGGTGTGTGCCTGAGAGGAGTGGGCCAACATCCCCTGCATGGTTCCACCTTATGATATGGCCATAACAGTACACAAGGAGGCCCCAGGTTGGCACACACATGTGATATGGCCAGGTATCCTGGTCAGATGGGTGTGGGGAGGTGGAATATCTGGCCAATGGACCATATACAAGTTATTGTGTCACTGTCATACTATATATGTTGGTAGTAATAGTCTACACAATCCCGGCACATGTCCAACAGCATGCATAGAACCCCCCCCCCCCTATAACACAGACTGTCAGATGTGCAGCAATCTCAGAGCAGCCATACCACTGGCATATATATAACCATAGTGGCCCTGACAATAGCATGCAAGTGAATAGTCAGTACCAGGCCGGTAATGTTAGTATCTACACAGGGGACATAGCTGCAATCACATAGCAGAAGCTGTGGTACACTACACAATCTGTCCAAGTGGTAGTTAAGCTGTAGCCATACCTAATGAGGTGTGTGTATAGTCCGTTGAAGCTGATATGGTGGGGGGGTGACAGAGATGTGGCTGGAAGCATATACACAGGGCCAATATTGACATGTTGCTGTGATAACCTCATACATGTACTGCTGTAAAAGGGTTTTTTGCAACAAGTGTCCTATGAGGGATATGACATCAGTATCTGTCAGGGCTTTCACCATCTACAGACTGAAATCCTCACACTACCTTCTGCAGTTCACAGATATGTGCTCAGTGGGTATCACATGACACCAAGGGCACAACACACTGCCCAGTCTGCAGACGACCCTGCTGATGTGGATTCCTCATAAACATAGTACTGACATGGCAGGTAGTACAAATGTAGAACAGTCATATCCACACACATACTCTGTTAAACCAACATTACTCCACATGCAGTATAGCAGCCTTTACAGTCTGTAGTCAGTTAAAGCACATCCCCCTCCTGTGTGCTGCCCTGTTTCCACAGTGTAAGTTGTTAGAGGTATCCCCAATCCATCTGAGATGCATTTCGCCAAATGACAGATCTAGTTCCTGCCCACAGTGGATGTAAAGGGCCAACACTAAAATGATGTTCCTAGATATTGGTGTGTGTTACCATGCAATTCACTATAGGACTGTTACCACAGCTGTTCCACATGCACTCAGCTAGAGGAGGGCTGCAATTGGTACAGAGACCATCAGCTGATCATGACCATCACTTACAAAACACAGGCTGCTGCCTAGCAAAGCAGGTGTACATCCCACATCCACCAGAGAGGGTGTGGGCCAGATAGACAGAGACAATGTATGTCAGGGAAGGTGTGGGTGAGTAAAACTTAAGCATGTGTGTGTCACACACCTACCAGTCCGGGATTTCAAACACCTGACTCACTATTCATAGCTATCACATGTGTATGCAGTTATTGCATGTGCCACATAACTTGCATATTGGTGAGCTGTCCAGACGCATATGTGCTGGTGAGTGACATCTGCACCACTGGCGCACTACAGCAGGTGTAGCACATGGGCCTGTCCACATGAACAGGTGTCAGTGTCAACACAGCCACACTCTGTAAGGGACTCATACACATTGCCACACTTGGCAGGGTAACAAATACACTTCCTAACCACTTACCTTGCCACAGTGCAGTAATACATAGGTATCAATTGGCCCAAAGGGGTTGTCCTGCGGTTCTATGGTCAAAGTTTATGTGACAGTGTCTGACATTAGAGAGCATGCTTCAGTATGCAAGTGGGGGTGGTACTGGATGTGAATGTGGTCAGAAGCATCATACACCATACACACACGCACAGGGTGCTAGTACCGGTGTGCATGTGTGCATTGCTTCACGGGTGTGTAGTGGTTGACGGTGCCAGACAGCTGTACAAGGCTGGGTGAGGGGTATACCTTGGCATCAGGCCACATGAGAATGGGCTGCATTATGGCTAAGAGGTGTAGTGTCCGGAATGGACCACACAAGTGGGTATAGTATTCACCAGCCAGTCTCCTGGGTTGTTTTTGTGCTTGGCCAGTGCTGTGCAATGCTTGGCAGGTATGTGTAGTATACGCCATGACATGGATGGTGTTTGGGATGTGCACACATCCCACATTCATGTACAGTGGCATTTGGAAGTGTACCTGGTTTGTCTGGCCCATGTTTTGTACACAGAATTTTATCATCAGATGTGACAGTCCTGCCTTCATGTGGCGGGGCCAGGTAATGGACAGCAGATTGACCCTGCACCTATATTAATAACATGCTACAGGTATTCCCTGGTGTCAGTGGCATCTGCCCATACAGGGCATGTGTGTAAGGCATGGTATGTCCTTTGTGGATCACATGTGATGGAACCACAGTTGTTGAAGGCATCCAGTGGGAAACATAATGAAGGCGCACTGTCTGCAATTATGTACCTATTGTACTGATGGACAGGGTGCCATGGCCTCTGTAGGCCACTGCATTCACACCATAGTTACTATCAGCCTCTAATATGCAGTGTACTACACACATCATGGCTGTTGCCTCACCATGTGTGTGTGTAAGAGACATGGGTTGTGAGTGTGCTCTGGGTAATACTGGGGTTGCTAACTGTGATTGCCTGGCCTTGATGTCACATGTATGGGAATGGATATGCACACCAGCCTCTTGGCTATTTCACAGCTGTTTTCCCTGTACAGTGGACATTGTGATATGTACTAGGGCCACCATATAAGAAAATTGCAAAACCTGCTACACATTAGGCCCAGGTGTCACACACGCACACCCTCCTCCTTACAGGATACAAGGTACAAACACACATGTACACACATGCACGCACATGCATGCACCTGTCATGTCCAGGAGTAGAAACCCCTAACTAACTAGTTTATTACACTACAGCACTACGCAGTTATAGTATGCGCCATGGTGATTACTGCAGTGCTCCTTCCCCAAAAGAGTATATGATATTGGCTGACAGCAGGATTGCCAATGTAGGGCATTTGACATGTACTGTGTGACTAGTCTAAAATGCATTGCTCCCTACACAGACAGTGGAACACTCACAAAACATCCAGAACTGCCATGGGTGGGTATAGAACCCTTCCAGAGTTCTGACTCATACTTCAGCAGTGCACATTTATGGCACACGCTATGGAGATTACTGGACTACAACCTTCCCAGAGGTGTATTACTAGGTGGATGACAACAGCTGCCTTACCTAGGTAGAGCATTTAAATTGTAGGGGGTGTGCCTACCTTACAAGACATTGTCACCTATGTCCTAGGCTTGCACCCAGCTATTCATACTCTTATACTGTTAGGACCTGCCTCACAATCTGGGGAAAATTGGGATTCACTATCCTTCCCCTCATTTGCATAGGATTGCCTGCTAATGCATAGTTACATGTCTTACACTGAGCCTCCCCCCCCCCTTAGCAACTACTACTCACTGGCCATGTTGTCTTCTGCCTGCCATTGCCTTGCATGACAGAATACTGATTTTTAGTTAGAATGCTTAATTTATGTTTGCTATATGTTATTTTCCCTCCGATCCCATTTGTGTGCCGCTGCCCTATGCTTAAAAAAACGGGATTGGCTAATAGGAATTAGAAGTTGATTTTTTTAATTGTTGTACTGTTTGCAATGCCAATGGCCTTATACTTGGCCATTGGCATGCTTACTACATGATATGCAGCCTTTATCTGGGGCTGTCATAGCTCCATTATGGATTTTGCAGACATGTATTCGGTTACTAACCGAGTACATTTCTGCTGATTGCACTAATCCTGCACAGACAGTCACAAGCTTCCTGGATCACAAATTCACCTCATTTGCATGGATTTCTCCTGCAAATGGGGTGATTTGCATACAAGGGTTTCGTCAGTGCAAGATTAGTGCAGGAGCGCTTGTGCACACCCATGCAGGCTGTTCTTGGATCACGTGGTGGACATATTGCCTGCTTGGGTTCCTGCACAGATCTTGCACACCGTGCAAGCTTTTGAGAATCCGGGGGCATGACTTTTTCTTTTGAGTCTATTAATGGACAAATGCAGGCCAATAAAGCCAAACCCCACTAGCTGTGGACATGCATGTTTCTGCCTTCTTATGGCATCTTCAGCACAGCATAAGTGGAATGTTTGGCTAACATTTGGAAACACATGATTGTCGTACCCAACTCATATCCATAAACCTTAGAGTGACTGCAAAATATCCCAACTAACAAACAAAAACAATGAGAAAAAAGGTCACACAGAAAAAACAATTGGTTAAAAAACACAAAAAGAAAAATCTAGCAAAGTTAGACTTTCCACTGTGTGATTACTTAAACCTCTTGGAAAGTCTAGCTTTGCTAGATTGTTCTTTTTATGTTTTTTTAACTGATTGTTTTTTCTGCATGACCTTTTTACTCATTGTTTTAGTGAGGCAGGAAATCAATCATTTCTGAAGTGTGTAGCAGATATCCTAGGAAAGTTGTTCTGTTTGAAGTAAAGAGCAATGGGGTTTTCCAGACTGAGATGAAAACCTAGGTTGTAAAAACTGATTTCACAAAAGAGGAGAGATTCTCAACAGATTTGAACAGTCTGCAAAATAATGCAATTGTCCTAATGAGGAAGGGTGTGGATGCCTTCCAACCTGGAAAAAGCAATTGCTGGTGTTACACAGGCACGTTCTGAAAGTCTGGGTTGCTCTAGACAAATCAAAGGGTAAAGAAGAGCACTGAGAATTTAAACCAGAAAAAAATCTTAAAAAGCATCTGAAGTCTTTCTGAATGGGTATATTGTGATATTCATCTTTTAGATCCAAAGTTACCAAGAAATTTAGAGGAGGAATCAGGGGAAAGAGAAACTGCAGAGTAAGCATTTTGAATTTTGGAGCCTTGACATGGAAATTTATAAAAATATAAATCTAAAACAGGTCTCTGGTTTCTCTTCTTCTTGGCTAACAGAAATACACTTGAATATAATCCTTTTCCTTTATGATGTACTGGTACAGATTCTATTACTCCTGGAATTGCATATGAGCAATGAAGGATAGAAACAAACTGGGTTTGATTCTAAAGATGGGACAGAATTCCTAGGTACCCATTTTGAATTATTCCTAGTGCATAAGAATGGGTTGTAACTTGATACCACCATGAAAGACGTAAAGAAAGATGCCTTAAAAGGTTAAAGGAGCTGCCAGGATAGAAGGAGATGGATATGAGGGCTGCATAGTCACTCATTTTTCCTGAACTGCTGTTGGGCATGAAATGCCCATTATTTTTTTCATAGATCTATTCTGCCTTTGCTTGGTAAGTGGTTGTTTTCTTAACCGTTGTTGTGATTGTTTAAATTGATTACAGTAAAAAGTCCTGAGGCTGGAAAGGACATTTATGCCATATGCTGTTTGGTATAGGGGATTAAACAACTTGATTTAGCCCTTGTCTTAATTTCCCCTTTCAACAAATCTCTTAAGAACATCAACAGATGAAGTGCCAAATAAATCATCTTCAGGAAGGAGGACATTGAAAAGCTCTTATCTGATATAGTCTGGTAAATTTGGGGTTTGTAACCATGCATACCTGTGTATGACTGATCCAGTTGCTACAGTAGAATCTCAAAGAATATTTGGTAACCGTGACTGAGGAGAGCAAAGAAAGTAATGAAGACTTAATATTCTGAACCACGTAAGTCCGCAGTGACCTTCTGCATGCCAGCAAATGATGCCAGACAGTAGTTGGGCATGTGTGCTTGACAACTGACAGTTTTAAAGTCTGAGGTTGAAGATGTAAATATCTTTTTTTCTGAATTTATCAAGGGCTCTGGTCATCCTTTGTCTGATGGAACTATATCTGATGCACCTACATGCTGTCAATGCTCAGTGCTATTGAGCAGTATATTTAACCACCCACAAGCACACGTGCACTGACAGTATATTTAACCAGCCACAAGCATGTGCACTGACAGTATATTTAACCAGCCACAAGCACATGTTCCCTGACAGTATATTTAACCAGCCACAAGCACACGTGCACTGACATTATATTTAACCAGCCACAAGCATGTGCACTGACAGTATATTTAACCAGCCACAAGCACAAGTACACTGACAGTATATTTAACCAGCCACAAGCACACGTGCACTGACAGTATATTTAACCAGCCACAAGCACGTGCACTGACAGTATATTTAACCAGCCACAAGCACAAGTGCACTGACAGTATATTTAACCAGCCACAAGCACACGTGCACTGACAGTATATTTAACCAGCCACAAGCATGTTCACTGACAGTATATTTAACCACTCACAAGCACGTGCACAGACAGTATATTTAACACCCACAAGCACATGTGCACTGACAGTATATTTAACCAGCCACAAGCATGTGCACTGACAGTATATTTAACCAGCCACAAGCATGTGCACTGACAGTATATTTAACCTGCCACAAGCACACGTTCCCTGACAATATATTTAACCAGCCACAAGCACAAGTGCACTGACAGTATATTTAACCAGCCACAAGCACACATGCCCTGACAGTATATTTAACCAGCCACAAGCACACGTGCACTGACATTATATTTAACCAGCCACAAGCATGTGCACTGACAGTATATTTAACCAGCCACAAGCACAAGTACACTGACAGTATATTTAACCAGCCACAAGCACACGTGCACTGACAGTATATTTAACCAGCCACAAGCACGTGCACTGACAGTATATTTAACCAGCCACAAGCACAAGTGCACTGACAGTATATTTAACCAGCCACAAGCACATGTGCACTGACAGTATATTTAACCAGCCACAAGCATGTGTACTGACAGTATATTTAACCACTCACAAGCACGTGCACTGACAGTATATTTAACCAGCCACAAGCACAAGTGCACTGACAGTATATTTAACCAGCCACAAGCACACGTGCACTGACAGTATATTTAACCACCCACAAGCACAAGTGCACTGACACTATATTTAACCACCCACAAACACAAGTATACTGACAGTATATTTAACCACCCACAAGCACAAGTGCACTGACAGTATATTTAACCAGCCACAAGCACAAGTGCACTGACAGTATATTTAACCAGCCACAAGCACACGTGCACTGACAGTATATTTAACCAGCCACAAGCACAAGTGCACTGACAGTATATTTAACCAGCCACAAGCACACATGCACTGACAGTATATTTAACCAGCCACAAGCATGTGCACTGACAGTATATTTAACCACTCACAAGCACATGCACTGACAGTATATTTAACCAGCCACAAGCACAAGTGCACTGACAGTATATTAAACCAGCCATAAGAACAAGTGCACTGATAGTATATTTAACCACCCACAAGGACAAGTGCACTGACACTATATTTAACCACCCACAAACACAAGTACACTGACAGTATATTTAACCAGCACACAAGCACAAGTGCACTGACAGTATATTTAACCACCCACAAACACAAGTGCACTGACACTATATTTAACCACCCACAAACACAAGTACACTGACAGTATATTTAACCACCCACAAGCACACGTACACTGACAGTATATTTAACCACTCACAAGCACACGTGCACTGACAGTATATTTAACCACCCACAAGCACATGTACACTGTCAGTATATTTAACCACCCACAAGCACATGTGCACTGACAGTATATTTAACCACCCACAAGCACACATGCACTGACAGTATATTTAACCACCCACAAGCACACGTACACTGTCAGTATATTTAACCACCCACAAGCACATGTGTACTGACAGTATATTTAACCACCCACAAGCACATGTGCACTGACAGTATATTTAACCACCCACAAGCACATGTGCACTGACAGTATATTTAACCACCCACAAGCACACGTGAAGCAAAGGAGCAATGGAGGTGTGGTGAGACCAGCACTAGGAGTAGCCAAGCAGTAGCCATTCCAGCAGCTTCCCCCTTTTCATCATTCTTGACAAAGCTAAAGTGCTGTTTGATTTGCTGCTGTCTAATCTAACTTCAGAATATCTCCCTAAATACTTCATCTGCAAATCATTAGGGGATACTGTTTAGTTTCCCCTCAGGTGTTTGGCAGAAATGCAGACACCTTGAGCTGACATTTTTCCTGTAAAAGCACCCTTGAAATTTCACTAGTACCTAGTTTCACACAAGGGAACTAGTTTGCAGTGATAAGCATTGCCCCAGAGTTGCAAAACAGATACTCCTGACATTACTTTGTATTCCCACTTCATCCATCTGATCAATAAGAAAACATACCTCTGCTGCCATGGATATGAAATTTCCTGTTATCTCTGTTACTACCTTGGTGGATATGGGCATCCTGAGGCAATGTAGAAATTGCCTTATATTTACTGACGTCCAGTTCATTCTCAAACAAACTGATATAGTACGTGAGAGATGTATTTACACAATGTCACTGGAGACAAAGCTGTCACATAAAAGCACTCCTAATGTCAGTCAGGTTGTCCATAGTACCCATGCCACACCCATCACACAGTTCAAAGTAGACACATAGACCCACATATTCCGAGACACTTAAATGTAACCTTCCTAAACCTCAAAGACTTCCTAACTGAAGTACACATAACAAATAACCTAAGCAGTCCCAAATGTACTCTTTCCAAACAACACCCACAAAAACACATACAGCCACATCTCATGGAGCCTCTACTTCTAAGCCCATAAAGCAAGACAGCACACAGTCCAGCATTCTGGTCATTGTAGACTCCATCATGAGATACACTGATGTCCCTCTCACTAGACGGCATAAGTAGAAAGTTACAATAAGATGCTTATCAGAGGCCAGGATAAACCACATTGCATACACACTCATGTTATTGGACCACAAGTACCAGTATGACTCAGTCATAGTCCAAGTGGGTGTAAATAACCTGGGGAGTACTTCTCTACACTATATGAAGAGAGACTTCGTGGAGCTCTGGAAATATGTACCCCAGGACTGCATTAGCCTAGCACTGAACAGCATTTTACCTTTTCCAAGATTTTGCCACAATACAAACAGAGGATGTATGACTTTTATAACTGGCTTAGTTTCTAGTGCCATTCTAAGGGGGTGCAATATTGGTCAGCAGACTACACTGCTTTGCCAGGGATGGCCTGCACCTCTCCCCTCTAGGCGTTTGAATATTAGCTAAAACATTGTCCTCCCCCAGAGTACCATTTTAGGCAATGCCAAACTGAATGTATTTCTGACATAGCAAATCAAAACCAAGAAAATGTAAAGGTGTTACTGATCAGTGCTAGGAGTCTAAACAAAAAAACTCCACTCACTACAAGCTCTCCTCACCCTAGAGAATGCTGATGTATATGTGGTCATTGAAACATGGTTTAGAGCCACAGAGAGTACACCGGGAGTGCAAAGCTATAACGCCTTTCACACATTTAGACCAGCTACTATACAGACAGGGACTAAAGGTACAGGTGTCTGAATTTATATCAAAAATAAATATATCAGCATCTAAGCATGGGTTGGGAGGGTGGCCTGATGGCTAAGGTGTTTGCCTTACAAACACAAGGTACATGGTTAGGGTTTGGGAGGGTGGCCTAATGGTTAAGGTGTTTGCCTTACAAACACAAGGTGCAGGGTTTGAGTCTCGCAAGGGATAATTTACTAGGCTTAAAATGGCTCACAAGGGCAGTTAGCTTAGTACTAATCTATGAACCTATCACACTGGTCAAACAGAACGAAGCACTTGAGCTTCTTCATGTTCAACTCAGTATAGGCAAAATCCAATACCACTTCCTTGCAAGTTAAAGGTCCCCTCTATGACCCATGAAACCCATAACATGTATTTCAACTTATTGGATACACTCACCATTCAACCCAATGCCATATTCCTGGGTGACTTTAATTACCCCACCGTTAACCAGGAACGATAGATGACATAAAACATATAGGCACAGAGATTCTTGCATTTTGTAAACACAAACACCCTGGACCGGATTCTCAATACACCAATCAGGGGTGCAAACATACTGGATCTGGTCCTCACTAATATGGTAGAGTGCTACACACACCCTAGTGCAATGTCTTCTCTGGTAAGGTGAGACCACCAAATGGTCTTCTTTGAAGCAAAAATAAAACCTGGAAACCTAGCTAACCCTGGAATATTCTGGAACTACTCTAAAGTGAACTTCCAGCTATTAAGTGATAACTTGACAAAATGTCAAGCCCCCAAAAACCCTGAAACACTGCTGCTTATATAGAACTGTGGGTCCATATTATTTCTTTGACAGCTTAGGTTGTCGAATGTTCAATGATCGACACCTAAGCGTTGAAGTTTCAAAATCGCGAACGGCCATATAAGCAAATTCTTTCCTCGGGAAAGAATTCTCTTGGCCGTTATCGGGGTTTGCCCTTTCACCAATGTAGAACACTCTCAGTGTTGGTATATTTGGTTAGGGGGGTGTGGGGGGCACAGCCCCATATGCCAGGGGATGTGGAGGGCAAAGCCCTTCACTATATTTAGGTCGAAAAATTAATTTTATTTTCGGATGGCCTAGCAAATTATTTCCTGAGGAAAGAATTTGCGTATATGGCCGTTCAAGATTTTGAAACTTTGACGCTTAGGTGTCGATCATTAAATATTCGACAACCTAAGCTGTCGAAGAAATAATATAGACCCAGAACTGTTCAGAGAATCCCTATACAAGCATGTTAATACACAGAGGCAGCTGTACCCACAAGAATGAAGTACAGAACTAACTCAAAAACAAGCCACCCTGGCAGAATCATAACATCAATAGCAGGATAAAAGCACTCTCATCAAACTAAACAAACAATTTAGAGGCCAAAAAAGTTTACCATAGCCAAACTTGAGGTGATTTTGGCCTCCCAGGCCAGGGACAACCACAAGGCATTCTTTAGCTATGCTCCCAGCCTCAAAGGCAATGCACAATTTTGTGCAGAGCTCATTGTTAATAGATCCACCTATACTGAACCAGAAGATATAGAAAACCTACTGGATGACAAATTCAGCTTCAGCTTTAACCCCTGCTTCAGTCCCCTCTCAGAAAATAACATCAAATATCACTCTTCCTGCTATCACTAGGGAACAGGTCCTTAGGTCTCTTTCTCCAAAGCCCAAAACACTGCATCACTGGGGTCAGAAAATATCCCAGAATGCCTTCTAAATAGCATGAAACATGATTGATCAGGCCATCTGGAATGGCTATTTATCTGTAGCCTCCAAATATCCTTCATGTCTCATGAATAGAGACCAGCAGCAGTTGCCCCTCTGCACAAAAGTGGGCTATCTACAGACCCTGGGAACTACAGCCCTGTAAGACTCACTGGTCTCTTATGCAAAGCCATTGAAGAATTATCATGGGAATGATCAATAATGACATAGAAAACCTCCTGACATTGGAACAAACCCAATTTGGTTTTGTCAGACTCAAAATACAGGCAGCAGCTCAACCAGGATAGTAAACCAAACAACAAAGGATGAAGGTTGAATACATTTTAATAGAACACAGCTCCAAGGATTAAGCACTTTTGAAAAAACTTCATCAGAATCAGTTAAACACTGAACAGCACCACATATATATACCCCACCCTTAATTACATAACCAATTTATTCTTTCTCTTAATTAAAAACCACACACAGTATTTTAAAGCAACACACAACATTAAATACCCATCATACAAGTAAAATTACATTGAACACAAACACCCTATATACTACAATTGGAGAAGTAGCTTTAAACATTATAAGATTTTAATTTAAGCACACTGGCTATAGATATATTATCATTGAGACCTGGGGGAACCGTGACATTCAATTTCAATTGCCAACTTAATTCCTTGGCTTCCAATTCATCTTCCCAAGGTTCCCCTCTATAATCCCTTGGAACACATTCCAACACAAAAAAAATGAAAACATGGTTAGTGTTGGTACTAATGTGCCTAGCCATTGCATTATTTCATATCCCCTTTCCTAATGTTAAGTCCATGTTCATACAGATGTTCCCTGAATTTTATTTTGGTTTTGTCAAGGGCAGGCCATGCCTACTCAACCTGGTAGACTTCTTTGAGCATGCCACTAAAGCAATGGATGAAGGCAAAATGGTTTACACTGCCTACCTTGACCTGGCCAAGGCATTTGAGACAATATCCCACTCTGGCATTGTTGACAAACTCAAAAGGTTATGTTTAAACCCTTCTGTCTCTTGGTGGATAGCCATCTAGCTCACAGACAGGGCCCTGGAGTTTAAAATTGGGGAGTCTACCTCTACAAGGAGGCCAGTCACAAGTGCAGTCCATCAGGGATCACTCCTGGGACTGCTCCTTTTTGGATTTTACTTCTTTGAAATCAAAGCCAATATCAGTGCCTCTGGCTGACAAAATTTGCAGATGACTGCAAATTAGAGGCAGTCATAGAATCCCCCACTGACACAAATATTCTCTGGGAAAGTGTGACACTGGCAAACAACTGGTGTCAGAGAAATGGTTTAAAACTAAATGGCAAGAAATGCATAATACTATTCTTTGGAAAGTCATCCATCCCTGGTAGCTATCATATTGACAACATACCCCTAATATTTGACAAAGTACTCAGCAACTTGGGGACACACATAGACAGTAATCTAGCCTTTGACAATCACATATCTACAATACTGAGGACATCATTCTATTTTGTATAACTTATAAACAAAAGTATGGCAGCCAGGCCAAGGAAGTCATTGTCCCACTCTATTCCTCATTCATTAGGCCTATCACTGAGTACAGTGCCCCCTTTGGTACGTACCTAACCAGGCATAACCAACAACTGGAATGTCCACAGAGGTTCTTCATTAAAAGAATACAGGGCATAAGTAACATGTCCTATGTAGACTTCCTCAAGATACTACCCTATATTCTGTCTTGTATAGGCTGTTGAGAGGAGATATATGGCTGATATTCAAGTCATTATCAGACCCCACCCTGATGGACCTCCTGCATATCCACAAAGCAAACAGTCCAGACTTATTCTAAAGACTTAAACCTTACCTGTGATATAAATAAGACCTACTGGGAAACAGGTATGTATTCCAGAGACTACCCCTTCTCTGGAACAGGCTCCCCATCCATGTGAAGCAGAGTTCCTCCCAAAACTAATTTAAGTACAACCTGGACAGCTGCATGGGGAACAGAAATTTTCTCCATGGTTTGGCACCTCTGTCTCTAATGGACAAAGACAGCCTGTACATAGTTCATCTCGCAGGCCTCTGCTTGTAAATGTTTCATATTTTAAGACTCTGCAAACCATTGTCAAGCATACCAGAACTTGTCAGAGATTTGGGATAAATGGACAAGCTTAAAAAGGCCCATGAAGTCGTTAGCCTAGTAAACACCTATGAACCTATGAACTCTTTGCAGCCAAGTTCACTGTTTTTTTTTCCTTCCTCCCTGTATAATATTGAACACTACCTATAATTTATTCTTCACCATTCTTCCTTATAATAACTATCTTCCCTAGATAATTCACAGTTTTCACATCTTTACTTTTATGTGTAGACTTTATAATATACTTGTAGCTGCCTTCACTGGACCAACTAAATGCAGTTTTTAGCAATCTGATCCAGAAACACTTTTGCCATGATATCTGCATTTCTCATAGATTGTTTTCCTTTTTCTTATTGCTGGCATGTTATTCATTTGTGGGTGTTTGCCCCACTCTATTTGCCCCTAGCAACTATTGGGCTTACTTTGTTCCCCTACCCTAACCCCAGTTCACACACACACACACACACACACACACACACACACACACACACACACACACACACACACACACACACACACACACACACACACACACACACACTTATTCCAATTATATACTCTAATTAATTCCTCAAACACAGAAACCTAAACAAATAGCACACCATCTAGCAAACAAATCACTTCAACAGCATTCGAAAGACATGCGTAAATGGGCGTGCCTTTGTTGAAAGTTGAACGTCGAGCTGGCACCTCACCATTCATCAAAATCTACTGCCAATCATTAGTGGACCGGAGGTCCGCTGTGGCAACCCCTAACCAGGAAAAGCCAAAAGACAATAACACCACCCAGTAAAAACAGTCACTATGGCCACTCCCCTTATACTAGCTTCCTATCTGCTTTGCACATCATATCACATCCTACCTGCATACATTCCTCATTATTTATGTACCCTCTTCTACTTATCACACTTCTCTAAAACTTACAACAGTCTACACTTTCATTAGTTCACCGTCAGTCCATCAAATATGTTAACTTCAAAAGTAATATAGTAATCAAAGCTCTGTTACTGAAAAATGTCATTATCAACCAGTAACCAAATGCAAGTAGCTCTATCTCTGTCATCAGATTTCAATAATTGTAAAGCAATGTAGCAACCCCACCCCATCTCTACCTTTCCTACAGCTTTCCAGTCAAGGACAACCTAGTCTTAACATGCATATGTACACGGGCATAAGTATATTTCAAGTCTGTAGTTTGAGAAGTGTATGTAATAAACTTCCTGAAATTCATCCTTGATTAACAATTTACTCTCCTGACATCCTAGTCACCACTGAAACCTGGCTAAAACCACAGATAATAAAAGAAGAAATCATTCCACCAGGATTTAACATACTTAGGTTGGATAGACAACAAAAAGTGAAGGAGGTATGGTTAGAGTTTACAAAAATATATATAACATCTCTCCAGCAAAAACCTTTAGAAGAGACTTAATAACAAAAAAATAAAAAACTTCAAATGACCATGCTGAAAAAATAAATGGACTCGGACTAGTAGTTTAGCGCATTCATCCTTTTATTAGTATCTGGACTTCATCAGAAACAAATCCAGATACTAATAAAAGGACAAAAGTGCTAAACTACTAGCCTGAGTCCATTTATTTTTTCAGCATGTGCATTTGAAGTTTTTTATTTTTTTTATATATAACATCTCTCTTTACATTATCAACATACCACAAATTCATAATGCTGAACAAAGAATGGCATACAGCAACAGTGGTCCCTCTCCACAAAGGTGGTGCCTCAACGGACCCTGGAAACTATCACCCCATAAGCCTGACTAGCTTGGTCTGCAAAGCTATGGAGAGGATCATCATGGAACTCATAAAGATATTGAGTCCCTACAGACACTGGATCCTACCCAATTCGGCTTTGTTAAGGGCAGATCCTGCCTCTTAAACCTGGTTGATTTCTTTGAAACAGTCACCAAGGCCATTGACGAGGGGAAGGTGGTCCACACAGCCTACCTGGACCTCACAAAAGCCTTCGATACAATACCCCACTCGGGTATCATAGATAAGCTCTCCAGCTTAAATATAAACCCCTATGTCATTAGATGGGTTGCAAACTAGCTCAAGGACAGAACTCACATGGTCAGAATTGCTGGAGCCATGTCAGACTCCAAACCAGTTACAAGAGGCATCCCTCAAGGCTCAGTCCTGGGACCTCTCTTGTTAGGTATATATTTTTTGGAGGTACAAGCCAACACAGGAGTACTATGGCTGTCCAAGTTTACAGATGACTGCAAACTGGACGCCATAACTGACTCTCCAGCTGACACAAGCATCCTCCAAAAGGGTCTCATAGAGACAGATAACTGGT
>NC_056743.1:1885845489-1885903996 GCF_019279795.1 Protopterus annectens
AGTGTTTTTCTTGTTAGTCAAACATCTGTTATGATAACAAAACACACAAATGCACGGAACGCAGCAAAGACTGCAACAGTAAATCCTTTAATGATTCTGGTACCTCGGCCTTTGCCTTCTCACGGAATACTTTACACATGAATAGCAGTCTTATTTAAGCATCAACTAAATGATGCTTAATTAACCAATTAACTAATTTAAATATTTAAATATTTAAACAACATAAGAAAACGCATCAAACCCTCTTAGATTCTAACATTAGTTAACATTTGTTTACATACTTCCAAAATGATTCATTATTATCTATATTACCTCTATAAATGATCAAAAATGCAATTTAACAACATTACAATTCCACTTAAAATGTTACATTATCTATAATTCAAGATTCATGCCATTATGATAAAGAGTATTATAACTGATAATAAACTTGGATTCCATTCTTAATAACCTTTGTTGAAAATTGATGTTACTTAACCCCACCCCATAAGGTCTGGCAATGACACTAAAAATAGAACCTTCAGCCAGTCCTCCATGTTTCACATGAAAATGATGGGCCACGGGGCTATCCATCCTAACAATTCTTATATCACCAAGGTGTTCCATAATTCTCAGTTTCACCTTATGTTTAGTCTGTCCGAAATACCATTTTGGTGACAGACAGTTACAGCCAATCACATAAATAACTCCAAAGGAATTACAGTCAAAATGATCAATGGCTTTGTACTTTATGCCATTGATCATCTTGCCATCCATATTCCTAATCTTTTCACAAACTTTACAACTCCAGCAGGCATAGGCACCTGCATGTGCTATCTCATTCCTTTTACTCTTTCTTCTTAGCATCTCTTTTAAATTTTGAAATCTTCCATAGGAAAATATAACTTTTTTAGGTAATATATCCTTTATGTTTTCATCTCTACTAATAATAGGCCACAAGGAATCCACCAATTTTTTTTAAAATTGGTGAGAAACCTGAATACCTATTAACAAAAAATATAATGTCATCCTGTTCATATATATGATCAGCTGAATAAATGTCTTACTTCCCCTTCTGCACCTTCAAATTCCTAGAAGAACCTCCTCTGTGAACTTCAAGTTTAAATTATTTCTCTACTTTAATTTTAGCTTCCCTAATTGACTCATGGGAATAACCTCTAGCATATAGCTTCTCGTAAACACAATCAAACTCAGATTTTAACCTATTTTTTTCTGAAGTGTTATTAGCAATGCACTTAAACTCCCCTATTGGTAGAGAATTAATGAGATGGGAACTATGCATGCTGGATGCATGTAAACAATTATTAACAGCCGTAACTTTATGAAAAGGCTTATATTGCACCTTTCCATCCATGCCCACATAAAGTTCCACATCTAAAAATTGTAATCTTCTTCCACCCAAAGTAAAGGTAAAATCCAACCCACATGGATTAACCCTCAACTCAGTAATGAACCCCTCAAACTCTTTAGGGTCACCTTTGCATAAAAATAAAAGATCATCAATGTACCTTTTAAGTCTGCTATTCATGTGTAAAGTATTCCGTGAGAAGGCAAAGGCCGAGGTACCAGAATCATTAAAGGATTTACTGTTGCAGTCTTTGCTGCGTTCCGTGCATTTGTGTGTTTTGCTATCAATTTATTTTACCGATTGGGCTGTGTGTTTTTTTGTTTCATCTGTTATGATAAACCAGATAAATGTTACAAGGTTCTGTAATCGCATAAGTAAATTTTTCATACTGTAGAGCTGACTCTTCTACTATTTCCTTATCAAAAACATTATACTTTATTTTTGTTTATTTATTTATTGCATTTCTTGACCAGGATAGTCTAACTGGGCATGACCCCCTTTTCAGTGGAGGTTGTGTAGAAAAGCTGCAAACACTAAAAGGTAAATGATAAACTATAATACAACAGAAGTAACATGAAGAATATAAAAAGAGTATTTAACAAACCAAATGGATCCACAGGTTGTAAAACACTGAGAATAATATAAAGTACAATGCACAAAGTATTAGCTGAACATTAGACAATCAACACAAAGTGAAATGAAGTGCAATCAGGTTATGGCAGTACCTGAGACATAATTGCAGAGTTCTGTACTGTACATAAGTACAGAAGTTAACATGGAATTTCACAGGTGCAGAGTTATGTAATTTTATGGTATTGACTTACTTTGACTTTAAAAGAGGATATTGTTTCAGTTTGATTTATAGAAAGTGACAGTTCCATTTTCTTGAGGCACAGAGTACAGTGTATCACCTGCCAGACTTTTGGATTTAGTTATTGTAAACAACATTTTTTCACTGTACAGTTATGTTCAGTTTGGTGAGCAGGGATACACAAGAGATTCAAGGTATGATCATAGTTCAGGTTTATGACAAACTTTGTGGATTATCTGTAACTGAGAATAAGTACAAGCATGTGAGAGTTCCACCTAACTAGTACTGAGAGTAAGCACAAGCATGTGAGAGTTCTGCCTAACTAGTACAGGGATTAAGTGCAAGCATTTGATAATTCCACCTAACTATTACTGAGACTAAGTACAAGCATGCAAGAGTTCCACCTAACTAGTACTGAAAATAAGTATAAGCATGTGAGAGTTCCACCTAACTAGTACTGAGAGTAAGCACAAGCATGTGAGAGTTCTGCCTAACTAGTATGGGGAATAACTACAAGCATGTGAGAGTTCCACCTAACTAGTACTGACAGTAAGCACATGCATGTGAGAGTTCCACCTAACTAGTACTGAAAATAAGTACAAGCATGTGAGAGTTCTACCTAACTAGTACTGAGAGTAAGTACAAGCATGTGAGAGTTCTGCCTAACAAGTATGGGAAATAAGTACAAGCATGTGAGAGTTCTACCTAATTATTATTGAGAGTAAGCACAAGCATGTGAGAGTTCTGCCTAACTAGTATGGGGAATAAGTACAAGCATGTGAGAGTTCCACCTAACTAGTACTGAGACTAAGCACAAACATGTGAGAGTTCTGCCTAACTAGTATGGGGAATAAGTACAAGCATGTGAGAGTTCCACCTAACTAGAACTGAGAGTAAGCACAAGCATGTGAGAGTTCCACCTAACTAGTATGGAGAATAAGTACAAGCATGTGAGAGTTTCACCTAACTAATACTGAGAGTAAGCACAAGCATGTGAGAGTTCTACCTAACTAGTACTGAGAGTAAATATAAGCATGCGAGAGTTCTGCCTAACTAGTATGGGGAATAAGTACAAGCATGTGAGAGTTTCACCTAACTAATACTGAGAGTAAGCACAAGCATGTGAGAGTTCTACCTAACTAGTACTGAGAGTAAATATAAGCATGCGAGAGTTCCACCTAACTAGAATGGGGAATAAGTATAAGCATGTGAGAGTTCCACCTAACTAGTACTGACAGTAAGCACAAGCATGTGAGTATTCTACCTAACTAATATGGGGAATAAATACAAGCATGTGAGAGTTCCAACTAACTAGTACTGAAAATAAGTACAAGCATGTGAGAGTTCCACCTAACTAGTACAGAGAGTAAATCCAAGCATGTGAGAGTTCCACCTAACTAGTACAGAGAGTAAGTACAAGCATGTAAGAGTTCCACCTAACTAGTACTGAAAATAAGTACAAGCATGTGAGAGTTCCACCTAACTAGAACTGAAAATAAGTACAAGAATGTGAGAGTTCCACCTAACTAGTACTGAAAATAAGTACAAGCATGTGAGCGTTCCACCTAACTAGTACTGAAAATTGTACAAGCATGTGAGAGTTCCAACTAACTAGTACTGAGAGTAAGTACAAGCATGTGAGAGTTCCACCTAACCAGTACAGAGAGTAAGTACAAGCATGTGAGAGTTCCACCTAACTATTACTGAGACTAAGTACAAGCATGTGAGAGTTCCACCTAGCTAGTACTGAGAGTAAGCACAAGCATGTGAGAGTTCTGCATAACTAGTACAGGGAATAAGTACAAGCATGTGAGAGTTACTGAGAGAAAGTACAAGCATGTGAGAGTTCTAACTAGTACTGAAAATAAGTACAAGAATGTGAGAGTTCCACCTAACTAGTACTGAAAATAAGTACAAGCATGTGAGCGTTCCACCTAACTAGTACTGAAAATATGTACAAGCATGTGAGAGTTCCAACTAACTAGTACTGAGAGTAAGTACAAGCATGTGAGAGTTTCACCTAACTAGTGCAGAAAATAAGTACAGCATGTGAGAGTTCCACCTAACTATTACTGAGAGTAAGCACAAGCATGTGAGAGTTCTACCTAACTAGTATGGGGAATAAGTGCAAGCATTTGAGAGTTCCACCTAACTATTACTGAGACTAAGTACAAGCATGTGAGAGTTCCACCTAACTAGTACTGAGAGTAAGCACAAACATGTGAGAGTTCTGCCTAACTAGTACAGGGAACAAGTACAAGCATGTGAGAGTTCCACCTAACTAGTACTGAGAGTAAGTACAAGCGTGTGAGAGTTCCAACTAACTAATACTGAAAATAAGTACAAGCATGTGAGAGTTCCACCTAATTAGTACCGAGAGTAAATCCAAGCATGTGAGAGTTCCACCTAACTAGTACAGAGAGTAAGTACAAGCATGTGAGAGTTCCACCTAACTAGTACTGAAAATAAGTACAAGCATGTGAGAGTTCCACCTAACTAGAACTGAAAATAAGTACAAGAATGTGAGAGTTCCACCTAACTAGTACTGAAAATAAGTACAAGCATGTGAGCGTTCCACCTAACTAGTACTGAAAATATGTACAAGCATGTGAGAGTTCCAACTAACTAGTACTGAGAGTAAGTACAAGCATGTGAGAGTTTCACCTAACTAGTGCTGAAAATAAGTACAGCATGTGAGAGTTCCACCTAACTATTACTGAGAGTAAGCACAAGCATGTGAGAGTTCTACCTAACTAGTATGGGGAATAAGTGCAAGCATTTGAGAGTTCCACCTAACTATTACTGAGACTAAGTACAAGCATGTGAGAGTTCCACCTAACTAGTACTGAGAGTAAGCACAAGCATGTGAGAGTTCTGCCTAACTAGTACAGGGAATAAGTACAAGCATGTGAGAGTTCCACCTAACTAGTACTGAGAGTAAGTACAAGCATGTGAGAGTTCTAACTAGTACTGAAAATAAGTACAAGCATGTGAGAGTTCCACCTAACTAGTACTGAGAGTAAGCACAAGCATGTGAGAGTTCTGCCTAACCAGTACAGGGAATAAGTACAAGCATGTGAGAGTTCCACCTAACTAGTACTGACAGTAAGCACAAGTATGTGAGAGTTCCACCTAACTAATACTGAAAATAAGTACAAGCATGTGAGAGTTCTACCTAACTAGTACTGAGAGTAAGTACAAGCATGCAAGAGTTCTGCCTTACTAGTATGGGAAATAAGTAGAAGCATGTGAGAGTTCTACCTAATTATTACTGAGAGTAAGCACAAGCATGTGAGAGTTCTGCCTAACTAGTATGGGGAATAAGTACAAGCATGTGAGAGTTCCACCTAACTGGTACTGAGACTAAGCACAAGCATGTGAGAGTTCTGCCTAACTAGCATGGGGAATAAGTACAAGCATGTGAGAGTTCCACCTAACTAGAACTGAGAGTAAGCACAAGCATGTGAGAGTTCCACCTTAAGCACAAGCATGTGAGAGTTCTACCTAACTAGTACTGAGAGTAAGTACAAGCATGTGAGAGTTCTGCCTAACTAGTATGGGGAATAAGTACAAGCATGTGAGAGTTCTACCTAATTATTACTGAGAGTAAGCACAAGAATGTGAGAGTTCTGCCTAACTAGTATGGGGAATAAGTACAAGCATGTGAGAGTTCCACCTAACTAGTACTGAGAGTAAGCACAAGCATGTGAGAGTTCCACCTAACTAGTATGGGGAATAAATACAAGCATGTGAGAGTTCCACCTAACTAGTACTGAGAGTAAGCACAAGCATGTGAGAATTCTGCCTAACTAGTACGGGGAATAAGTACAAGCATGTGAGAGTTCCACCTAACTAGTACTGAAAATAAGTACAAGCATGTGAGAGTTCCACCTAACTAGTACCGAGAGTAAATCCAAGCATGTGAGAGTTCCACCTAACTAGTACAGAGAGTAAGTACAAGCATGTGAGAGTTCCACCTAACTAGTACTGAAAATAAGTACAAGCATGTGAGCGTTCCACCTAACTAGTACTGAAAATATGTACAAGCATGTGAGAGTTCCAACTAACTAGTACTGAGAGTAAGTACAAGCATGTGAGAGTTTCACCTAACTAGTGCTGAAAATAAGTACAGCATGTGACAGTTCCACCTAACTACTACTGAGAGTAAGTGCAAACATGCAAGAGTTCCACCTAACTAGTACTGAAAATAAGTACAAGCATGTGAGAGTTCCACCTAACTAATACTGAGATTAAGCACAAGCATGTGAGAGTTCTACCTAGCTAGTACTGAGAGTAAGTACAAGCATGTCAGAGTTCTGCCTAACTAGTATGGGGAATAAGTACAAGCATGTGAGAGTTCTACCTAATTATTACTGAGAGTAAGCACAAGCATGTGAGAGTTCTGCCTAACTAGTATGGGGAATAAGTACAAGCATGTGAGAGTTCCACCTAACTAGTACTGAGAGTAAGCACAAGCATGTGAGAGTTCCACCTAACTAGTATGGGGAATAAATACAAGCATGTGAGAGTTCCATCTAACTAGTACTGAAAATAAGTACAAGCATGTGAGAGTTCCACCTAACTAGTACTGAGAGTAAGTACAAGCATGTGAGAGTTCCACCTAACTAGTACTGAGAGTAAGTACAAGCATGTGAGAGTTCCACCTAACTAGTACTGAAAATAAGTACAAGCATGTGAGAGTTCCACCTAACTAGTACTGAAAATAAGTACAAGCATGTGAGAGTTCCACCTAACTAGTACTGAAAATAAGTACAAGCATGTGAGAGTTCTACCTAACTAGTACTGAGAGTAAGTACAAGCATGTGAGAGTTCCACCTAACTAGTGCTGAAAATAAGTACAGCATGTGAGAGTTCCACCTAACTACTACTAAGAGAAGTGCAAACATGCAAGAGTTCCACCTAACTAGTACTGAAAATAAGTACAAGCATATGAGAGTTCAACCTAACTATTACAGAGAATAAGTACAAGCATGTGAGAGTTCCACCTAACTAGTACTGAGAGTAAGTGCAAGCATGTGACAGTTCCACCTAACTTGCACTGAGAGTAAGTAAAAGCATGTGAGAGTTCCACTTAACTAGTACTGAAAGTGCAAATATGTGAGAGGTCAAAATAACTAGTACTGAGAGTAAGTACAAGTGTGTGAGAGTTTCACCTAACTAGTCCTGAGAGTAAGTACAAGCATGTGAGAGTTCCACCTCACTAGTTTAGGGTTTTAAAAGTCAGAAAGTGATTAGTTTTATGGAGCATGCTAATAGTGAACTTTGCTATTTTGTGATAACACTGTTGGAGTTTAAAGGTTAGGGAGGAGTTTAAGCTTCTTAGAACTATGAGGCATATAGGAGGGATGGGAGTAGGAGACTAGTTGCAATACTAGTCCTGGCTACATCTGTGAAGAAGTTCTTGGCCCTGTACAGAATGTTTAATTTTTGGTGTATCTTTTTATGATGTGTTACATGTATGCCAAACTTCATAACTCCAAGCAGTTTAGTATCATTCATGAATTCAATTTTAGTATTATTGTTTGATGTTGTAGAGAAATGCTGTTTTTGGATGTTAAACTGTTATGAGGTGAACAACATTACACTTTTTTTGGAGGGGGAAGGGTGAGTTAAGAAGCAGTTGTGATTTGTTAAGCCAATTTTCTAAAAAAGAGAAAGAGAAAGAGAAAGGTTGTTGAGTCAGCTGTTGTAAGATAGGTAGAGTTTTAGCTGAGAAACGTAGTGTAGCGTGATCAGCATATTGCACTAAAGAGGCATGCATAGTAGCAATGTTTAAGTCATTCATGAAGACACTGAACAGTAACTGATCTAGTAGTGAGCCTTGATGCATGCCAAGTTTTATGGGGAGGAAGGAGGGAAGGAGCCTTTGCAGCCTGATGTCTGTTTGTTAAGTAGCTATGAAATCAGTTAAGAGCAGATTCTGAGATGCCAAACAAAGTTTGTGAATAAGTATTTTTTCGGGGGGGGGGGGGCAAACAGGGTCAAAAGCATTAGATAAATTGAGGAAGAGAGTAGACCCAAGATTATTTAAATTTCTATGTTAATTAGCTATGTTGGTATAGCTAAATAGGGCTGTAGTGGTACTTTGATGCAGTCTGAAGCTGGCTTGCATTGGAGAGATGGGTTTGTGCTCTAGGATATAGTTGAGAAATTGGGAGTGAGTGCATTTTTCCAGGTTTTTTGACAAATTTGATAATATGGCAATGGACCTAAAACTGGAGAGATCAGTGGAAGGGCCCCCCATCATGGAGAGGTATGACAACATTTTTACAGAGCTGACCTACACAACTTTCTCTTATTGGGTGGTTGAACAAAGTAGATATTAGACACACAACTGCATCTGCAGCAGTTTTAATATATTCTGGATGTAGCTTGCCAGGAGTTAAGAAAATAGAGAGTGAGCTATATGAAAAAGATTTGAGGTGACTGAAAGTTTGTGCTTCTGTTGGTGGGTTGGAGATGGAAATATTAGTAAGAAGAGAGACTACTGTTCTAGTGAAATGAGAACTGAACTGAGAGACTATGCTCTCCTTTTGGAGAGAGGTGGAAGGACATGATTGGGCAGGCTTTGTTACTGAGTGAGGTCCAGAATAGTTTTGGGTTGGACTTGTATTTATCTTGGTATTTTTTATATATATTTTTTTTCATTTCAGATGTGATGTTTCACTTTTTTTAGTTTTCTTAGCTGTTGTAAATTGGTAGTTGTTTTGTTTTATGATGTTTCCATTTTATCCAGTTTTGTCGCTATCTTTCATAAGTTGCTTAGAATTTCTATATAGCCAAAGAGAAAGATTACATTTGATTCTATTTATCCTAATGTGTGCTAGTTTGTTAGGTACATTCTTATTGAATTCTGTGATGGCATCATCTAGAGGCATGATTTAATATATTCACATTATGATGTTATGAAGCAGAGATAACATTGTCAGTCTGAAATTCGGATAGGTTTCTAACTTCCTTATACTAGTGTTTAAAGGATATTTGGGTTTGCTGTCTCATTAGCTAGGTTGCTAGCTAGTTACCGAGAGAGAGCTGAGCAGAGCGCCATGGGATATTTACTTGGATGGGATATGAAAATCCAGTCTAATATGGATTCTGTTTTTATTTGTTTATGGTATCTTGTTGGGGTATTGCTAAGCTGTGTAAAACCATATAGTTTTATGCATGTCATTGGGTTGTTTGAGTTAATGGTGTTCCAGTCAATATTAGTATCACCTATGATTAGTGTTGCTTGTAGTATATTAGTAGAAATCCAATAAAGAATGTCTTCAAAGTGGAGATATTATTAGCTGGTGGTATGTATAGACCTGCTATGACTATTTTTTTTTCTTTGTGTTGATTTTTGAGGGATGTTATTAATAGTTCAGCATTATGAAATTGTGCTATGTTGATAATGTAAAGAGAGATGTTATATATAAAAAAAATAAAAAACTTCAAATGCACATGCTGAAAAAATAAATGGACTCGGACTAGTAGTTTAGCACTTTTGTCCTTTTATTAGTATCTGGATATGTTTCTGATGAAGTCCAGATACTAATAAAAGGACAAATGCGCTAAACTAATAGCCCGAGTCCATTTATATTTTCAGCATGGTCATTTGAAGTTTTTTAAATTTTTTGTTATTAAGTCTCTTCTAAAGGTTTTTGCTGGAGAGATGTTATTTATATTTTTGTAAACTCTAACCATATCTCCTTCACTTTTTGTTGTCTATCCAACCTAAGTATGTTAAATCCTGGCGGAATGATTTCTTCTTTTATTATCTGTGGTTTTAGTCAGGTTTCAGTGGTGACTAGGATGTCAGGAGAGTAAATTGTTAATCAAGGATGAATTTCAGGAAGTTTATTACATACACTTCTCAAACTGCAGACTTGAAATATACTTATGCCTGTGTACATATGCAAGTTAAGAATAGGTTGTGCTTGACTGGAAAGCTGTAGGAAAGGTAGAGATGGGGTGGGGTTGCTACATTGCTTTACAATTATTGAAATCTAATGACAGAGATAGAGCTACTTGTATTTGGTTATTGGTTGATAATGACATTTTTCAGTAACGAGTTTTGATTACTATATTACTTTTGAAGTTAACATATTTGATAGACTGACAGTGAACTAATGAAAGTGTAGATTGTTGTAAGTTTTAGAGAGGTGTGATAAGTAGAAGAGGGTACATAAATAATGAGGAATGTATGCAGGTAGGATGTGATATGATGTGCAAAGCAGATAGGAAGCTAGTATAAGGGGAGTGGCCATAGTGACTGTTTTTACTGGGTGGTGTTGTTGTCTTTTGGCTTTTCCCGGTTAGGGGTTGCCACAGCGGAACTCCGGTCCGCTAATGATTGGCAGTAGATTTTGATGAACGCTGAGGTGCCAGCTCGATGCTGTAGAAGTGATTTGTTTGCTAGATGGTGTGCTATTTGTTTAGGTTTCTGTGTTTGAGGAATTAATTAGAGTATATAATTGGAATAAGTGTGTGTGTGTGTGTGTGTGTGTGTGTGTGTGTGTGTGTGTGTGTGTGTGTGTGTGTGTGTGTGTGTGTGTGTGAACTGGGCGTAGGGTAGGGGAGCAAAGTAAGCCCAATAGTTGCTAGGGGCAAATGGAGTGGGGCAAACACCCACAAATGAATAACATGCCAGCAATAAGAAAAAGGAAAACAATCTATGAGAAATGCAGATATCATGACAAAAGTGTTTCTGGATCAGAGTGCTAAAAACTGCATTTAGTTGGTCCAGTGAAGGAAGCTTCAAGTATATTATAAAGTCTACACATAAAAGTAAAGATGTGAAAACTGTGAATTATCTAGGGAAGATAGTTATTATAAGGAAGAATGGTGAAGAATAAATTATTGGTAGTGTTCAATATTATACAGGGAGGAAGGAAAAAAAAACAGTGAACTTGGCTTTAAGAGTTCATAGGTTCATAGGTGTTTACTAGGCTAACGACATCATGGGCCTTTTTAAGCCTGTCCATTTATTCCAAATCTCTGACAAGTCCTGGTTTGCTTGACAATGGTAAGCAGAGTCTTAAAATATGAAACATTTACAAGCAGAGGCCTGTGAGATGAACTATGTACAGGCTGTCTGTGTCCATTAGAGACAGAGGTGCCAAACCATGGAGAAAATTTCTGTTCCCCATGCAGTTGTCCAGGTTGTACTTGAATTTGTTTAGGGAGGAACTCTGCTTCACATGGATGGGGAGCCTGTTCCAGAGCAGGGGTAGTCTCTGGAATACATACCTGTTTCTCCAGTAGGTCCTATTTATATCACAGGTAAGGTTTAAGTCTTTAGAATGGGTAATTCTGGTCTGCTTGCTTTGTGGCTATGCAGGAGGCCCATCAGGGTGGGGTGTGATATTGACTTGAATATCAGTCATAAATTTCCTCTCAACAGCCTATTCAAGACAGAATATAGGGTAGTACCTTGAGGAAGTCTACATAGAACATGTTACTTATGCCCTGTATTCTTTTAATGAAGAACCTCTGTGGGCATTCCAATTGTTGGTTTTGCCTTGTTAGGTACATACCAAAGGGGGCATTGTACTCAGTGATAGGCCTAATGAATGAAGAATAGAGTGGGCCAATGACTTCCTTGGACCTAGCTGCCATACTTCTGTTTATAAGTTATACAAAATAGAATGATGTCCTCAGTATTGTAGAAATGTGATTGTCAAAGGCTACATTTCTGTCCATGCGTGTCCCCAATTGCTGAGTACTTTGTCAAATATTAGGGGTATGTTGTCAATATGATTGTTACCAGGGATGGATGACTTTCCAGAGAATAGCATTATGCATTTCTTGCCATTTAGTTTTAAACCATTTCTCTGACATCAGTCGTTTGCCAGTGTCACACTTTCCCGGAGAATATTTGTGTCAGTGGGGATTCTATGACTGCCTCTAATTTGCAATCATCTGCAAATTTTGTCAGTCAGAGGCACTGATATTGGCTTTGATTTCAAAGAAGTAAAAGCCAAAAAGGAGCAGTCCCAGGAGTGATCCCTGATGGACTGCACTTGTGACTGGCCTCCTTGTAGAGGTAGACTCCCCAATTTTAAACACCAGGGTCCTGTCTGTGAGCTAGATGGCTATCCACCAAGAGACAGAAGGGTTTAAACATAACCTTTTGAGTTTGTCAACAATGCCAGAGTGGGATATTGTCTCAAATGCCTTGGCCAGGTCAAGGTAGGCAGTGTAAACCATTTTGCCTTCATCCATTGCTTTAGTGGCATGCTCAGAGAAGTCTACCAGGTTGAGTGGGCATGGCCTGCCCTTGACAAAACCAAAATAAAATTCAGGGAACATTTGTATGAACATGGACTTGACATTAGGAAGGGGGATATGAAATAATGCAATGGCTAGGCACATTAGTACCAACACTAACCATGTTTTCATTTTTTTTGTGTTGGAATGTGTTCCAAGGGATTATAGAGGGGGACCTTGGGAAGATGAATTGGAAGCCAAGGAATTAAGCTGGCAATTGAAATCAAATGCCACAGTTTCTCCAGGTCTCAGTGATAATATATCTATAGCCAGTGTGCTTAAATTAAAATCTTATATTGTTTAAAGCTACTTCTCCAATTGTAGTATATAGGGTGTTTGTGTTCAATGTAATTTTATTTGTATGTTGGGTATTTAATGTTGTGTGTTGCTTTAAAATACTGTGTGTGTATTTTTTTTTAATTAAGCGAAAGAATACATTGGTTATGTAATTAAGGGTGGTGTATGTATATGTAGTGCTGTTCAGTGTTTAAATGATTCTGATGAAGTTGTTTTGAAAGTGCTTAATCCTTGGAGCTGTGTCCTATTAAAATTTATTCAACCTTCATCCTTTGTTGTTTGGTTTACTATCCTGGTTGAGTTGCTGTCTGCATTTTGAGTCTGACAAAACCAAATTGGGTTTGTTCCAATGTCAGGAGGTTTCCTATGACATTATTGATCATTCCCATGATAATTCTTCAATGGCTTTGCATAAGAGACCAGTGAGTCGTACAGGGCTGTAGTTCCCAGGGTCTGTAGATAGCCCACCTTTGTGCAGAGGGACAACTGCTGCTGGTCTCTATTCATGAGACATGAAGGATATTTGGAGGCTACAGATAAATAGCCACTCCAGATGACCTGATCAATCATGTTTCATGCTATTTAGAAGGCATTCTTGGATATTTTCTGCCCCAGTGATGCAGTGTTTTGGGCTTTGGAGAAAGAGACTTAAGGACCTGTTCCCTAGTGATAGCAGGGGGAGTGATATTTGATGTTATTTTCTGAGGGAGGACTGAAGGATGAGGTAAAGCTGAAGCTGAATTTGTCATCCAGTAGGTTTTCTATATCTTCTGGCTCAGTATAGGTGGATCTATTAACAATGAGCTCTGCACAACATTGTGTATTGCCTTTGAGGCTGGGAGCATAGCTAAAGAATGCCTTGTGCTTGTCCCTGTCCTGGGAGGCCAAAATCACCTCAAGTTTGGCTATGGTAAACTTTTTTGGCCTCTAAATTGTTTAGTTTGATGAGAGTGCTTTTATCCTGCTATCCTGCTATTGATGTTATGATTCTGCCAGGGTGGCTTGTTTTTTGAGTTAGTTCTGTACTTCATTCTTGTGGGTACAGCTGCCTCTGTGTATTAACATGCTTGTATAGGGATTCTCTGAACAGCTCTGGGTCTATATTATTTCTTCAACAGCTTAGGTTGTCGAATACTTAATGAACGACACATAAGCATCAACATTTCAAAATCGTGAATGGCCATATACGCAAATTCTTTCCTCTGGAAATAATTTGCTAAGCCGTCCAAAAATAAAATTAATTTTTCAACCTAAATATAGTGGAGGGCTTTGCCCCCCACACCCCCTGGCATATGGGGTTGTGCCCCCCACACCCCCTAACCAAATATACCAATGCTGAGAGTGTTCTACATTGGGGAAAGGGTAAATCCCTGATAACGGCCAAGAGAATTCTTTCCCGAGGAAAGAATTTGCTTATATGGCCGTTCACGATTTTGAAACTTCAACGCTTAGGTGTCGATCATTGAACATTTGACAACCTAAGCTGTCAAAGAAATAATATGGACCCACAGTTCTATATAAGCAGCAGTGTTTCAGGGTTTATGGGGGCTTGACATTTTGTCAAGTTATCACTTAATAGCTGGAAGTTCACTTTAGAGTAGTTCCAGAATATTCCAGGGTTAAATAGGTTTCCAGGTTTTATTTTTATTTATTTTCAAAGAAGACCATTTGGTGGTCTCACCTTACCAGAGAAGACATTGCACTAGGGTGTGTGCAGCACTCTACCATATTAGTGAGGACCAGATCCAGTATGTTTGCACCCCTGATTGGTGTATTGAGAATCCGGTCCAGGGTGTTTGTGTTTACAAAATGCAAGAATCTCTGTGCCTATATGTTTTATGTCATCTATCGTTCCTGGTTAATGGCGGGGTAATTAAAGTCACCCAGGAATATGGCATTGGGTTGGATGGTGAGTCTATCCAGTAAGTTGAAATACATGTTATGAGTTTCATGGGTCATAGAGGGGACCTTTAACTTGCAAGGAAGTGGCATTGGATTTTGCCTATACTGAGTTGTACATGAAGAAGCTCAAGTGCTTCATTCTGTTTGACCAGTCTGATATATTTATTTTTTATATAAATTCAGACACCTGTACCTTTAGTCCCTGTCTGTATAGTAGCTGGTCTAAATGTGTGAAAGGTGTTACAGCTTTGCACTGCCACTGTGATCTCTGTGGCTCTAAACCATGTCTCAATGACCACATATACATCAGCATTCTCTAGGGTGAGGAGAGCTTGTAGTGAGTGAAGTTTTTTTGTTTAGACTCCTAGCACTGATCAGTAATACCTTTACATTTTCTTGGTTTTGATTTGCTTATCACTGCAAACTAGTTCCCTTGTGTGAAACTAGGTACTGGTGAAATTTCAAGGGTGTTTTTATAGGAAAAATGTCAGCTCAAGGTGTCTGCATTTCTGCCAAACACCTGAGGGGAAACTAAAACGTATTCCCTAATGATTTGTAGATGAAGTATTTAGGGAGATATTCTGAAGTTAGATTAGACAGCAGCAAATCAAACAGCACTTTAGCTTTGTCAAGAATGATGAAAAGGGGGAAGTTGGTGGAAGGGCTACTGCTTGGCTACTCCTAGTGCTGGTCTCACCACACCTCCATTGCTCCTTTGCTTCTTCTCTCACCAGAAGCAAAAAAGTAGCATCAATCTCGAGATGAAAAGCAGGCCACAGTCTCCTTCATGATCAACAGTCTTGTCCCAGATGATGCAAAGGTCTGTAGGCTTGTTGTAGCCTTTTCCTGGTGGATGCCTTGAATAGCAGCCAGACCAGTCAGGAAGGTCAAACACAGAAAATCACTGTCCTGTCAGAAACAAGAATCAATGCACTCTGCTCCTTCTGTCACCAGGAGCAAAATATAAGCACAAATGCTAATCTGACAGCTATGAAGCAGCTATTATGCATCTCATTTTAGGTTATGCACCTAGTTATGCACCTTGCATAAGATTCAGTTTGCAAAATAAGTACTGTTAGAAAAAAAAATATCCTGAAATGGAAACAATATAGGCAGCAGAAAAAAAAAGTGGGACCCTCAGCAATAAGTGCTCCAGTGAACAATATTTAGTGTGAAATACAAGGTAAACCTACATATTCATATATTTTTTAGCAGTGTTGATGGGAGGTACTTTTCTGCTCATGAATAATCAGTGCACTTGTGCTTGTGGGTGGTTAAGTATACTGTCAGTGCACTTGTACTTGTGAATGGTTAAATATACTGTCAGTGCATGTGTGCTTGTGGGTGGTTAAATATACTGTCAGTGCATGTGTGCTTGTGGGTGGTTAAATATACTGTCAGTGCACTTGTTCTTGTGGCTAGTTAAATATACTGTCAGTGCACTTGTGCTTGTGGGTGGTTAAATATACTGTCAGTGCACTTGTGTTTGTGGGTGGTTAAATATACTGTCAGTGCACTTATACTTGTGGCTGGTTAAATATACAGTCAGTGCACTTGTGCTTGTGGATGGTTGAATATACTGTCAGTGTACTTGTGCTTGTGGGTGGTTAAATATACTGTCAGTGCACGTGTGCTTGTTGCTGGTTAAATATACTGTCAGTGCATGTGTGCTTGTGGGTGTTAAATATACTGTCAGTGTATGTGTGCTTGTGGATGGTTAAATATACTGTCAGTGCACGTGTGCTTGTTGCTGGTTAAATATACTGTCAGTGCATGTGTGCTTGTGGGTGTTAAATATACTGTCAGTGCATGTGTGCTTGTGGGTGGTTAAATATACTGTCAGTGCACTTGTTCTTGTTGCTGGTTAAATATACTGTTAGTGCACTTGTTCTTGTGGCTGGTTAAATATACTCTCAGTGCACTTATGCTTGTGGGGGGTTAAGTATACTGTCAGTGCACAATAGCAACCCAGGAGACTGGATGGTGAATACTATACCCACTTGTGTGGTGACACTACAACCCTTAGCACTAATGCAGCCAATTCTCATGTGGCCTGATGCCAAGGTATACCCCTCACCCAGCCTTGTACATCTGTCTGGCACCATCAACCACTACACACCCTTGAAGCAATGCACACATACATGCCGGTACTAGCACCCTGTGCCTGTGTGTGTGGTGTATAATGCTTCTGACCACATTTACACCCAGTACCACCCCAATTGACATATTGAAGCATGCTCTCTAATGTCAGACACCATCATGTAGAACCCCAGGATAACCCCTTTGGGCCAATTGATACCTATGTATTACTGCATTGTGGCAAGGTAAGTGGTTAGGAAGTGTATTTGTTACCCTGCCAAGTGTGGCAATGTATATGAGTCTCTTAAAGAGTGTGGCTGTGTTGATGCTGACACCTGCTCATGTGGACTGGTCCATGTGCTACACCTACTGTATCGCAACAGTGTTGCAGATGTCACTCGCCAGTACATATGCATCCGGACAGCTCAACAACATGTAAGCTTTGTGGCGCATGCAATAACTGCATACACATGTGATAGCTATGCATAGTCATTCAGGTGTTTGAAACCCCAAACTGGTAGGTGTGTGACACACACATGCTTACATTTTACTCACCTACACCTTCCTTGACATACATTGTCTCTGTCTGTCCGGCCCACACCCTCTCTGTTGGATGTGGGATGTACACCTGCTTTGCTAGGCAGCAGCCTGTGTTTTGTAAGTGATGGTCATGTTCAACTAATGATCTCTGCACCAGTTGCAGCCCTCCTCTAGCTGAGTGCATGTGGAACAGCTGTAGTAACATTCCCATAGTGACTTGCATGGTAACACACACCAATATCTAGGAACATAATTTTGGTGTTGGCCCTTTACATCCACTGTGGGCAGGAACTAGATCTGTCATTTGGCAAAATGCATCTCAGATGGATTGGATATTTACCTCTAACAACTTACACTGTGGAAACAGGGCAACACGAAGTAAGGGGATGTGCCTGACCTGACTACAGACTGTAAGTGCTACTGTAGTGCATGTGGAGTAATGTTGGTTTAACAGAGTGTGTGTGTGGATATGGCTGTCCTACATGTTATAATACCTGCCATGTCAGTGCTATGTTTATGAGGAAACCTCATCAGCAAGGTCATCTGCAAACTGGGCAGTGTGTTGTTCCCTTGGTGTCATGTGATACCCACTGAGCATGTATATGTGAACTGCAGAAGGTAGTGTGAGGACTGCAGTCTGTAGATGGTGAAAGCCCTGACAGGTACTGACTTCATATCCCTCATAGGACACATGTTGAAAAACACCTTGTTACAGCAGTACATGTATGAGGTTATCACAGCAACATGTCAATATTGGTCCTGTGTATATGCTTCCAGCCACATCTCTGTCACCCCCCCACCATATCAGCTTCAACAGACTATACACACACCTCATTAGTTATACAGGCTACAGCTTAATTACCATTTGGACATATTGTGTAGTGTACCACAACTTCTGCTATGTGATTGTAGCTATGCCCTCTAAGTGGACACTAACATTGCTGGCCTGTTACTGACTATTCACTTGCATGCCATTGTCATGGCCACTATGGTTACATATATGCCAGTGATATGACTGCTCTGAGATTGCTGCACATCTGACAGTCTGTGTTATAGGGGGTTCTATGCATGCTGTTGGACATGTACCAGGACTGTGTAGACTATTACTACCAACATATGTACTATGACAGTGACACAATAACATGTATATGTTCCATTGGCCAGATGATCCACCTCCCCACACCCATCTGACCAGGATACCTGGCCACATCACATGTGTGTGCCAACCTGGGGGCACCTCGTGTACTGTAACAGCCATACCATCAGGTGGAACCACCCAAGGGATGTTGGCCCACCCCCCTCGGGCACACACCAACATGTCACTGTCCCCTGAGCTCAGGTCTAGGGCCTGTCCCATACCAGGCTCCACAGACACATGAGGAATGTGCTACATCCATCTGAGGCACCCAGTGCACATACACATGGCCAGCATGCAAATCCTGCTCAGCCACCAGACATGGCACCTTCAGGACGTGGACTGCTGTTGTGAGTGGGAGTTGGTGGGAGCCTTGTTCCCATTGTGCCCATATTGGAGACCATAGTGCGTCCACATCACAGACCACATGCACCATCCACAATGTTTACCCATCGCATGTGTCACATACTACCCCTGTAGACTATCCTCTGTTCCCTGACCCTACCTTTGCAGCAGTGCTGTGTTACTGTCTCTTATCCTTATCATAATCTGAACATTATCTCCAAGTGTGCTTTACTTTTAAAGATTCTGCAAAACATGTCCCTTCTGCCTCTTTTGATGTATCTGAAATCCAGTTTTGAACTATTATCCCCCTACCCCACCCATGGAGTATTGCTGTGTCATGGTCTGATATCATTTACATACTGTAAATACTACCTCTAAGAGTGCCTTACCTTAATTTCATGATTTTGTGAAACTATGCCCTCCCTGTTTTTTTTTTTTCTAAAATCCCCATATCATCCTATTAAAATGGTTGTTTCTGGAAGCAGCTGTAGTTATTAACATTTGTTTAAAAGTATAAAATGGTGAAAATGGTGAAACTTTGAATGAAGCTTGTTATGTCACACTCAGTGCCACTGCTACATGTATTGTTTCTGGAAGTAGCTGTGATTATTAACATTTGTTTAAAAGTATAAAATGGTGAAAATGGTGGAACTTTTAATGAAGCTTGTTATGTCACACTCAGTGCCACTGCTACATGTATTGCTTCTGGAAGTAACTTTGATTATTAACATTTGTTTAAAAGTATAAAATGGTGAAACTTTGAATGAAGCTTGTTATGTCACACTCAGTGCCACTGCTACATGTATTGTTTCTGGAAGTAACTGTGATTATTAACATTTGTTTAAAAGTATAAAATGGTGAAAATGGTGAAACTTTGAATGAAGCTTGTTATGTCACACTCAGTGCCACTGCTACAGGTATTGTTTCTGGAAGTAACTGTGATTATTAACATTTGTTTAAAAGTATAAAATGGTGAAAATGGTGAAACTTTGAATGAAGCTTGTTATGTCACACTCAGTGCCACTGCTACATGTATTGTTTCTGGAAGCAGCTGTGATTATTAACATTTGTTTAAAAGTATAAAACGGTGAAAATGGTGAAACTTTGAATGAAGCTTGTTATGTCACACTCAGTGCCACTGCTACATGTATTGTTTCTGGAAGTAGCTGTGATTATTAACATTTCTTTAAAAGTATAAAACGGTGAAAATGGTGAAACTTTGAATGAAGCTTGTTATGTCACATTCAGTGCCACTGCTACATGTATTGTTTCTGGAAGTAGCTGTGATTATTAACATTTGTTTAAAAGTATAAAATGGTGAAAATGGTGAAACTTTGAATGAAGCTTGTTATGTCACACTCAGTGCCACTGCTACATGTATTGTTTCTGGAAGCAGCTGTGATTATTAACGTTTGTTTAAAAGTATAAAACGGTGAAAATGGTGAAACTTTGAATGAAGCTTGTTATGTCACGTTCAGTGCCACTGCTACATGTATTGTTTCTGGAAGTAACTGTGATTATTAACATTTGTTTAAAAGTATAAAATGGTGAAAATGGTGAAACTTTGAATGAAGCTTGTTATGTCACACTCAGTGCCACTGCTACATGTATTGTTTCTGGAAGTAGCTGTGATTATTAACATTTCTTTAAAAGTATAAAACGGTGAAAATGGTGAAACTTTGAATGAAGCTTGTTATGTCACACTCAGTGCCACTGCTACATGTATTGTTTCTGGAAGTAACTGTGATTATTAACATTTGTTTAAAAGTATAAAATGGTGAAAATGGTGAAACTTTGAATGAAGCTTGTTATGTCACACTCAGTGCCACTGCTACATGTATTGTTTCTGGAAGTAGCTGTGATTATTAACATTTGTTTAAAAGTATAAAATGGTGAAAATGGTGAAACTTTGAATGAAGCTTGTTATGTCACACTCAGTGCCACTGCTACAGGTATTGATTCTGGAAGTAACTGTGATTATTAACATTTGTTTAAAAGTATAAAATTGTGAAAATGGTGAAACTTTGAATGAAGCTTGTTATGTCACACTCAGTGCCACTGCTACATGTATTGTTTCTGGAAGTAGCTGTGATTATTAACATTTGTTTAAAAGTATAAAATGGTGAAAATGGTGAAACTTTGAATGAAGCTTGTTATGTCACACTCAGTGCCACTGCTACATGTATTGTTTCTGGAAGTAACTGTGATTATTAACATTTGTTTAAAAGTATAAAATGGTGAAAATGGTGAAACTTTGAATGAAGCTTGCTTTGTTACATTCAATGCCACTGCTACATGTATTGCTTCTGGAAGTAACTTTGATTATTAACATTTGTTTAAAAGTATAAAATGGTGAAACTTTGAATGAAGCTTGTTATGTCACACTCAGTGCCACTGCTACATGTATTGTTTCTGGCAATTTTCATAAAATGAATGTTCTACAATGATAAACCCAAACAGAAAGCTCAGAGACACTCCAAGGCTGTAGATGTAAAATAAAGTTCTCTGATAAGAACGAGAACAAGATGGCTGCCGTCCTGTAAGCAGTGTAACTCTATAGCTCTGCTACTTCCAAAAATATAACAGCCAAATTCAATGGGAGAAAGGTTATTTTAGCATTCAATAACCTTACAGAATTATTAAGGATCCCACCTGTTTCAAATATCTGCGTCTAGTTTGGCCTGCTGCGGAGCTTGTCTGAAGGATTAAACCTGATTTTTTTTTTCTCTTCTGCTTCTTGCCTCATTGCTGTCTGCAGTGCATGTGGCCCAGATCCCTAAGGCCTATTCTCATCTGAAAATAAAAGAGACAAAGAGGAAATATAGATATGCCACAGGAACTGGACTCCATGGAAACTCAAATTACTAAAGCAAAATTTTCTGCCATAGCATCTCCAGAGAAGGATGCAACTTCTAAAAGAGCTAGAACTGTAAGCAACAAGATAACCCAAAACCTCCAGCAAAAGTGAAAAATGATCCCACTAACATGGAAGAATTGAAGCTAGCTCTGCAACCCATTCAAACAGCAATCCAAAGCTTCTCACTCCAGCTTAAAACGTTTAGTGAATCCATAGACAGAATCCTAACAAGAATTGATAAAACAGAAGCTAAGGTGTTTGACAATGAGTTAAAAATTGAAAAATTACAAAAAGAACAAAAAATAAGGCATCTAATATTTTCGACATCCAGCAGAAATTATTGGACCTTGAAGCCAGATCCAGACGTAATAACATAATTTTAAGAGGAAACCCGGAACATATAGATCAGCATGCATTACTGGAGAACTTATCTACAATATTTGTGACATTTCTGGATAAAGCACCTTTCTCAGATCAAATAATAATCAAACGTGCTCACAGATCTCTAAGACCATCTTTTGACAAATCCAAGCCGAGACCTGTTTATGTGAAAATACTCAACTATCAGCATGTAAACCAATTACTAATTGCAGCTAGAAACAAAAAATTCATAGAGTGGAATGGCTCCAAAATATCTCTCTTATCTGATCTCCCTGCTCCGATTAAAATGGAGAGATAAAAACTAGCTCCTTTCTGTGATTACTTAATTAAGAGACAAATCAGATTTCAGATGAGATACCCTAATACGCTTATTTTCTTTCATCAAGGATCCAAACTCTCAGCCCACAACAGCAAGGAAGCATCTGCAATTTTTCTTCAAACATTCAAAGAATGTCCGGATTCAAAAATGCAAAAAAAGTAACTATTTTACAGCATATGGCTTTACCAGATCGCTAAATAATAAAAGCGTGTTCTGCATTGCTTCCAACTCACCTTAAAGTTATGCATATTCAGTAGTTTTTCAGCACCTTATTAGGCCTATACATAGCCCTGCTCCCTCGTGGCACCCTTTGGAATGTGCACATAATCACATCGGTCCTCTATATTACTTTTCTGTCTTAGGAACTCTGACCCTCATATTTCCCATGAGCAGACGGTTCTCTTAAAGTGGTAAGTCGCTCCTGCCTCTCAATGGTGAACTGCTGACTCTCTCCTGTTCGCATACCTAAACGCCTCGACGTTTAGGTTCTCGAAGCTACACTGAAGCAACCAGAGGAGTCTTCTATCTTAATTTAATTAGTTCCTGGCCAACGAATGGATTTTGTCTGCTTAACCTTGAGGTTTAGTAGGTTTCTTCATTTACAGGTATCAATTGTCGAGCGCTTCTCTAAATACTGTAAATAGGAAGTGACTGCTCTATTTAGTCTCAGGAACTTCGAGCGACAAAGCGCTGATGTATCCTGCATTTAGCTTTGTATTTCTCTACTTGATTTAATAACAAATTTACGCTGACATGTTGCAGTATGAGATCTACATTTATATCTTGTTTTTAACCTACATTGTCTTCTTCTAAGTTGCTGAGGGTATGGATGACAGTTGTTTCTACAGCAATATGCTGTGTAATTTGGTTAGGTCTGAATGGTAAGAGCACAGAGTACTGTTTTCCCATGGCAACAAAAGCGATTGAATGTATGGCTGGAAGAGCGATTTATTGCTAACTGACATTCTATTGATCTCTTTGCTTAGCCAGTGTTATATTGATTCTGCCAAGCTTGTTGTGATAAATGTTTCATCACATGTAAAACCTTTTTTACAATTCTGGTTATTTTTCAATCCTCAGTGCAGGGTTTAAAGCGCTTACTCTGTTCTTCATAGAAGCGTGTATATTATAATGAAATTTTACTCTTGCAGTAGGTTTAAACTGGTTCATTTCAACATATTTAGTAACCTATTATGTTCCTTCTATGTGATTTGTTTATCTATACACAGTCAATATAGGCGTTATTTTGACCTGCTTTTGGGTTTGCTCTGAAGGATTACCTATAGCAGAACATCATATACTTGTGGTATGAAATATACTTTACATATCTGTTGGCTTAAACGAAGTTTTTGTTATTTTAATTACAACATAACCTATAGATTGGTTGACTGTGACAATTTTTAGGTGGCAACTCATGCTGTACATTTTTGTGACCCATCTACTTGCTCTCTTGGCTTTCCGCAGATGAGGACTACCTCAATGATTCAAGTCTTCAAGTGATCGGCTGTGTTATTTAGTGGGATCGAGCTGATAGCCTGGCACCCTGCCCTGTCCTGGAGTGCGCTTACACTCGCTTCTATACCGGGGGACAATGGTAGACCCTTGGGAGGAGGCCCACTGGAATATCGGGAAATCACTCAGTCTCGGTCAGGGTGACCTCCCAGTTGAGGTCCGGTTTCGAGAGACTCCTGCTACGGGTTGGCAATGCTGACTGACATTCCTCTGCGACTACCCCAAGTGAACCATATATTAATATCCCCTAATATAGGTATGATGTTGTACCCATTTGAATGTATGAGGCTCACATCTAGAATGTCGTATCACAAATTTGTCATGAGCCCACCTCCATATATTGCATTATGATATATTTATACTACTTTTGTGTATGGAACCAAGCTCTGTATCTAAGTATTTGTATATTTACTTACTCTCCTTCTTATTTTGTGGAATGGATGGCTATGTGCACATTGGAATCTGAGAGCACTTCTCTCAAATTATTCAGAGAGCTAATGTTAATCCCTTTATGGCCCTCAGCCCTGATAGAAGGCTATTTTGGAATAGTGTTACCCCCCCCCCCACAGCTCCCATACACCTTGGGGGCCCTTGCGTCTGAAGTTTCCTTACTCAAATTACACTCCAAGTCCTTTTAATAGAGGTTTAGTAAAGAGCCTTATCCCTTATGTTAACTGGTGGAAAAAATTTATACTAAAATGATGTTTTGTAAATATCAATACTAATACACATAATTTCGGGAATAAGCACTGTTTTAAGAATTTAAGCTTGAGAGAGTGTTATAAAGCATTTAGGATGTTTAGAAATCCTAATAGCTTGTTATTTTATGTAACTTACAGAGTAAAGTTAGGAGCTGAGAAAGAATAAGAGTTGCTGCTCAAAGTATGTTGAGTGCACAGTCACATATCTGAGCTTCAGTTTTTACTGCTCCTGTTTGAAATCATAATTTTGGTATTGGAGCTTCAATATAATATCTTATTGCTCATTGTCTACTATTAATTTGCTTAATGGTTGATGCGGCTGAAGCACTAGCAGGACACTGATGTTTAATATTATTGTTAAAACAATGTTGTCTATACATCCATTCCGATTGCAGGAGGAATCATTAGTGTTGATGTTACACTTTATGGGTATGTGATTACTGCTTTGATCTAATACTTTTATTATGTCACAAAGGTACTTACTACATTTAGGGAATTTAGACCTCTCCCCCCTAGTCATCTTTTCCCTCCCTCTGCATTCTGCTCCTTAGTTTAAAATAGATAAAAATACATATAAGTTTTTGTGTTGTTCCCTTTCAATCACCCTTTATTTTGAAATGATGCTACTAGTGCTGTTTAATCTTATGCTTTTATAATTACTATAGCGGAGTTATGAGTATTTCTAAGAACTGCTTAGGATAGTTATGTATTTTAGTTTCTGGTGTTTTAGGAACCGTTTTCTGGGACTAAACTGTCTCCTCCTTTTTGTGAGACCAATCAGTTACTATAAATGGTATTTGATTCTCATCTCATTTTCTTTGTTCCCAGAACCTACCAGGCTTTGGGAGATGTGGATAGGCACGGGTATCAAGCAGGAAGGAATTGTTATACTTGCCCAACTTCTTATATGTCATCCCTTTAGGAAACAACAGTTAACTTTAAATTCTCCATACTTTAGATCTCCTTTAAGCTATCTATTATAATTAACACATGTGGGACATAGAATCGTGGAATATCAAAGGGTTACAAACACCTAATAAAAAGAAACTTTTTATGCACCTGACCCTCACATCTACATCTAATATTGTTTTTATACAGGAGACACATCTCCTTAATCACCAATGGGATCACGATAGAGCCAGGCCTTGGGTTAAGAGGATCATAGCTTCTGGGGCTGCATAGGGGTGGTGATAATAATCAAAAATAGTTTCTTGTTTGATATAGTGGAAACTGATTCAGATAACGAAGGTAGATGGTGCTATTTCATTACTAACTGTCCTTGCCTTGACAAACCCGTTTTAATAGTTAATATATATGCCCCATGCTCAGCCCAACAGAATTTTATTATGCAGATTTACAACCTACTTGCTTTATTTCCCAACCATTATTATATCATAGAGGGAGATTGGAATTCCGTACAGAATCCTAAAAATGATAGAACAAATGCTAAGGCCAAATTTAATATATATGCAACCACGTCCATATCAGAACTAAAGGAGGATTTTAACTTATTTGATCCTTATATCTTTTTAAATGCTTCCCTTAAAAGTAATAAATTTACCTTCTTCTCTAATTGCACCAAAAACTGGTCTAGGCTGGACTTTTTTCTTATTTCCTCAACATTTCATAATCTAGACATATCTTTCGTCATTTGCCCTAGAAGCATTTCCGATCATTCCAAAATCTCTCTTTCTATTCATTGGCAGAACAAAAGTTCTGGTGGCGAGTAAACTCTAACCTTTTTGTGAAAGAGGAAATTATTTCTCAAGTTGAAGCTTACCTAGACCAATTTCTAAAATCAAGTGGCTCCTTACAGACTCCCTTGGACTATGAGTGGGCTGCATTTAAGGTTATGACAAGAGGTTTCCTTATTAACAAAGCCTCTTATTATAAGAAGCTTCTCAACAAAAAGGAATTTGATTTAACCTCTAAACTACATAAGACAGAAACTGAAATTCAAGAGAAACACTCCCCAGATTTAGAGGATCAAATGATACAATTACAAAGAGAACTCTTATCATTACAAGCTGACAACCTTAAATTCTTTGAGATCAAATCGCTGGCCAATTACGCAGATCTAGTTCAATTTCCTTCTAAATTCCTGGCCAGAATAGTTAATCTGAATAGAACACCCACTTTTATTTCAGAAATCCACTATCAAGGGAAGGATTATCGAAAGACAGATGAGATTATTAAAGTATTTGAATCAATATACACCCAAATTTTTGGACCTATGGGTAACTCCCTAAATAAAGAAGATCTACTATTTTTCTTTAATAATCTAACTTTCCCTAAACTAACTGGAAATCACCGTGGCTATCAACAGTCTTAAACCAAACAAATCTCCTGGCCCAGATGGTTTTACGGCCAAATTATATAAAACATTTATTGTAAAAATCTCTAAGGCCTTGCTTTTGTTGTTTAACCATATCACTTTTCATGGATTCAAGGATATACATTGAATGCCTCTAGAACCATCTTTATTTCAAAACATAACACTGATCCCAAAAACCCTTCGAATTATAGGCCCATCTCTATAGTCAATATCGATATGAAGATTTTGGCCACAGTCCTGGCCAATAGGCTGAAAGCTGTCATCCCTTTTATTGTGTCAAAGGAACAATCTGGTTTTATTCCTGGTAGACAAACTAATGATCACACTCTATCCTTGGAAGCTATGATCTTTCTCTCTTCTATTAAGAAATCCCCTATGTATGCTTTTGCTGTTGACGCTTCCAAGGCCTTTGATCGTATTAGCACAGAATTTCTATTTGATTCTCTCCATTTTTTTAACTTTCCAAATTCATATATTAGTAAGATCAAAACCCTATACTCTAATGCTTATACTATTCTGCAAATTAATAAATAGATTTCTAATAGAATTAAAATTATTAACGGTGTTAGACAAGGGTGCCCTTTATCCCCATTGCTGTTTAACATTTACATGGAACCATTATTCATCCTTATTAGACAGAAAACATTTCATCATCCACCTTCTATCTTCAACTCGAATATCTTTTTCTTGGCCTACGCCGGCAATCTAAATATTTACTTTACTCTTTCATGTTCTGATCCGATTAAGATCATTTCTTCTATCAACACCTTTTCTAACCTCGCTAATTACAAACTTAATAAAGGTAAATCATTAATCTTCCCGATAAATATTCATTCTGCATTACCTGATATATTCAACAATACAGGTATTAACACTAAGCAAAAACTCCTTTATTTAGGCATATCCTTTTCTTAAGGGAACTCTAATCACTATCAAGATAATACAGTTAAATGCTGGTCTAGTATTCAAAGTGATCTTAGTAGATGGGCTAAGCTTAAGCTCCCTTTTTTGGCCAGAACTGCAATCATTAAAATGAACATTCTTCCGAGACTTCTATATTTATTTAATGCAACTACTAGCATCCTACACAATAACTTCTTTAAAAATATTACATCTCTCCTCTCAAAATTTATATGGGCCCCTAAATCTGTTAGGATTAACTATTCGAAACTTACCTTCCCTAAGGAACAAGGAGGCCTAGGCCTACCTGACTTTAAAACATACTATGAGATAATAAATGGAAGTAGAATCTTAAATATCACCTCCTATCATAAAGATCATCCGCCTTGGGGCCCGGCTTGCATTATCCTTTATAACAACTACATTAAGGCTCTGAACATTAACCTCGCAGCGCTCCCCTTTTTGAACAAAGTGAGTTTAGGCACTCTTAAGTTAATAGAAGGTATCTCATTTAGTATAAGGTCTCTTCAGAACCTTTTTAATTCTTTGAATCTGATTCATTCTTTTAACACTCTACAACCACTTCACCTCAACCCTAATCTTAGATTGAACGATCACATGCTAAATCTGGAACAATAGCCCCTTCTCAAGAACACCTCTATTTCAGATATTTTTCCTTTCAAACATCAGTCACTTACTAGTATGAGATCTAACCTTAATTTACCTAAAAAATATATGATTATATTAAGACAAATCAGAGAACTTGTACGTGTTTTTTTGGATCATCCCAAGGTCTCTGATAAGGATATATCAACCTGTAAAACATTGTGGAACCTGTTTCTTTTGAAGAAAAAAATGATCTCAAATACCTACAAAGCTATTATGACATTTAAATCTCATAATGAACTCATTTTTTCTAATTATTGGCTTAAAATTAATCCCTCTATTAACCGCGATCAGATCTCTAAGGCCATTAGGATTAGTTCAAAACATATACCCTTAAAAAAACTAGCTTATACACAGCTCATGATAATGAATAATGCATACTTCACTCCTGTTGTGCTCAATAAGATTTTCTCCGACTATTCCTCTAAATTTCAATTTTGCTCCAACCAAACTGATGATATCCTACACATTTTCTGGAGCTGTAAATGTTCATACAAGCTATGGTATGCTTTGAGAGTCCTACTCGAAAAAATTGGTTACGAAAAATCTACCCTTTCGTGGGAATTTGCCATTCTCCACATTCCACCTTCTGGTCTCTCCGAGTGGAAATATAAGGTCCTAATCCCTATTTTTATGTTAATCAAATACTATATTTCTTTGAATTGGAAAAACAGGCACTCTTTATCTTGGGGAGGCTTTAAAGCTTTAGCTATTAAACACCTAAAAGCACAGAAAATACCTGTTCCACAATATCAATCATAAACCAATAATCAAAGAAGTCTGGAGAATCTTATTTGATCACATATTAAAATGATTGTATGCTACTTTATATATTAATACCTTCTAACTTGCTTTACCTGTTTTATTATAGTTGGGCATTGTATAACTGTATATAGTTATTACTGTATATATTTTATTTCTGTTTTGTTTCATTGTTTCAATGTCTTTTTTTTTTACTTGTGGTTTTTTATAATGTGTATTGTTAAAAATGTTTAATAAAGAGAATTAAAAAAAAAAAAAACAATTCCAAGTAGTAAACTCCAATAAATCCAATGGACGAAGCTTAAAATTAAGAAAGATTTATTGTGCAGGGTTAGGTTAGCGCTTTCACCCTGTTGGGCTTCCTCAGACCTTTAATACATACAAAAAGGAGACACAAAGACTATATAGTCACATTTCATCACCCTACAATAGTTTGAATTTAGAGTATGAATGAACAAGTGTTTCAATGGCCTAGAGCAGATCCTGTGAGGACTGATAGGGCCCAAGGACGTGGTTTGAGTACTTTGAATAGACGTCCTAGCTTTGTCAATGATAATGTTAATAATACTATCACTACTGTTAACAATGGACTAACAAATGATAATGCAGCAGGCATAAATGTAAATAAATATAATATTGTTTCCTCCGATACTGTATTACATGTCTCCACGAATGTTAGCCCAGTTTTATCCACCCGTGAAGAGGGAGGAACTTCTAATATGGTGGACATCTGTGATGGCAGGGCAGATTCATCCAATGAATCAGGCACACATGCCATAGTGAATACGGTTAACTTAAAAATTCCTGATGGTATCTCAGCTATTAACTCCCAACCAGTAATAGAACAACTGCCTGCAATTAGGAGGAACGTCCCCACAACAGGACAGTTAGATAGAACCAGTGAGGATATCCCTTTCCTCATCAATGAGGTTTACAGGGGAAGGAGAAACAGGTCTATAAGCAGGAGCAGGAAGAAATGCAAGGTGTCAGGAGAAGAGCATGTGGGCCTGACACTCAAAAAAATGTGGGAAAAGATTCCCAGACAATAGTCTGGAATATCTCAAATAGGATACTGACTACAGATGAATTGAGTGTCCTTAAAAAGGGGCTTTCATTCATACCCTCTGGTAAGAGTAATATAACTGATCTAGTCATTGATACAAAGTTGTTTGTACATAACATACAGCTTAAGCTAGACCATGGACAACCATTAGACACTAGTAGTAACCCCAAATATAAGAAACCTAGTATGTATGTACCAGTACTGCACCCTTTATTAGATGCTTTCACTGAAATGGTAGAAGAAGATCTACACAAATTGAGTGGTGAGAATAATAACAAGAAATGGTTTGGCAACTTAACCTCGAGTCAGGGGACTGCCCTAAATTCATTGAGAAATGACAGCAAAATAGTTATTAGACCTGCAGACAAGGGGGGACCAGTGGTGGTACCTGATAGAATTCAGTATGAGGAAACCATGTCACAGATGTTAAGTGATGGAAGGTACTATTCCACTATACACATGGATGAAATGGAGACACACATTAGGAGGATATTTCATATGCTAGAGGAATTACTTATGAGCAGAATGATAGAATATGATCTATATATATTCTTTACTGTAGCACATCCACTAATCCCGGTTATACAGGAACTACCCAAGGTCCATAAAGATTCATTTAATCCCCCTATGAGACCTATTGTAGCAGGGAAGGGAAGGGTCACTGAGCCATTGTCCTTGTATATAGAGAAGCAGTTAAGACCTATAGTGGACCAATTGTCACATATTTTGAGAGATACTAAACAGTTCTTACTGGATTTATGCAATAGAGTGAGCACGCTACCATCAGGTTTGACTTTAATCCTTGTGATATTAGACATCCAGTTACTGTTTACAGTTATTCCTAACTAAGATGGGGTAGAAAGTACACACAGATGTTTAAGAGGAAATAATAATTATACCCTTTCACAAATTGATATGATTTGTGCATTACTTGAGGTTGTCTTAGAAAATAACATCTTTATGTTCAATGACATAATATACCTCCAGAAGGATGGCATAGCTAGGGGCACTCCTTGTGCCAACAGCTTCACCAACCTGGTCATGGCAGATTGGGAGAAAGAAAAGTTATTTGCCTTGAATAGTTTTACTGAGCATGTGGTCTTTTATAGACATTTTGTGGATGACCTATTTCTTTTGTGGACAGATTCGGACACTGAATTACAAGGTTTCTATGATGACATTAACTCACTGACACATTATTTGAATTTTACGATGGAAAAATCTGACCAGTGGATATCCTTTTTAGATGTATATATAGAGAAGTTACCAAACGGGCTACTCAACACTGGAGTTTATAGAAAGCCTTGCTATAAGAATTCCCTTCTTGACAGGGGGAGAATGCATCCCAGTTATGTCTTTAATAACATAGTGAAGGGGCAGGTCATATGTGCATGATGTTTGAACCCAACACAGACAGGGTTTGAGAGAGAACTATCCCATCTATGTGAAAGGTTAGCAGACAGGTCTTATAGTCTGATAAAGATTAATGCAGGTATTGAGAGGGCCCAGTTGTTGAGAGACAATGTTGCACAACCTTATTTTTCAGACAGGAGTGATCCCATCTGTCGTGGTACAACATAACATCCAACCACTTGGAAATCTACAGTTAGAGTATCCCTTAACTATACAAAGGACATTGGCCCAGTTAGAAATGTCTTCCATAGGAATTGGGGAGTCTTAATGGTGGATCCTGAGTTAAAGGGACTAATAGGTACTGAACCTCACTTTGTCTATAGGAATAAGATGAATTTACAGAGACTATTATGCTATCCTAGAGGCCCTAGTGGTCTGAATGAGACTTACTCATCTATAGGTACGCAACCATGCAACAAATGTAACTTTTGTGAATTTGTTTGTGTCGATTCTTATTTCACACATCCCATCACCCTACATCGGTTTGATTTTAGAGTAGCTGCTACTTGTAATACACACATGTGGTTTATTTGGCCAAGTGCATAGCCTGCACTGTGTTCTATGTAGGAAAAACTGATAGACATCTAAGGGACAGGATTAGGGAACACCTGTACAATATACGTATACAATCTCCTAATAATGCACTATCAAAGCATATGACACACACTAACGACCAACATGGTTTTAAATTCCAGGTCCTACAAGTGAACACACCCACATCAGAGGTGGAGACATTAGAAATCACACAGAGAGAATAGACGTTGACTGGATCATCAGGTTAAAGGCAGATCAGAACACAGGTCTTAATGATAAAGTCTCCATTAAGCCAGCCTTGAAAAACAGGAGATTGATAGTCAGATGACACACTATACATTGTTATAACCAGTGTCCCTTTTTGATGAAATTTATGTTGAGCTTAGATATGTTTTTTTATATATTTTAAATCATATAAAACTTGCATATATTCAAATATATTTTTATAAATTGAAATATATTTTTTAAAAACTGCTTTATTTTTGTAAGCCCAATTCGAGTATTTATTCTTACTTATGTTTACATTTTATATTTATGAATGCATTTATGTATATTTTTATTCCTACTTTTAGGGCATGCTCATGAAATTACTTTTTTTCTGTTTAGTTTTTAAATAGACTAATTGTAGGAAGTGATATCATATCTAGGTGACTATATATTCTTTGTGTCCCCTTTTTGTATATATTAAAGGTCTGAGGAAGCCCAACAGGTTGAAAGCGCTAACCTAACTCTGCACAATAAATCTGTCTTCATTTTAAGCTTCGTCCATTGCATTTATTAGAGTTTACTACTTGGAATTGTTTTTATCAGAGAGCTTTATTTTACATCTATAGCCTTGGAGTGTCTCTAAGTTTTCTGTTTGGGTTAATCTTTGTCTTTTAGTCACTTGCTCTGTTGGCAATGTTCTACAATGTTTAAAACTTTTTTTTTTTCTATTTCTCTCTTCACTGCTCAACTACCTAGTATTCCAAATGTTTATCAAATTTAACTGTACACATTGTCTAAAGTCCATTCAGCCTATATCTGTACTATAAACATTTGCTCTATAACATTCTTTAATGTACTGTAAACATGAACATCATTACAAATTATGTTTTGTATGCAATTTGCATTGTTGCTCAATGGGCCCTGGTCAAGGCTGAAAAGGGTCTGTGACCAGCCCACCGACCTGTTTATCAACATGTAATATAAAGAATTATAATTGAGTTGCTGATCCTAACTGACTTATTATGTATTTGAGAGAAAGCAAAGCTAATGAGTTAGGACCAGAGACCCAATCATAATCCATTGTAGTGCATGGAGCTTTTATCTGCTCCATGCACTACTTGTTAAATTAAAAAAAAAAATAAGAAAACACACAAGGTGTATAAGCATACTACTGCTTTCAAAGCCATAAAAACACTTTCTGAGCGCTGTCAGAAAAGCAATGTAACATGGTCCTTTTTGTTTACACTCACCATGCCATGCCTCTAAACTGTGCATGTTTTCACAGAATGTCCAAATGTTTTGCCTCATATATTTGGTTTGTTCCTTCTCAAGTCCTTGGACAAATTACTAAAGATTGCATTACTAAAGTAGGGACATGAATTTATGTTTTAGGTATTGTATCCTTCAGAAAAAAGCAGGCAAACACACATCCTATTATTCTAGCAACAAGAAGTCGAGGACACGTTATTAGTACAGACAGCAGGCAGAAAGAAATCTTATTTCTTTCTGCTGCTATCACTGATAGATTTTGTTGCCAAGCCCAGGATCCAACCTTAATAACTTAAGCAGGAGGGTTTTTATCATTTGTTAAGGCTAGGCCTTGAACAACTTCGGCGGTTAACTGATTTGGCTTTTTCCGAATATAATAGCGTAATCATTGTGTTCCATGTACTACAATTAAATAAATGCATACATACATACATGAATAAATAAATAAGTAAATAAATAAACATGGGTGTGAGGTGTATTCCTCTTTGGAGTCATCTGGAACTTATGAGGATGAACAAGGCTGCCACAGACAGCACTTCTATGGCTTGAATGGTATTCAGAGTTGTTAGCAAATACAGTTAAAAAAACATAAGCAAAAACTTGTGTTTCTCTAAATATATTCAAAATAAGGCCTATAGATGTAGCTCATTGGAAATCATTAGAAATCTGGCAACTATACAATTAATTAATTAATTAATTAATTAATTAATTAATTAATAATGCAATGATTCTACCAATAATAATATTTAAAGGTATAACTGTCTGGGAATATTTTTACTAGAAGAGTGCAAAAATGTTACATTTGAAACATAGAATTAATTTTTGTGGTTTTAAAATCATTACCTCTCTAAATATAAGTTTTTGATTAATAGCTTTGTTGCTCTAAATATTGTTTCAAACTTTCCTGTATCACTTTTGGTTTGTAACATAGTAATATTTCTTTGAGACATGCTTTTGTTGATCAAAATTTATTATAACAACTCCAGTTACTGAAACATGATATTCATATGTATGTTAATGGTATGCATTGCAGTCCATATGACATTTTATCCTATTTCAATATGCAGTGCCTAGAAAGATCACAATGAATGCTAGTATCCAAGCACATTGTTGCAATAAGAGGGCCTTTAATCTGCTAATTAGGCAATGGACAATATATCTATAGACAGTATGTGAATCAGGTTCAGCACAATAATTTGATAGCCTAGTACTATTATCTGAGATAACTGAACTTTGATGACCTGCATCTTACACCTAAGAAACTAGATGATGGATGCCATGATCATGGAAAGATAGATGTTCTGGTCCACCACCAGATAAGGCTGGATTTTCCAAATGATAATCAGAGAAGTATGGAAGTCATAACCCAAGACAATGACTAGAATCCTCTGACTACATACATACACACACATTTTATATATACATATATATATATATATATATATATATATATATATACACACACACACACACACACACACACACACACACACACACACACACACACACACACACACACACACAGTAAGAGTTACATATATACAGAGATACAAATCAGTACTAGCTCAGTATAGCCAGAAGGATGGATGGAAGGCTAAAACCAGGGTCCCTAGAGACCATCACTCCAGTGGCACTGTCTTGTCAAGTTATAATAGCAAGGAGTTTACTAGAGAGCCTATTGTGGTTGTGGACTCAGCCCTAAGAAAGAGCAGAGAGTGCTGCACAGATACCAGTAATCTAAAGGGGTGCTATTTGATAAAAATCAAGAACGATTTTCAGAGACACTATCCTGAACATTTTTTATTCATTTGCATTTTGGTTACCTGGGTAGAGTATTGATCACAGCATGACCAATTGCAGACTCAGCCAAGATTTTAAAAGTGACAATTAGATGAAATTTCTGAAAATGAGAAAATGCAAATTCCAAACTTTTAATTATAAAATAGTATTTGACAATGTTACAAAATTGTATTAAAACAATGCTGCTAGGCATTGAACTAATACTTTTTTCTTTTAGATATTAAAAAATGATTTATTAGGTTGTAGAAATTGTAACTGCAGCTAAACTTAGTGTCTGTTGTCCAGCTGAGCTGCACGTATACCTTACCCTAGTAGGTTTCTGCTCTTGTGAATGAATCAAAAGTGGAAAAAAGTATGCCTGTACACAAAATGCATGTGCATTGTGCCTATGCTTGCATTCCTGTGAGCAAACTTCTGTAATTACGTGATAGGTAAATCAAGAAACATTCATCAGAGTTTCTATTTTCCTGTACATATATCAGTGTGATGATAGGACGTACTGAAAGCCATGCTAGGAGAAATAGGGCAGTGGATTTGTAACATTTGCCAACATAACTAGCTGGAATTTTGTAAAGAATTATATGTCATTTGTGTATCAAACTGATTTGTATAGATGCCTGTGTTGAAAAATGTTTTTGTAAAGTTGCTTGTGTTAAAATGTATCAACGGTGTGGCCTGCCAGAATGAAAAGAAAAGAAATGTGCATGCACTATTGCAAATGAATTAAATGTATATGTTTCAACAGAGGATACTTGCAGAGCAGAAGTTAATCACAATCCAACGGCAGCAAACTTTAAAACACACAAAGCTATGGAAAGAATCATTATGGAACTCATAAACAGAGACATAGGGGACCTACAGACACTTGACCCCACCCAGTTTGGCTTTGTAAAGAGCAGATCCTGCCTTTTAAACCTGGTTGACTTTTTCGAAACAGTCACTAGAGCCATTGATGAGGGCAAAGCAGTCCATACAGCATACCTGGACTTGGCTAAGGCCTTCGACACAATACCCCACTCAGGCATCATAAATAAGCTAAACAGCTTAAAAGTAAACCCTTATGTCACTAGATGGGTTGCAAACTGGCTAAAGGACAGAACCCATAAAGTTAAAATCGCTGGAGCAATGTCAGACTCAAAGCCAGTCACAAGTGGTGTCCCAAAGGGATCTGTCCTGGGACCCCTCTTGTTCGGTATTTATTTCTCAGATGTTAAAGCAAACATGGGAGGGCTGTGGCTGACAAAGTTCACAGATGACTGCAAACTAGGCGCCATAGTCGATACACCAGCAGACACACACATCCTACAAAAAGGCCTCACTGAAACGGACAACTGGTGCCGTAGTCACGGCCTTAAACTAAATGCCAAAAAATGTATAGTCATCCCTTTTGGAAAAAACAAAGTACCCACAAATTATCACATAGACAGCAACCCACTGAGTACGGGAAAAGTAATCAGAGACCTAGGGACCCAAGTAGACAGCGACCTCTCATTTGACACCCACGTTGCCAAAGTGGTTAGGAAAAACATTCTACCTTGCACACCTCATCATGAAGGGATTCACCTCCAGATCCAAGGATGTCATTGTACCCCTATATTCCTCCCTCATCAGACCCATAATTGAGTACAATGTCCCATTTGGTATGTACCTCACCCGGCATTTGCAACAGCTGGAGAGACCACAAAAGTACCTCACCAAAAGGATCAAGGGTCTCCAACATATGTCTTATTCTGCCAGACTAAAGAAACATCAGCTCTATTCAGTAGCATACCGCCTGCTCAGAGGTGATCTCTGCTGACGTACAAGGCCATGTCCAATCAGGATCTGATGGACATGCTCCACCTCAAAAAATCCAAATCCATCAGGACCACGAGAGCTAAAGACTTAAACCTTGGCACAAGTATAAATAGGACATGCTGGAGGGATAAATTCATAACCCAGAGGCTTCCCATGCTTTGGAACAGGATCCCAGTTCGTATTAGGCAGAGCCCCTCACTGACTCTCTTCAAGAGAAATCTTGATGAGTGGATGGGAGATCATAAGTTTACCCCAGGGGTCACATCTGTGTCACTGCTAGACAGGGGCACAGTAAACTAATTCTATTATATAAGGGGACCTTCATTGTGTCACTACTAGACAGAGGCACAGTATTCTAGATTTATTCTGTACATTTTTGTACCATTTCATGGGGTGGCAAAAGCCACATCACTATGGCTAGGCTTACAAATGCCCCAGGGCAGATAGCCTAATACTATACTATGAAACTATGAAACTATGAAACATCTGAAATTAAATTACTTTAGGGATAAGCCATAAAGATGTTACCTCACAGTTTTGAATGGAGCCAGAGACACAATGTCTGTGCTAGAGAATAGGTTATAGCTCCTGTAGGAAGAGTGGAATGGTATTATGGTGTTATGACTTCCAAGAGATCTGAACAAAGCTCTATCTGTGTGTATGGTAACACATATGTGCTAAAATCCTGTCAGCTTCTAGTGTTGGCGATAGCTTGGGAAACAGAGGCAGATAACCAGATGTGCCTGATGTCATTCTGTAATCCAAAAATCATATTTAGATATTAGTAGGAGTTTGCTCTCAGCATTCTGTATTCTGTCTTGGATCTAACAAGGACCACTCCCCCACAAATCATCTTGCTTTGTGGTAGTAAGTAACTTAATTAGGAAGCAGTAATTCTCTTTATATTAGTCAGAAGAATACAGTGAGACTAGAATTACTGTTTTTCTATAACTGTGTGAAACTTCCCATCAGTGTTATTTTTAATATTCCCTGCATCTGAAACTCTGGTGTTTACTGTAAATAGATATTTAGCATTTTCATGTTCTTTTTTATTTATTATTAAATATATTTAAACTTTTCATCGTGGCTGATCCTTTTTAGAAAATATTTAAATTTTGAGAGTATTTGCATATATTTATCTGGTGATAACTGTCACCACTCCTGAAAGCCTGGCTCTTTGGTCAACATTACCATTAGTGTTAATATTAATTTCAGTCAATATAATTGGGTACCCTTGTAAGAGCCTTAAAGTAGCTGGCAGAGGTTCTGCTAGCAATGTTAACTACCTTATAGACTATGCAGAAGGGGGCACAGCAGTTGAATCTGTAAGAGCCTTTTCCAAGTGTGTGTGTGTGTGTGTGTGTGTGTGTGTGTGTGTGTGTGTGTGTGTGTGTGTGTGTGTGTGTGTGTGTGTGTGTGTGTGTGTGTGTCTGTGTGTCAGCTGCTTGGAGCAGTGACACAAAGCACTGGTTTCATGGAGAGGGTGTAGGAGGACTTAGCTTGGAACCCCAGTTAAGGACTCAACTCTAAGCTGTGCCAGTGGGAAGTCTTATTGGGGGTCTGGAGAGAAAGAGATGAACCAGCCCCAAGACTGTGTGTGTTCCCTTGGTGCTCTTAAGGGAAACTGTGCTTGATGCAGAGAGGTCTTATCTAAAAATATTGATTGTATCCGATTGTATTCTAAGTGAAGATCCCTCTCCAGTGTCAGTGGTGAGGATTCAGGCTCCTTGATTACTGGCCCAGAGCGGGGACGTCAATTATTGGTAAACAGTGGTGTGGATATTGAACTTCTGTAGCCTGTAAGCAGTTGTCACTAAAAGTGTGTATTCTCTCAGCAGCCACAAAGTAGATATTCAGAGTTTCATATTGCAACAGTTCTATTCATTTATTTATTTAATTTTTGTTAGTTTAGTTAGTCAGGAAGAGCAGACAAAGATGACAGCAGAGGATTATGGCAAACTGGCAAAGAACCAGTTGTCGAAGGTGTGTGAAGCCAAAGGAAAATTACTTCAGCCTTAGTCACACCTCACACCAGCATCCAGGAGTATAACCAGTCCGGTGATATGGAATTTGCAGCTCTCAGAAACAGGACAGTTCAACGTTTCCTCGAGGACTTAAAACTTCATCTGGAGTTAAAGCGACTTGAACTAGAGGCCAAATGTTTTAAATTAGAGTCAGCAGAGAGACAGCGACATTTGGAGGCTGAAGAAAATGAGAAAATGTGGCATTTGGAGGCCGAAGAAAATGGGAGACTGGAGCATTTGGAGGCTGAAGAAAAGGAGGAGTGGCATCAACATGAGAAGGAGATGCCGACTCTTCACTAGGGTCATGGAGGTAATGGAGAAAGGAATAAATGAACCCTAGAAGCAACAAAGGGCAGTAAATGTCTGTTTGAGAAGGACAACCCACATAGGTTCTTCCTTCCTCTCTTGTTACACTTAAAAAAAAAATTGCACTTTATTCATTTGCTTTTGCTGTAGTTGTGTTTCCTCCTACTCTATTTTGCTATTCTTAAAAGTACTCAATTTAATTTATTCTGCTGCAATTATTACTGCTTGGTTGTAGCCTGATTGAATTGTGACTGTTATTCTAAGTCCTTTGGTTTAAACACTTGGGCTTCATAAAGGCTGTCTTACATTAAGAAGGTTTGTGGTCTGCACTGTTGTGGCAGGACAGGTAACTTACATCATTGTAAACTGAGAATTGCTGATTGAAGGCCCAGTGTCTGCTATTCTAAAAGTGTATTAGTTCTGGCTTAAGCACTTGGGTTTCAGGCCAGTTATTCTACATTAAGAAGGTTTGTGGTCTGCACTCTTGTGGGAGGAGAGGCTGGATTCTGCCCTTCTGAGCTGGGAATTTCTGGTCACAGGCTTATTGTGACTGCTTATTTGAACTGTTTCTTTCTGAAATTGGTGCACGTTGTTGCTGTAGCATAGACCAGATTCAGGCCTGCTGAATTTAGCTTTGTTTGTATAACTTGAGGCACTGATCCAGGCCATCTTTTTTGGAGAAGGTTCCCCTGCATCCTAGTAAGTAGGGGTGTGCAGTTAGAACTTGTCTGATTGAAGACTGCTGGAACAGGGCTCAGTTTTGAGCTTTTTTCTGGATTAATTGGGTAACGTGTTTAAATCAGTTTGTTTTCTATTGTTTTTTATATATATATATATATATATATATATATATATATATGTGTGTGTGTGTGTGTGTGTGTGTGTGTGTATATATATATATATATATATATATATATATATATATATATATATATATATATATATATATATATATATATATATATACATTGCACTTTATTCATCTGCTTTTACTGTATTTGTGTTTCTTCCTGCTTTATTACTGGGGGCATTGACTACAACTCTGATCTGTTATATATAACAATAATTATCCTTTTTCTGTGCTTTTAAACTGTTTTTTTTAGTGTATCTGCTTTATTTTCTGAAAAAAAAATATGTATATATAAATATATATATATATATATATATATATATATATATATATATATATATACTGTTCCCACCATTCTAAGCTTGTATAGTCCACTTTTCAGGTTAGTGCTGAATTCAGGGCTGTGTTACAAATCTCTGTGATTGTCCATACCTTATAATCCAAACGAAGAATGCTGAACAATGGAGCGGAGACCCAAACAAGTTAATTCCAACAGTTTTATTCAAGCCACTAAATACGAACACGAAACAGCATAGCATAAACGCCTTCACTTGTAACAATGTGTTTTCGTCCTATATAAATAGACTTCATCAGATGACCAGTGAAATCATGTGTTTCTCATATTTATATTGAGTTGATTTAACTAAAACCAATAAGAATGAGTTCTCTCCATTTAAAACAGCCAATGAATATTGTAATTTAAAATCCCATTATTAAAAATGCAACCACCTTATTTTCATTTTATCATTGGAAATGTTAAAATGTAAATATTTTCATATAAATACAATATTAAAACACTTTATTAAAAATCTTTTTCTTGTATATATGTGACTATAGTGATATAACATTGAGTTATTAGAAACACTTTGAAAAATGTCACTTACTCCATTACTGGTGATAAAAATACATAGGGAATATAAGCATCCTTTGCCATCTGGCGGTTATTTCAATAAATTACACCCTTCCATTCAAAGGTTAGCTGATCTTAATTTTAATAAAGGCAGTATTGAAACATAGTCATTCAACCCGGGGTGATTTCCTGCCTCAAGGGTCACTTGCCACCATAACTCCCTATACTCTATTTTTTCTTCCCATGGGCCTCCCCTGATGTTATATTTGACTTGTTCCAGTACTAAAAAAGCATATTTGGAATTCAGGCATACTTTTGAATGTTTAGCCAAGGCATTAGTGTCTTTACCCACTGTTATGTTGTACGTATGTTCATAAATCCTTCTTTTTAACATTCTTTCTGTCTTTCCTACATAGAAGGATTTACAAACTGAACAGGTGGCTAAATAAACTATTCCCTTTGTTTCACAATTGTAATACTCATGACTAATAATCCATCTCTTTCTACTTTCCAGGTAGTATATATCCATATTCATAATATAGTTGCATTGGGTGCAGTGACCACATTTGTATGTACCCAACTTGTTTTTATTATTGTTTACCTGGTGTTTGTTTTCTAGAATAGTTCTAATGCTTTGTGAATTTTTATATACCACTTTGTGTGGAATTTTAGCTATGCTTTTCAAATCTGTAAGGGAAACAAATCTCTCCCACTCTTTTAAAAACATTTTTTTGATATTGTTATTTATTGCATTATATTCCAAAACCAGTATTTGTTGGTAGTTATCTCCAATGTTTTCTTTACTTAGGTGCCTCCCTTTATTTTGCTCACTATTTTTTTGGATAGGCTTAAATCTATTAATTCTACCTTTTTCTACTTCCTCTCTTATATCTCTAATGAATTTAGAGGGATAACCTCTTTCAAGAAACATTATTTCCAGTAAATCACATTCAACTGCAAAGTCTGTATCTGCACTAGTCGTACGGCACCCCCTCACAAACTGTCCCTTCACTATATTTTTCTTACAATGTAAGGGGTGTGCACTATTGTAATGTAGAAAAGGAGTACAAAAGGGTATATAAAAATTCACAAAGCATTGAAGGGTGTAATTTATTGAAATAGCCACCAGATGGCAATGTATGCTTATATTCCCTATGTATTTTTTTTCCAAAATACTTTTTATTACGTTTTTGTATATAACATATCACTTCAGTAATGGAGTAAGTGACATATTTCAAAGTGTTTCTAATAACTCAATGTTATGTCACTATAGTCACATATATATAAGAAAACGATTTTTAATAAAGTGTTTTAATATTGTATTTATATAAAATATTTACATTTCAACATTTCCAATGATAAAATGAAAATAAGGTGGTTGTATTTTTAATAATGGGATTTTAAATTAAAATATTCATTGGCTGTTTTAAATGGAGAGAACGCACTCATTGGTTTTAGTTAAATCAACTCAATATAAATATGAGAAACACATGGTTTCACTGGTCATCTGATGAAGTCTATTTATTTAGGACGAAAACGCATTGTTACAAGTGAAGGCATTTATGTTATGCTGTTTCGTGTTCGTACTTAGTGGCTTGAATAAAACTGTTGGACTCAACTTGTTTTGGGTCTCCGCTCCATTGTTCAGCATTCTTCGTTTGGATTATAAGTTGTATTTGGTGCATTCCCACTATTTTCTTGTTTATTTGTCCATACCATACTTGGATAGAAGGAAGTTCCTCTGTTCACCTGTGAGAGAGGGGAGTTTTGAGTACCCTATCTGTCCCTGGAGGAGTGGTTTCAACCCAGAAATTAGTAGTTTATTGGCCATTTTGGGCTAATTTCTATCCCTTTCATTTCCCTGCTATAAATACCATATTTACCTGGTTTTGCACACCGGGCAGCACCAGTTAGCTAGGTTAAAACTATTCCTGGCTCCACAAAGTCTCCTCTTCAGTTTTTCCCTTGGAACTAGACAAACTTTCAACTTAAGCATTTAAGCCTTTCATTTCTCTGCCTGGCACTTGCTCAAAACTTATAGCAAGCACTTATAAACCCTAGCACTAGACCCTCCTGTACTGTACAGAAGGGCAAGGCTCTCTATTCGACCTTACCAGCCATCCAGTAAAACAGTTCACTGTACCTATCCAGGCATGTCCAAAGGACAGTTTCAGGTGTACTCTCCAGTCCAACTGGTGAATCTGGGCATTTTGAGGTAATGTTACATCTGCCTCATGTACACAGACAACCCCCTCCTCCTAACACCAAACACTAATACATGCGAGAGATGCAGTTATACAGCCAAACTAGAGGCTAAGCTCTCTCAACCCAAGACTGGATCAACAGTCAAGAGGAGAAGGGAAATACTTGCATTACACTACCAGTCTTACATAGACCCATTAAACCAGCACAGGCAAAAAACACACATAAATATATGAAAACATACTCGGAGGCTCTAAATAAAAATCTGCAAAACCAACAGAGACCCCCAAAGCAAACATCCAAGCAACCTCCACCCCCCAACACAAACCATGAAACACATACTTCACAAAACCAGTGTGCCATGCAATCACAGCCCTTAAGGCAAAATAACATACCCAACATACTAGTAATAGGTGACTCTATAGTCAGGCACACTGACGTCCCACTCACTAGGCTGAATAAGGAGAAGGTTACTGTTAGCTGCCTGTCGGGTGCCAGGATCCGCTACATAACACAAGCACTCAGGTCACTCCAGAACAAGTACAAATATGACTCTGTCATTGTCCATGTTGGTGTGAATGACCTGAGCCGTTCCTCCCTGGACTACAAGAAAAGAGACATGGAAAAGCTCTCTGATCATGTAGCCCGGGCTGGTATGACCCTGACCGTGAGCAGCATCCTGCCCTCACCAAGAATGATACCATGGTATAAAGAAACAAATTTTCGATTTCAACAATTGGCTAAGTTTCTGGTGTCATTCAAAGGGGATCCAATGTCTGTCTGCCTGGGATGACATGCTCGACAAGCCACGCTGCTTCACTAGAGATGGCTTGCACCTGTCACACTTAGGCTTTTGAATACTTGCCAAGGCTCTTGCCACCCCCATAGTGCCTTTTTTAGGCAAGGCTCAAAAGACAAACCCACCGCCGTAAATAGCACAAGTAACAAAAAACTAAGAGTAATGCTACTCAATTCCAGAACTCTAAACCTCAAAATGCACGCACTCGAGGCACTCCTCAGTATGGAGAAAATCAATATATGTGCAGTAACAGAAACCTGGCTTAAGGCTCCAGAGAGCACACCAGCACTACCAGGTTACAACTCATACCATACATTTTGGCCACAGAACCCAAACCAAAATACAAAATGCGGGGGCGTATCCATATCCATCAAGGATACCCACACCTCCAGGTTAGTGGCACAGCACGATGTGTCAGAGATCATCCACGTGCAACTAACAATGGGCAAAACTGCAATTCAAATTTTAGCTTGCTATAGATCACCCACCATGTCCCAGGACCCCCATTCCACATTTCTGGAAACACTGGGAAACATAAAGGTCCTACCAAAAACCCTAATATTGGGTGATTTCAATTACCCAAACATTAACTGGGAGAACTACTGAAGTACTAACTCCCGTGCCCAACTTTTCCTAGAATTTATAAACTCAAATGCCCTGGTTCAACTGGTCAACATTCCCACCAGAGGTGACAACAAATTGGACCTGGTCATCAGCAACATGGGCGACTGATGTTACACACCAGAGGTCATCCCCTCGCTGGATAGATCTGACCATAAACAAATCACTTTGGATATCCATATTCCGCCCCCTCCCCCGGACAAGCAAGCCACCATGAAAAACTTTTCAAAAGCAAACTTCACATTACTTAAGACCGAGGTGGAAAGTTTCAAAGCCCCCATGCTAAAGGATAACACTGTCCAAGCTGCAAAATCCTTTACTAATGCATTCTACGGGCAGCTACAAGAATGCATGGATCGTGCCATCCCAAGAAAAACCAAGACTCACTCCTCCAAGAAAAGGAAACCAGTCTGGTGGACAAATGCCATAAACAAGCTATACAATAGAAGGAGGAAACTAGTACAGAAAAGAGTAAAATCCTAAGAAGGGAAAACATCCCTGATCAGTATCAGCAAGAAACTACGATCCCTCATAAAATTATCCAAGGCGAGCTTTGAAAGAAAAATTGCCAAGGACTCCAAAGATAACCACAAGGCATTCTTTAGCTTTGTCAAGAATCTAAGTGGCAATGCTCAGATCTGCTCGGAGTTAGTGCAGAATGGCACAAAATACACTGAACCGACAGATATCGCCAAATGACTGGCAGATAGGTTCAGCGCAAACTTCGCCCCCTTATCACCCCCAAAAGGACCCATAACCATACCAGAAGAATATAGAGTCCCTGAAATCACAAACACTCAGGTTAAAACAGCCCTCTCAAAAGCCAAAAACTCAGCATCAATAGGACAGGACAGTGTCCCAGGCTGCATCCTACACGAGTTCAAAGATGAACTAACCCCTCACCTAAACACACTGTTCAACCTCAGCCTCTCCACAGGCTACATACCCATAGAGTGGCACACAGCAACAGTTATCCTGCTCCACAAAGGTGGAACCACAACAGACCCTGCAAACTATCACCTATAAGCCTGACTAGTTTGGTCTGCAAGGCTATGGAGCACATCATCATGGAACCCATTAACAGAGACATTGGGAACCTCCAAACACTGGACCCTACCCAGTTTGGCTTTGTTAAGGGCAGATCATGCCTTCTAAATCTGGTGGACTTCTTTGAGACAGTTACCAAGGCTATAGACAAGGGAAAGGTGGTACACACAGCCTACCTAGACCTTGCTAAGGCCTTCAACACCATTCCCCATTCTGGTATTATAGACAAGCTCACCAGCCTGAACATAAACCCCTACGTCACAAGATGGATTGCCAGCTGGCTCACGGACAGAACCCACATGGTGACAGTTGCAGGAGCTAGGTCCGTCTCTAAACTGGTTACAAGTGGTGTTCCCCAGGGCTCAGTCCTAGGACCCCTCCTGTTTGGCATATACTTCTCAGAGGTACAGACAAGCACAGGAGGACTATGGCTGACCAAGTTTGCAGACGACTGTAAACTAGGGGCTATAATTGACTCTCTGGCTGACACAGGCATCCTCCAAAAGGGTCTCACTGAGATGGATACCTGGTGTCAAAATCATGGCCTCAAGCTAAATGCCAAAAAGTGCACAGTCATCCCCTTTGTAAAAAGCAAAGTACCCACAAACTTCCACATAGGTGGCAGTCCCCTAAATACGGAATACATAATAAGGGATCTGGGGACCCAAGTAGATAATAATCTCACCTTTGATAATCACATTGCCAAAGTGGTTAGAAAATCCTTCTACGTTGCCCACCTAATCACAAAAGGGTTTGCATCCAGATCAAAAGTGGTCATTGTGCCCCTCTACTCATCACTCATCAGACCCATCTTAGAGTACAATGCCCCATTTGGAATGTACCTTACAAGACACCTGCAACAGCTGGAAAGACCACAGAAGTACCTCACCAAGAGGATCAATGGTCTCAAAAAGATGCCCTATGCAGCTCGACTGAAGAAACTCCAGTTGTACTTGGTTATATACCGTCTACTCAGAGGTGATCTCTGCCTGACATACAAGGCCATGTCCAACCCAGAATTGATGGACATGCTCCACCTAAAGAAAACCTTATCCCCTCGAGCCACATGCTCTAGGGATCTAAACCTTGCCACAACAATAAATAGGATGTGCTGGAGGGATAGAGTCCTGTCCCACAGACTTCCCATGCTTTGGAACAAGATCCCAGTCTACATTAGGCAGAGCTCCTCACTAACACTCTTCAAAAGAAACCTTGACGAGTGGATGGGAGACAGAAAGTTTACCTCAGGGATCACTTCAGTGCCTCTGCTGGAAAGAGGCACAGGGAACTAATCTAAGGGGACGGCGAAAGCCAACACATTCTGGCTAGGCTTATAAATGCCTTCGGGCAGATAGCCTAGTAAACACCTATGAACCTATGAACCTGTAGAGGGTGAGAATTTTGATAATTGTATTCATATATTTGTAAGAGTATGTAAACAGTATAATGCTGACCAAGTGCTCTGAGTATGGTTCCTGACACCTTACCCCATGGTAAAGCTGTAACTGCTGTTTATAACTTGTTTGATATTGAGTGTTTAAACTAGAAAATAGTCAAATAGTGTTTACTAGAATGTTTTTAGTTAACACCTGAAGCATACAGAAAAAGTTTCCTGAGCAAAGACACAAGGCAGATGAAAGTGTGTGTGATTATATTGCTGGGTTAAGCACTTATTTCATAGGTGGGTGAGTGGGTGTCAGGTAAGGACTTCTGAAGGGCTGACAGATATTTTGGTGAGGGAGCAAGCCCTTATCACTTTGCCTGAAGACATAAGAATCTGGATGGCAGACTGAGAGTGCAGCTCTGCAGATGAGCTGGGAAAAAAAGTGATCTCTACTTAGCAAGCAGACCATCACTGCACAGGAAAGGGATACCCAGTTCTGCACATGGATATAAGGGAACCCATAGTGGGCAGCCTAAACTGCCCTGACAGAGCCCACCAGTAACATGGCAAGCCACTAGTTCAGGTACATGGCCAGAATCAAGAATTAAATGTTTTAAATGTAACCAGTGGGGCCATGTAGCATATAGATGTCCATGGAGGTAAGGTGCGGAACTACAGGTGGGTGATCCAGCAAGTGGGAATAACAGTATGCCAGTTGTGAGTTGTCTGGAGACAATGGGGGTATCAGACTATCACAAAACATAATACCCTATCTTAGTGGATGGAAAACAGGCCAGTGCTAAGAGAGACACAGCCTCTGGCATAACCATTGTGAAGCCTGCAGTGGTTAAAGAGGAACAGTACTTGGTTGGGCAGTCCACTCCAGTCAGAGCTTTAGGAGGGACCCCATTCAAAATGCCTTTGGCCAGGGTTTACCTTGACTAAAAGGATGGAAAAGGAAGCAAGCCAGTTGGTGTGTTAGAGGATATTCCCTGCAGATGCCTGTTAGGGAACGCTTTTGATAATGCATTACCTTGTATGCATGCAGCTACACATAATCAAGCTTGGAGACAAGCATATGGTCTGGTAGCCTGAGGGAGACCAAGACAGACACCACACCTGAAGCCACGGCTGATGAGGTAGCTATTTCAGGGAGGGAGCTACCTTCTAGCAGTGTTCCTGACATTGAGCTACAGCTGTGGGTGGGTACTGATGTTCCCTTGGACAGAGTGACTGCAAGGGCAGAGGTGAGTTGTAGTAGCCAGGCTGACAGTGAGGCACTGCTGTCAGAGACTCAGCTGTCAGAAACTACACTAAGAGGCTTGAGGAAGGTAGCTATGGAGGCACCTGATTCACAGGGAAAAGGGAGTCTGTATACTGGAACAAAGGGTTACTGTGCAGAGAGTGGACACCTGAGGGAGAGCTAGAGGTTGAGGTAATACAGCAGTTGGTAGTTCCTAGAGTCTGCCATCTGGCAATTCTAGCCATAGCCCATGACATTCCTGTTGCAGGTCATATGGGCATAAAGCACACCAAGGAGATTTATGCAGAACTTTTATTGGCTTGAGATTGCAAGGAATGTAACAAGGTACTGCTGGACCTGTGAGCAGTGCCAAAAACTAGACAAGGTAAGGGACAAGGTAAAAGCTTCTTTGATGCCTTTGCCTGTGACAGAAGAGCTATTTCAGAGAGTAGTTATGGATACTGTGAGGCCTCTGTATACCTCAAGCTCCACAGGGAAGAAGTATATGCTGGTGGTAGTACATTATGCTATTAGATACCCTGAGGCAGTGGCTCTGACCTCCACTGAGGCAGAAAAGGTGGAAAATGCCTAGCTAGAGATTTTTAGCACAGTAGGTTTCCTGCAAGAAATACTGACTGACAGAGGTGCCAATTTCATGTCAAACCTGATGGCTTGTCTGTGGATGCACTGTGGGGTGAAGCAGCTAAAGACTGCTCTCTACCATCCCCAGACTTATGGTCTTGTGGAGAGGTTAAACTCTACACTAAAGACCATGCTATGGGCACTTGCAGACCAGTTTAAGAGAGAGTGGGATGAATATTTGCCCCGTCTGATGTTTGCTTACAGCAAGGTACCCCAGGAATCCACAGGTTTTTCACCCTTAAAGTTGCTGTATGGACATATGGTGATGGGACTTTAGGTTTGATTCATGGTGAGTGGCATAGTCAGTGTGAATCCCACAAGGAGTATGTTGTGGCAGCTTAGGAGGGACCTTTCAAAGTGGTAAGGAATGTTGATGATGGTAACTACATGGTAGAACTGCTAGGCAGGAGGCAGGGACCCAAACTGTACCATGTTAACATGATGGAACCTTACCATGATAGGCAGGCCCTGGTGCTAAGCATTTGCAGTAGGATGCAGGAGGAGTATGAGGGGGATATATGGCTACAGGAAGTCAGCCAGCAAAATCCCAAGTTACTATGGTTGACCCTAGGGTTGCAGGTATATGATATGACAGTGCAGCACTGTAGTGGGGTCAGCCATGTCAAGGCAGATGGAATCTCAAACAGAGTATGGAGTAGTGTATTCCCAGATAAGTTCATTCTTCTCAAGCAATGTTTCTCAAGGGGCACTTAAAAAACTACCTTGACTCTTCAAAGGTGACAGAGGTGTGATGATAGGAGGTACTGCCAGCCATGGTAGGAGAAATAAGACAGTGGATTTATAACATGTGCCAGCACAGCTAGCTGGACTTTTGTAAAGAATTATATGTTGTTTGTGTATCAAACTGATTTGTACAGATGATTGTGTTTAAAATTTATTTGTAACATTGCTTGTGTTAAAATGTATCAACAGTGTGCCCTACTGGAAAGAAAAGAAATGTGCATGCACTATTGCATCTGAATTAAATGCATATGTTTCAACAGAGGATACTGGCAGAGTAGAGGTTAATCACAGTCTAGCTGCAGCAAACTTTAAAATATATCTGAAATTAAATTACATTATGTGTCTATGCCATAAAGATGTTATGCTACAGTTTGAATGGAGCCAGAGACACAATGTCTATGCTAGAGAATAAGTTGTAGCTCCTGTAGGAAGAGTGGAATGGTTTTATGGTTTTATGACTTCAAGAAGATCTGAGAAAAGGTCTATCTGTGTGTATGCTAACACATAGGTGCTAAAATCCTGTCAGCTTCTAGTGCTGGTGATAGCATGAGAAATAAAGTCAGAGACAAGATATGTGTGATGTCATTCTGTAAGCCAAAAATAATATTTAGATATTAGTAGGAGTTTTCTCTTAGCATTTTGTTTTCTGTCTTGGATCTGACAACAAGGACCACTCATCCACACATCATCTTGCCTTGCTGTAGTACGTAATTTAACTAGGGAACAGTAATTCTCTTTAGCTTAGCCTGGAAAATATAGTGAAATTAGAAATACGGGTTTTCTTAACTGTGTGAAACTTACCATCTGTGTTATTTTTTGATATTCCCTGTGGCTGAAACTCTGGTGTTTACTGTAAATAGATATTTAGTATTTCTATATTTCTTTATTATTTATTATTAAATATAGTTAAGCTTTTCATTGTGTCTGGTCCTTTTTAGAAAATAAGTTTTGAGAGTATTTGCATATATTTATTTGGTGATAACTGTGGCCACTCTTGAAAGCCTGGCTGTTTGGTCAACATTACCATTTGTATTAATATTAATTTCACTCCGTATAATTGGGTACCCTTGTAAGAGCCTTAAAATAGCTGGCAGGGGTTCTGCTGGCAATGATAACTACTTTATAGTCTGGGCAGAAGGAGGCACAGCAGGTGGGTCTGTGCCAGCCTTTTCCAGATGTGTGTGTGTGTGTGTGTGTGTGTGTGTGTGTGTGTGTGTATATCAAATCTCAAAGAGTGTGTGTGTCAGCTGCTTGGAGCAGGGACATAAAGCATTGGTTTCACAGAGAGGGTGTTAGAGGACTTAGCTTGGAACACACCTAAGGACTTAACTCTAAGCTCTGCCAGTGGGGAGTCTTATTGGGGGTCTGGAGAGAAAGAGGGAAACCAGCCCCTGGACTGAGCATGTTCCCTGAGTGCTCTTAAGGCAAATTGTGTTTGATGCAGAGAAGTCTGCATCTGGAAATACTGAGTGTATCCATTTGTATTCCAAGTGAACGTCCGTCTCCAGTGTCAGTGGTGATGATTCAGACTACTTGATTACTGGCCCAGCATAGGGACGTCACAATCAGGTAAAGATATATTGTGCAGCTTGGCAAATTCACAACACAGGTAACTATAGTAAGTCATTTTAATGAGCTAAAACATAGGGTACAAAGAGTCACATGGTACTGCTAGGAATGGTAGTCTGAGGAAAGGAATTGGAGATATTATATAGATTTATGACATAGCCAGTACCAACTACAAGTTTGGTTTTGGTAGGAAGGCTCAATAAAACTATATTTTGTTTTGGGTATGATGGGGTGAGTATGTGGAAGACAGAAGTAATGCATGCAATGGCTATAGTGGGAGGCAGCTCCATAACAAAGAGAGATGGTACTTATGTAATGCTGGGATAACAGATCTCTGTTATGTATTCAGGCCAATGTAAATACCTAGGAGATAGTACAGCAGCCTCTATACTAGAGTGTCAGTATGTTAATTTCAGAAAATCTTTCCATTAGTTTTGACTTTTATGAGCTTGTGCCATATAGCATGAACTTTCATTATGCCTATGTGGAAATGTTTGAAATCCCAGCCTCTAAAAAGGTGGATCACTACTCAGTAGTAAGTAGACAGTGTATCTATAGAAGATATGAATACAATTCAGCATGTCCCATCACATATCCTCTAGCTGGTGAGCAGATATAATGACAAAAAGTCCAGCCAAGAGATAAATTTACAAATAACTGGTAAATGCCACTGACTGATGTGAAACCTTAAATAGCAAACACTTTTTTGGACACCTTTATCAAAAATCTTGTTTAGACACATTTCAGCTTATGTCACCTTTAGAACTCTTTGCTCCCCAAAAATAGTTGCTAAAAGAATGTGTGTATTAAAACATTGACTTTGTTCACAACACTCTTTGTCTTTCTCTAGTAGTTTCTCTGTCCTTGACACCAACATCCAAAGAAAGGATATTGAGTTCCTACAAGAAGTAAGAGCTACAGAAACTAATGAACTGTGATGGGATCTAAGTAAACATATAGCATATTTATCAAGAATTTTACATTGTTAACTAAAGCAAAAGGTATTTTGTTGATTACATGCAGAATATAAAGTAAAACATTCTGTTTTATTATTCTGTTCAATGTTTCTGTGGTGTCTCAGTATCTGTTTTACTTAGTGCATGTTCACCTTGAGCTTTATTAACTGTTTTGGTCACATATAAGGTGCCCTGTAGCTTTTGAAGCTGTCTGTCTGTTATATCCTAAGCAGGATATGACCCATTTAACTTAGCTTTCTGCAACAGTGATCATTAAAACATCTACTGTTATGGTAAGTTTACTTACAAATACTTTTACAATAAATGTTTGCCAGACATGGTATGTTGTGAAAATTTATTACAATTCATTCCATAAAATGTTATTCTGAGTTGAATGACAATTAGTACTGTTTGGCTATGTAAAAACTAAAAACTAATGAAAATAATTTTTAGTTTCAGGACGAGTCAACACTAAACATAATTTCATATATTGGACTTATCCTGTCAATCATCTGTCTGATTCTTACAATCCTGTCATTTTTGCTGTGTCAGTCCATAAGAAATGCAAACACAACAATGGTCATCAACCTCTGCTTTTGCCTGCTCATAGAAGATGTTGTGTTCCTTCGTGGCATCTCCCAGACCAAGCGTCAGGTAGAGTCATTCATTACCAGACTTTATTTAAATGAGACATTTACTAGAGAGAATTTTAAAAATGTCAGCCACTGTAAGTTGTTTTCTATCATGTGAACTATTTATGATCTTGTTATTCACAAAACTACTTTATGTCTTGAAGATGTTCAACAGGATTCATATAGTTGTATTGTGGCTGTCAATGCATGTGCTTCATATGGGCTAGAGGAGCTGAAAAATGCATCATTTGAAAGCATCTGAGAGTACTGACTGAGAAAGTACAACAGCAGTCCAAAGAGTGTGACTTGCCTAAGAAACAATATTTATAAATTACGGTATAAGATGTTTTATCAGCAAATTCCTGACAACTGAGTTTTACATCACTCATGGATTCAGCTTCAGAGCTGAAGAACAAGGATTTACAGTAACAAATGAATAAATTAAAATTAGAGAAAACTAATCAGTAGGATTTGACTGTACTTGATATTCTTACAGTACACTTTATTTATGTTGGCCTCATTCCATCATGCTCTCTGCTGTTTTTCTCATCTTGTTTTGCTTCATCATTGATTTTATCTTGAATTTGAAGGATGCCAACAAGCAGCAGGTTTCTCTGGATAGAGAGCTTTCCCACTTATCATAGCCTATTCCAGGATATTAACCTAATATTTGTAGGAGTTATAGTGGAAGAGAATGGGTAAGACAAATGTTATATACAATGATGCATATAACCTTGAACACGCATTCTTATCTTAATCCATCTGTCCATCCATCCATCCATCCATCCATCCATCCATCCATCCATCCATCCATTCACAACCCCTTTTTTCCCATTTTTGCACATTGGGTCAGGGTGTCACTTTAAGATTGCTTATACTCTGGATTATTTAAACACAACTCACGCAATCATGTGACAGCAATCACCCAGTCTAGTTCAGAAGCAGTTTTATTCTGAAGATGTCTTGTCACTGGAGAGATGAAAACAGTGTATCTTTTGTTAAACAGTTTTTCCAATATTCCTCTTTGCTGTATTCTGCATATTTTACAAGTGAGCCATTGGAATCCAGCTTTGTGTTTGACTGGATTTTCTTAGAAGAGCAGTGCTATTGTCCGTGTCTTGTGAGCTAAAACCCACCATCATGTCCAAATACAGGTCGATGACATGAAAAAGGAAACTGTTAATGTAGACTGCACTCACCCATGATATGCACACAGAAACACACAGACACACACACACACACACACACACACACACACACACACACACACACACACACACACACACACACACACACACACACACACACACACACACTTACACACTTAACTGTAACTTTTATGATCCTATTTTATACACTTCATCTAATATGACTGATGTAAACTGACCCACTTGTCAGATCTGATCCAGCCTTGCTAGTGATCCTTGCCTTGAGCTCAATCAATATTGCTCCTCCCATAATCCTCCTGTGCACTAATTGGCCCTAGATCACTTATGCAGCCATTAGCATTCAGATGGCTAATCAGTGTCTTCCAGCTAAGTGCTCCATATTTTACAATAGTACTGACTAGTTCTACTTTCTTCAGAGATTTATTCCATTAGATACACACTTATTTATATTACCTTGTTTATATTTTCCCATTTCCTTTACTATTAGTAGCATTTTCCATCAGCTTCTTTGTGATGTTTCAACAAGAGGCGTAATGTCTTTATTTTGTTCTTTTGTTAATATCTTAAAAATATGTTCATCATTTTCACTACCTAGAACATAACAACAGGCAGCTTCAAAAATCTCTTGCTGCCTCCAACACCTTCATTCTGACTGCTGATTACTCGGCCCTGTGAATGGGAAATCAGTAGTCAGAGTAAAGCTTTCTTTACATTCTGACTGCTGATTACTCGGCCCTCTGATGGGGAATCAGTAGTCAGAGTAAAACTTTCTTTACATTCTGACTCCTGATTACTCGGCCCTGTGATGGGGAATCAGTAGTCAGAGTAAAACTTTCTTTACATTCTGACTCCTGATTACTCGGCCCTGTGAAGGGGAAATCAGTAGTCGGAGTAAGGCTTTCTTTACATTCTGACTCCTGATTACTGGGCCCTGTGATGGGGAATCAGTAGTCAGAGTAAAGCTTTCTTTACATTCTGACTGCTGATTACTCGGCCCTGTGATGGGGAATCAGTAGTCAGAGTAAAGCTTTCTTTACATTCTGACTGCTGATTACTGGGCCCTGTGATGGGGAATCAGTAGTCAGAGTAAAGCTTTCTTTACATTCTGACTGCTGATTACTCTGCCCTGTGATGGGGAATCAGTAATCAGAGTAAAGCTTTCTTTACATTCTGACTGCTGATTACTCGGCCCTGTGATGGGGAATCAGCAGTCAGAGTAAAGCTTTCTTTACATTCTGACTGCTGATTACTCGGCCCTGTGAAGGGGAATCAGTAGTCAGAGTAAAGCTTTCTTTACATTCTGACTACTGATTACTGGGCCCTGTGATGGGGAATCAGTAGTCAGAGTAAAGCTTTCTTTACATTCTGACTGCCGATTACTCAGCCCTGTGATGAGGAATCAGTAGTCAGAGTAAAGCTTTCTTTACATTCTGACTGCTGATTACTCAGCCCTGTGATGGGGAATCAGTAGTCAGAGTAAAGCTTTCTTTACATTCTGACTGCTGATTACTTGGCCCTGTGAAGGGGAATCAGTAGTCAGAGTAAAGCTTTCTTTACATTCTGACTGCCAATTACTCGGCCCTGTGATGGGGAATCAGTAGTCAGAGTAAAGCTTTCTTTACATTCTGACTGCTGAAAGCAAGGAAACCAAAGAACAAGGCAGAAGCCCTCACAGTCCTTGCCAAAGCAATTCATTTGTCTCAAGTATAAGAGCACTAGGTCCACCACGAGGATGAACAGGGAGGTGGTCAATCCCCATGAAAGAGAAAGCATGCCCAGGAAAAGAACAGATATGCTTGGCAAGGGCATTATCAAGTCTCTTATTCCTGATGGCATATAAGTGCTGATACAATCTGTCTTTAAGCCTTCTGTCCGTCTTTCCGACGTAGAATGCTGGACAGCATGTGCAAAAAGCAATATAAACTACTGTTTTCGTATCACAGGAAATACGATGATGTATAAAATATTTCCTTCCTTCAATGCAAAAACTACTACCTGTTTTAATATGTGAGCAGAAGTTACAGAAGCCGCAGGCAAAAGAACCATTAATTCTAGCACTACAAGTGCCATAAGGAGTCTGTAACAATTCTTTGATGTTTCTACCTCTTCTAAACACTACAACAGGTCTATCACCTAACTTCTCACCTACAGGTGCATTACTGGTGATAAAAAAACAGTTTTTTAAACAAAATGTTCTGTATTGCATACGAGTTCACCCCAAATGTGGAAATGAAACTACAAGTAGAGGCCCTATGAGAGGCAGGTTCAATAGGAGACGGCATCGGAAAAGTTGCCAGAGGCACTAGATCTACAAACCGCCACAGTGCAAGGCAACTCTTCTTGAAGCAAGAGAGGTCTGTAAAACCCACTATTTCTTTTATTCAAGACCTCTTCTATTAGTTCAGACACAAGAGTAGCTGGATAGCCACGGTTGACAAAGAGGTTTGTCAAAAATTGACATTCAACGTTAAAGTCTGACAATTGACTACAAATTCTCACGGCCCTCACAAGCTGCCCTTTGACTATTGCTTTTCTAAGTTTAAAGGGGTGAGAACTGGTATTCTGACTGCTGATTACTGGGCCCTGTGATGGGGAATCAGTAGTCAGAGTAAAGCTTTCTTTACATTCTGACTGCCGATTACTCAGCCCTGTGATGAGGAATCCGTAGTCAGAGTAAAGCTTTCTTTACATTCTGACTGCTGATTACTCAGCCCGGTGATGGGGAATCAGTAGTCAGAGTAAAGCTTTCTTTACATTCTGACTGCTGATTACTTGGCCCTGTGAAGGGGAATCAGTAGTCAGAGTAAAGCTTTCTTTACATTCTGACTGCCAATTACTCGGCCCTGTGATGGGGAATCAGTAGTCACAGTAAAGCTTTCTTTACATTCTGACTGTCGATTACTCAGCCCGGTGATGGGGAATCAGTAGTCAGAGTAAAGCTTTCTTTACATTCTCACTGCTGATTACTCGGCCCTGTGATGGGGAATCAGTAGTCGGAGTAAAGCTTTCTTTACATTCTGACTGCTGATTACTCGGCCCTGTGAAGGGGAATCAGTAGTCGGAATAAAGCTTTCTTTACATTCTGACTGCTGATTACTTGGCCCTGTGAAGGGGAATCAGTAGTCAGAGTAAAGCTTTCTTTACATTCTGACTGCTGATTACTCAGCCCTGTGAAGGGGAATCAGTAGTCAGAGTAAAGCTTTCTTTACATTCTGACTGCTGATTACTTGGCCCTGTGAAGGGGAATCAGTAGTTAGAGAAAAGCTTTCTTTACATTCTGACTGCCAATTACTCGGCCCTGTGATGGGGAATCAGTAGTCACAGTAAAGCTTTCTTTACATTCTGACTGCTGATTACAGGGCCCTGTGAAGGGGAATCAGTAGTCAGAGTAAAGCTTTCTTTACATTGTGACTGCTGATTACTCGGCCCTGTGAATGGGAATCAGTAGTCAGAGTAAAGCTTTCTTTACATTCTGACTGCTGATTACTCTGCCCGGTGATGGGGAATCAGTAGTCAGAGTAAAGCTTTCTTTACATTCTGACTGCTGATTACTCAGCCCTGTGAAGGGGAATCAGTAGTCAGAGTAAAGCTTTCTTTACATTCTGACTGCTGATTACTCTGCCCGGTGATGGGGAATCAGTAGTCAGAGTAAAGCTTTCTTTACATTCTGACTGCTGATTACTCGGCCCTGTGAAGGGGAATCAGTAGTCAGAGTAAAGCTTTCTTTACATTCTGACTGCTGATTACTGGGCCCTGTGAAGGGGAATCAGTAGTCAGAGTAAAGCTTTCTTTACATTGTGACTGCTGATTACTCGGCCCTGTGAAGGGGAATCAGTAGTCAGAGTAAAGCTTTCTTTACATTCTGACTGCTGATTACTCAGCCCTGTGACGGGGAATCAGTAGTCAGAGTAAAGCTTTCTTTACATTCTGACTGCTGATTACTGGGCCCTGTGAAGGGGAATCAGTAGTCAGAGTAAAGCTTTCTTTACATTCTGACTGCTGATTACTGGGCCCTGTGATGGGGAATCAGTAGTCAGAATAAAGCTTTCTTTACATTCTGACTACTGATTACTCATCGCTGTGATGAGGAATCAGTAGTCGGAGTAAAGCTTTCTTTACATTCTAACTGCTGATTACTCGGCCCTGTGAAGGGGAATCAGTAGTCACAGTAAAGCTTTCTTTACATTCTGACTGCCAATTACTCGGCCCTGTGATGGGTAGCCC
>NC_056743.1:1885904496-1885971731 GCF_019279795.1 Protopterus annectens
GAAGACAAATATATAGAAATTACATAGATTTTCATCACTGAGGGAAGGCACAACACTCCAAACAGTACTGTCAGAAAGTACAGCCTTTTGATCCTTGATAAAAGGTGATCAGAGCCATCTGTGTTCAGACAATTAGAATCTGATCAAGTGGTATTGGTCACCTGTAGAGAAACTGCAGAGAGGTTATATATTACTGCAAAAGAACTAATTTAACTTCTAAGATGTAATACAAAAACATGATCCTTTGTGAAACACTGTCTAAGATGCAAATCTTGAAAACTGACCACTGTATACAAAGTAAGGGGGAAAGCTTGGACAAGAATTTTACAGGGGACACTGACCACCTGACAGGCAAACCCATTTACTGCAACCTTATTGATATGAACTCCACGATTGCACAGCATCGGGGAAGGAGAAAACTCACTCAAACTGCACAAGGTAATCATTTGTTTTCCTCTAACAAGAGCAAATAAACAATTTCTGAGATTTAATGTTTCAAAGACACAGAAAATAGCCCAAAGTAGAAGGAATCATGTTTTTTAGGATTTTACTTACTAAAACTTAGAATCACCACTAACAGTAGTACAGTAACACTGAGAATACACACACATATATATGTGTATGTATATATATATATATATATATATATATATATATATATATATATATAATATATAATATATAGTTTATATGTATATATATATATATATATATATATATATATATATATATATATATATATATATATGGGTTCCCTTTATAATTTCAAAATACTGAAATCTCGACTTTCAGTATTTTGAAATTATAATACCGAAGGCTTGCAATTCTGAAACACCAGAAGCACAAAATTCAAAATACCGAAGTTCAGAGCCTCTGGTGTTGCGGTGTGTGAATGCATAGGTGTAAGTGTAGGTAAGTACATATGAGTGCGTTGGTTAGGGGCTTTTGTGTATGTTAGTGTGTGTGTTTTGGCTGTGATGTGTGTGTGTGCAAGAGGCTGTAAAATGTGTGTGTGTGTGAGTTACCTTTGTGTGTGTGACTGTGTGATCTCGGAGTTAGAATATTTATGTAGGGGGGTGTTGCGGTGTGTGAATGCATAAGTGTAAGTATAGGTAAGTATGTATGAGTGTGTTGGCTAGGGGCTTTAGTGTATGTTAGTGTGTGTTTTGGCTGTGATGTGTGTGTGGAAGGAGCTGTGAAATGTGTGTGTGTGTGAGTTAGCTTTGTGTGTGTGATTGTGCGATCTCGGAGTTAGTGTATATATAAGTAGGGGTGTGTGGGGGGCACAGTCACCCACATGGGAGGTGCAGGGGGCTTGTCCCCCCTTGCTTGCCTGTAATGTAGGATTGTTTGTTTCATTGTGGGTGGAGATTGCGTGTATGTGTGTGGTGTATTTGCACTGTAGGTTCGCAATTTTAAATTTCACAGTTAAGGTGTTTCTGTATTTAAAGGTTTCGGCTGGAGAATTTCGAAATACTGAAATTCGGGATTTCAGTATTTTGGGATTTTATAGTGAACCCATGTATATATCTATATATATATACATACACACATATATATATATATATATATATATATATATATATATATATATATATATAAATATAACGGGTCCATATGACTACATCGACAAGTCATAATATCGACATTCAGTACTCCGACACGAAATCACCGACAGATTAAATAACCGAAATCTCACTTCACTGACATTCACTAGTTCGACAACAAAGCAGTCACTAAGTAAATGCCCCTAACCACTGCACAAACCTCCTACACGTACTAAACCATGGTAGTCATGGATAGGTAAATGCAAACTCTGTTACAGACTTTGAATAAACATGTCCGGGTTAACCAAGGACAAACGCCAACACAAACACAAATGAAGCGATATGGAGGCAAAACGCCAATAAGGAGAGTAGTAACAGCAATGTACAAGCGGTAATACTTCATCCAATATTCAGTTACTGTGAAAAATACTTTTCAAGGCACACCACCAACGTAAAAATAACTCCTTTATTTACCTAGGTTTCGTTCGCTCCAACGAACTTCATCAGAATACAAAACACAGTTTGTGAAGCTTGCTTAAATACAAAACCCTCCCTAGTTAATTACTTAATTAATTGCAATTTTCTTTTACTTAACCAGTTTAATAGATTGGTTTCGTTTTAAAGAAACACATTTAAAAAAACACATTTAAAGAACACACATTTAAAAACTGCTCCAAATTATTTTCAAAAAACTTTATAGAATGAATGAAAAATGACTAAATATATGTTACAACCTTAATCCTTAATGCCACTGAAATTTTTTTAAATACAATTAATTACAATAATCCTATATAACTACATTTCAAACATATGGGAAATAATAAATACTAAATACTAAATGCTATACTTTTTACTACCTAAATGTTCTAATATAAATACTAATATGATAGAGCTATAGTGGAAAACCCGATACTATGTAAACTGTGTGTACTACCATGTACTTATATTTCTTTCTAATGTGTATTGTAAATAATTAAATAAATAAATAATAAGTATAAATATGAATTTCATAAACAATTCTATCGTGTACTAAATTAAATTTATTTTATAAATAAATAAACAACAACAACAACATTATATATGTTGTATATCCAATTCTAGTTCATTAAATATATATGTATTATAAATTACATGTGTTATAAATTATATACATAGATCTTAAGCATATATTTTTATGTCCCTTTTAATTTATTTATTCTTAATATAGGCATTATAGTATAATATTCATTTAAGCCAGGTAAGTTATAAGAGTTCAAAAGTATCTGCCATTTCAATTCCTTCATATCCAAATGATACTGTGTAGTTTTACCCTGCTGGTCGTATATTATTTGATTGATTACACAAAATTTAAATTTATGATCTACATTACTAATAATATGCCTGGCCAAGGCATTTGTTCTTTTAAGATGTTGAATATCTAATAGGTGTTCTTTAATACGATCCCTAAAATGCCTATTAGTTTTTCCTACATAAAAAGCCCTGCAATGTTGACATATAGCCAAATAAACAACATTTGATGTATAACAATTATAATGTCCATTAAAATTGATCCTACAACCATTTACAACCATTTCAGTGCCAGTACAGTGAATATAACTACATACGGAACACTTACCACATTTGAAATTTCCTTTTATTCTAGTATTATATCTTTCCAAAATATCATTATTGTTTTCAAACAAATTTTTAAATGATGGACTTTTTCTGTACACAAATTTGATTTGCCCATGAAATAGTTGTCCCCAAGTTCTTTCATTAACCAGCATATTCCAATTCCTTCTTATAACTGACTCAATAATTTCAAAAGTGTCATTATAAGTTGTTATATATACAGGAGTATCAGTATGTTTGATTTCGTCCCTAGATATATTTGTAGTACATACTTGATTTGAAAATCCAGATTTTAATATTGCTTTGTATGTACCATTATTCCTTTTTTCTTTAACCTCATTATATATGTTTTTACAAAATTGTTCAGGGTAGCCCCTATTAGTAAATAATTGTATCATGTATTGTAATTCATCTAAAAAATCTTGTTCATCACTTACCATTCTGGCCGCCCTGACCATCTGCCCTTTTACAATGGCTTTTTTCTGATGGTCAGGGTGCCAACTATTAAAATGTAAGTATGAGTTTGAAAATGTTGACTTTCTATAAATCTTTGTTTTTAAACTGTTTATTTCCTTATTATATATAATATTTACATCTAAATAGGTGATGTCATTTTGACTAACCTGATAAGTAAATTTCAAAAATCTAACTGTGGTGTTAATATATTCAAGGAACGAATTTAAAACACTCTTATCATGGTCCCAGATGATAAAAATATCATCCAGGTATCTGGTATACATCTTAATATGCTGGTAATATTCAGTTTTAAATAAATAATTATTTTCCCAGTAACTCATGATTAAGTTAGCATACATAGGGGCACAAGGTGCCCCCATTGCTACAACATTAATTTGCTGGTAATAACTACCTTCATAGTATAAAAAAATATTATGTAATACTATTTCCATCAAATTAATAAACGTATTATTTTTTTCTTGCTCATACAAATGTGTTTCATATATTTGTTCTTCAAGCCATATGAGTCCAATATCATGAGGTATGGTTGTAAAAAGGTTGCATACATCTACTGTAACAAAATAATATTCACCTTCCATTTTAAATTCTTTTAATTTACTTAAAAAGTCCCATGAATCCTTTGTAATATATGGAAACTTTGACATACTTTCTTTGAAATAATAATCCAAATAATGACTAATATAGCATGTTTTGCTTCTTTTCCCATCAACAATGGGTTGAAACTGTAGATTATTCAACCCCTTATGTATCTTAGGTATGCCAAAGATTCCACTTATTACAGGATTATCATTATATAAATATTCATGTTCTGTTTCTGATATTTCTCCTTGATATAACATGTCATCTAATAGTAAGTCTATTTTCTTGAAGGCAATATTAATTTCATTTTTGCTCACTTCCGTGTATGCATCACTTAATAACATGTTTGTCATATAAGAAATATAATCACTGTTATCAGTGATAACCATCCCATTGCCCTTATCGGGTCTCATAATTCTAATATGCATATTGTTACATATTTCTTTAAGTATGGTTTGTTCCTCTTCTGTCATATTGGAATGTATATTATTCTTATATGTTTTATGAAACATTCTCATATCATATTCACTTATCTTTTCAAAAGTAGCAATGTCATCATTCATGGGAGGATTAAATAAACTTGGTTTACTGAACTTTTTATGTTGCCTATTATGGCTATCCATATTATTCTGAAAAAATACTTTTAAATTTAATTTTCGCGTAAACAATTTTAAATCTAGTACAGATTCCACTAAACTACCTTTCTTACAAGGGACATAACTAAAGCCTTTTGAAAAAAGGTTTGCTTGTTTTTCATTAATTAATAATGTAGAATAGTTGAATACTTTAAAATCATCCTTATCATTAGTCACTATAATAGGATTGCTTAAAATAACATGGTCAGTTATATTAAGTACATTATCCACACTGATATTATTGTTTTCCACCATAACATGTGTTTCCAAATCCATACTTGGTTCAAAATAACATTCTGGATTACAATCAATAAAAAAGTTTACTTCATTATAATTTCCCCTATCATTTTCTATTTGTTCACCTGCATAACTATCCATGTGCTGTTCATTGTTTTCACTTCCTATCGGGGTAATTACATCCCCTTGACTATCATTGATCATACTATCATATTCATATGTACTAAAATTCATGAGCGTGTCATTGTTAACACTCCCGGCCGCTTCTGGCTCTTGGTCAAATAAATTTTGACAATTCATTCTACATGAATCAGGCTTGGTAACATAACTTATGGCTAAATCACTTAATGTTTGTAAGTCAATACTGTTAACATTGTATTCAGAATGGTACATAGTGCATGGTAAACTATTCAATGCATTATTAGAATTTAAGTTAACATATAAGTTATTGAGGGCCAGTGTACTCACATTAGCTGCAGTATAGTCCACATTGTGTGAGTCTGATGTTATTTGAATATCCTGATGGATAATTCCATGACAATGTGTGTCTAACACTGGCCCCTGATTAACTTTCATTTGCGCTTCCACACTTGCTTGTGATTTCCCAAAAAAGTCTGTTTAGGTCTTGCTCCTTTTCTGTTGTATTCCTGGATGTTAGAGTGGTCTCCCTGGTTTTTTAATCTATCGGATCATCTCATGCCTTCTTCCGTTGAATTCTCATAATCACTACGAACTTCCGTCTTGTCATCACATTCATATGGCGGATTGACGTCATCCGAAACTTCCGTTGTTTGTATTGGTTTTCTGTTACCATGGTTATCTTCGCCTTGAAGTGAAGATTTTGGATACGCCTGATTCTGACCATACCTTTGAGTGTCTCGTTGAATTTTAGAGTTTTTCTTTTGATAAAGGATGTCACAACTGTGTGTGACATCCACAATAATATGAGTATAGTTATTGTAATATTGATCAAACAAGAGATCTTTAGAAATGACGTTATTAAGTTCTTCTAATTGGTTAAGCAGTTTATCGATTTTAACTTTATTGTATTTTACCATGATCTCCATAAGCTGAATGCCACAGTTATCAAAAAATGCATGTAGTTCATGTAACATATTTTCTTGTTGATTGCAACCATTTGGGTATCTCCAAAGGCGTAACCCTTTGGGGACAATACCCAACTCAATGTTGCGACCCAAGTAGCTGTTTTCCAATTGAGTTCTTTTGAGCTTAAATAACTTTGTTTCGAACATTTTGAGCATCTCTTTCATGGATTTGGACAATGGATTAGTACATGTCTGGGTTGTCAGGGAACAGAGAGGCAGTGTACCAGATAAATAATCGCGTTACTGACAGCGGTGGTACACTGCCTCTCCATTCCCTGACAACCCGGACATGTTTATTCAAAGTCTGTAACAGAGTTTGCATTTACCTATCCATGACTACCATGGTTTAGTATGTGTAGGAGGTTTGTGCAGTGGTTAGGAGCATTTACTTAGTGACTGCTTCGTTGTCGAACTAGTGAATGTCGGTGAAGTGAGATTTTGGTTATTTAATCTGTCGGTGATTTCGTGTCGGAGTACTGAATGTCGATATTATGACTTGTCGATGTAGTCATATGGACCCATATATATATATATATATATATATATATATATATATATATATATATATATATATATTTATAGTAGCATCTTACCCTCACCAAGAATGATGCCACAATATGAAGCCAAGATGATCAATTTCAACAAATGGCTTAAGTATTGGTGTCATTCAAAGGGGATCCAATGCCTGTCACCCTGGGATGATATGCTCGACAAGCCACAATGCTTCGCTAAGGACGGCTTGCACTTGTCACCCATGGGCTTTCGGATAATGGCAAAGGCTCTTGCTACCCCCATAGTGCCTTTTTTAGGCGAGGCTCAAAAGACAAACCCACCTCCATAGGTATCAAAAGGGATAAGAAACTAAGAGTAATGCTACTCAACGCCAGAAGTCTAAACCTCAAGATGCACGTACTCTAAACTCTCCTTAGCATGGAGAACATCGATATCTGTGCAGTCACAGAAACCTGGTTCAGGGCTCCCGAGAGCACCCCAGCACTACCAGGTTATACCTCATACCATGCTTTTCGGCCCCAAAACTTGGACCGAACCAAAAAAAGGAGGGGGAGTATCAATATTCATCAAAGATACCCACACCTCCAGGTTGGTGGCACAGCACGAAGCATCAGAGACTATCCATGTGCAACTAACAGTGGGTAAAACTGCCTTCCAGTTTATAGCCTGCTACAGACCATCCTCCCAAACCCAGGAACACCACTAGGCCTTCCTGAGAACACTGGAAAATATGAAGGTCTCTCCAAACACCATTATATTGGGCGACTTCAACTACCCAAACATAGACTGGGAGCATTACTCTAGCTCAAACACCCTAGCCCAAAGGTTCCTAGAATTCATAAAATCAAATGCTATGGAACAACTTGTTACTACTCCCACAAGAGGGGAAAACATACTGGACCTGATCATCACCAACATGGGGACTCCATGCTCCAGACCAGAAGTGTATCCCTCACTGGTAAGATCAGACCATAAACTAATCTCACTGGATATTCACATCCCGACCCCACCCCCTGTCCAGAAAACCACAGTGAAAAACTTCTCTAAAGCAAATTTCACACTCCTCAAAACTGAGGTGGAATTCTTCAAAGCCCCCGGGCCTGTGGAAAATATGGCCCAGACCGCAGAATCCTTTATAAATGCATTCTATGAACACCTTCAGGAATGCATGGATCATGCAATCCCAAATAAAACCAAGACCCAGTCCTCCAAAGGCAGACGTCCTGCCTGGTGGACCCCAGCCATAAACAAACTATACAATAGAAGGAGGAAGCTACTACACGATAGAGCAAAATCCCAAAAAGGGAAGGCATCTCTGATCAGTATTAGCAAAAATCTACGGGCACTCATAAAATCGTTTAAGGCCAGCTTTGAGAGTAAAATTGCACAGGACACTAAGGATAATCACAAGGCTTTCTTTAGTTATGTTAGGAACCTGGGTGGGAATTCCCAGATATGCTCAGAATTAGTCCAAAATGACAAAAAATACACCGAACCCACAGACATTGCCAACATCCTAGCTGACAGGTTCAGCGCAAACTTCTCCCCCCCACCCCAGCAAAAGGGCAAATATCTATCCCAGCAGAGTGCTGCCCCCCTGACATCTCAGATGCTCAGGTAAGAGCCGCCATTTCCAAAGCAAAAAACACAGCATCAATGGGACCAGACTGTGTCCTGGGCTGCATCCTACATGAACTCCAAGAAGAGCTAAACCCAAACATAAAACTACTGTTCAGTCTCAGCCTTACTACAGGATATGTACCCAAAGAGTGGCGTACAGCAACAGTGGTCCCTCTCCACAAAGGTGGTGCCTCAACGGACTCTGGAAACTATCGCCCCATAAGCCTGACTAGCTTGGTCTGCAAAGCTATGGAAAGTATCATCATGGACCTCATAAATAAAGATACTGGGGACCTACACACACTGGATCCTACCCGGTTCAGCTTTGTTAAGGGCAGATCCTGCCTCTTAAACCTGGTCGATTTCTTTGAAACAGTCACCAAGGCCATTGACGAGGGGAAGGTGGTCAACACAGCCTACCTGGACCTTGCAAAAGCCTTCGATACAATACCCCACTCGGGCATTATAGATAAGCTCACCAGCTTAAATATAAACCCCTATGTCACTAGATGGGTTGCAAACTGGCTCAAGGACAGAACCCACATGGTTAGAATTGCTGGAGCCATGTCAGACTCCAAACCAGTTACAAGTGGCATCCCACAAGGCTCAATCCTGAGACCTCTCTTGTTCAGTATATATTTCTCGGAGGTACAGGCCAACACGGAAGGACTGTGGCTGATAACGTTCGCAGATGACTGCAAACTGGGCACCATAATCGACTCTCCAGCCGACACAAGCATCCTCCAAAAGGGCCTCATAGAAACAGACAACTGGTGCCAGAGCCATGGCCTCAAGCTAAATGCCAAAAAGTGTATAGTCATTCCCTTTGGCAAAAACAAAGTGCCCACAAATTTCCACATAGGTGGTAATCCATTAAGTACAGAAGAAGTAATTAGGGACCTGGGGACCCAAGTTGATAGCAATCTCTCATTTGACAACCACGTGGCCAAAGTGATTAGAAAAACATTTTATATAGCCCACCTAATCATGAAGGGATTCACATCTAGATCATGGGAGGTCATTGTGCCTCTTTACTCATCCCTCATCAGGCCCATAATCGAGTACAATGCCCCTTTTGGGATGTACCTTACCAGACACCTGCAGCAACTGGAAAGACCCCAAAAGTACCTCACCAAGAGGATCAAAGGGCTCAAACAAATGCCATATGCTGCCCGGTTAAAGAAACTCCAGCTCTACTCAGTGGCATACTGCCTGCTCAGAGGCAATCTGTGCCTGACATATAAAGCCATGTCCAACCCGGAATTAAGGGGCATGCTGCACCTCAAATAATCCAAATCCCATTGAGCTATGCGCTCAAGAGACTTCAACCTCAGCACTGAAATAAATAGGACATGCTGGAGAGACAGATTCATAACCCAGAGGCTCCCTTCTCTCTGGAATAAAATCCCAGTCCAGGTTAGGCAGAGTCCCTCATTGACTCTCTTCAAGAGGAATCTTGATGAGTGGATGGGAGATTGTAGGTTTACCCCAGGTATCACTTCTGTGTCACTGTTAGACAGAGGCACAGTATACTAACCTCGAAAAAGGGCATAGCAAAATTAATTTAAAATGGGTGGCGAAAGCCAAACATACTCTGGCTAGGCTTATAAATGCCCTAGGGCAGATAGCCTAATATGAACCTATGAACCTATGAACCTATATATATGCATACACACATATATATATATATATATATATATATATATATATATGTATATGTGTATATATATATATATATATATATATATATATATATATATATATATATATATATATATATATATATATATATATATATATATATATATATATATATATATATATATATATATATAAAATAACATTTCCCCTGCCATTTCAGCAGCAACTATGAAGTAAACATTTTCATTTCACTATGTTCATTCATAAATTGCAGAGGTTTCCCTGATTTTCTTTAGCAATAAACTATATTATAGGTTCATATGAAAATAAATACTTGGAAAAATGTATTCAGATTGGTAAAATCTAAATACTCCCTAAGCTTTAGGTGAAAAATATCTACATCTGGCCAAAGAGTCTCTGAAAATATTTTAGGTTAAGGGACCTTGGACAGGTCCAAATATATAACACCAAAAGCTTTTCTCTAACTGAGGGTTACTCCAGCATGTTAGCCATAACAGAGATACTTTTTGCAACCATGCTCAGAACACAAAATAACTTATCTGTATATCCCTTGCACACTATTTCCATTAGAAATATCTAAGCCTGTTTCATCCTACTGTTGACCAGATCTTAACCAAACTCTTGCTTTTCCTTAACCACTTAAGACTACAATGGATCTGTGTATAAGTTTTAAAGACTGAGGGGTGTATTAGATGCACTCTGTTTGAAGGGGATGACCCAACCATTTTATTTTCAGATTTGCCTGCAAGAGCTTCCTCTCAGATCCTTCAGCATTTTCTGATCAAGTCATAAGTGAACTCTCTGTCTGGATATACATTAGTGTAGCAAGTCTCAAGACCAAAACCAGTCTTACCCAACCTATATCAGTGAGCTATTTCCACTATACTAGCCTCTTGCTTTTCTTTTTTGAGAGACCAACAAGTCAGGAACTGCCTTTGAGTCAACAATAGGAGTGAGAAACCCCAGAAAGGACCTGAAGAACTAATTTATTTTTTTTTATTTTTATTTTACATTTGTTGACCGGGAAAGTCCGACTGGACACCGGTCCATTTTCAGCGGAGGCTCGGTGAGAAAAGCTCCACTTAAAAAACAATCTAACAAATAACAATTTTATGAATTACAACACTTTCTCCTAAATACATACAATATTATACAAGAACATATTTTACATTTCTTAACAGAGATATGTATAGATACAATTATTGTATTCTAGAAGCATACCACTTGTATGTAGGTAAAATGTTTAACTGTCTTCCGAGATGAATAAGTAAATACGAACAGAATAGAACGTTGTTAGTTAAGAATTAATGTACAGAGGATAGGCAGTATTAGATGATCCTTGGTAGGATCATTGTATCACTGCAAATGTAGTGGATTAGCCTGAGGAGTCACATGGGCATAGCCAGCCTTAAACCTGCTCAAGAAACTTCTAAGCCTGAAAATGTGGGTGAAACAGATCCATTACTGCCATTTCTCATTGTCTTTGGCTGCTTTACTGACATATACATCTCTAATGGGTCCATGACTAAAATGCAACACTTTACTGTGATTTACAGACTCTCACATTGCTGTCTTTGGAGTGTGCACACACACACACACACACACACACACACACACACACACACACACACACACACACACACACACACACACACACACACACACACTCCAGTGGGCTTGTTGCATGTTGCTACTGTCCTGTGCACAGGTTGGTGGGTACAAACATCTAGATCCATTTGCTACATCTCATGACTCTGTCATTAGCCAGTCAAGAACTTGACCAGAATGTCTCCATCCCTGAAGAATAGGTGACCCATCACTGCCAGCTAGCTTCCTTACTGGTCACTATACAATCCTGGGTCAGTTTGACTTCAAATAAATGCCTCAATTTTCATTTCAATTCAGGTGAGTTTTATGCCTTCTGTAGCAGATTGGGGGGTATGATTTCATTGTCAGCACTGCTGCCACCATTTTATATGTGATGAAAGGGTCATAATTCCACCCCTATCATGGTCAGCACTGCTACCACCAATTCATATGTGATGAAAGGGTCATAATTCCACCCCTATCATGGTCAGCACTGCTACCACCAATTCATATGTGATGAAAGGGTCATAATTCCACCCCCTATCATGGTCAGCACTGCTACCACCAATTCATATGTGATGAAAGGGTCATAATTCCACCCCCTATCATGGTCAGCACTGCTGCCACCAATTTCTATGTGATAAAAGGGTTATAAGTCCACCCACTACCAAGTACTTACATCCAGATAGGGGACACAGTCTTATGATCCTTTATAACCAGCTGACTGTACTACTGCTAATTGTGCACACTCTGTTACCATGAGTGAATATTACAATAAGTTTGTCCTTTTCCTTTTAGTAGATAGATGTGGTGTATTTCCCTCACAAGGGGAGGGTTACAATGCTTGCTTATCCTTGAAAGGGTTTTTAGTGATATGTCTTGACAGCAAGGGCACTCACTAAAATTATTGTTGGCATGTTGACACGAATCTTGATTGGTAGCACCACTACCCATATTATGTAAATGGTAATTGGCTATAAGGGCATACAATAAATGTACGCTGCTGTATCAGATAATAGCCAGCACATGCTACATGCAAATAAGCTTTGTTTGTTTTTAACTGTATTATGATTTAATTATTTCAAATTTGATTAAATGGTGTTTCAGCGAAATGTGCTTTCAGCTATTTGGATTCAATCATTTGCCATTCAGTAAAATGACCATTCCATCAAATTTCATAGGACCCATTTTGTTATACTCCATAAAGCTCATTTTTGCTTGTATTCTGACTACTCCAAACAAAAATATGTTAACTGCTGTGTCAGTTGTATTGTTGTATATTTACCTTGTGATTGTGGTTACACTCAACACACATTCTGGTGACACAATTGTTCTGCAGGCTATACTAGTTCATTTCACAAGATAGATAGCTAGCTAGCTAGATAGATAGCTAGCTAGCTAGATAGATAGATAGATAGATAGATAGATAGATAGATAGATAGATAGATAGATAGATAGACAGATATATATCACCATTTTAAACCAAATTATATGCCACATGCTTGGGCAATCGTCTCACACTTTGCACCTCTACCATGAACTTATATGTGAAAATGGGCATTCCTGGGAAACTTTACTGATCTGTAACTGCTGCACTTGCCAGACTACTTTGGAATTCCAGATTTAAGGTTTGCATTTTGCATTGTTTCTATTCATTTTTATACTGTGATTTGCTTTAGCTTTCATTTTTCTTTTGCTGTATATTTGTTTTATTTTCAACTTGTTTTTATCAATGTTTTTTAGAAGTAATTATTTTGGGCAAGTTAGCAAATATTTCACTTCAAACATGTAGGGAAACCTTTTGTGTCAGCCAGCTATCAGTAAGTATCATGCACTCACAGCACTGCATCAGTCACAACACATAACTAAGCAGATAACTTATGCCAGGCTGTAAAGAAAAAAATTGCCAAAGCCTCCCAAAATATACTCTAAAAGGTTTCAACATTCAGCACACCAGGCAACACCTACTCCTTCTTCACTCCCACATACTGCAACTCCACAGAGATCACCAAGAATCCCCAGGAAAGCAGGCCTGTGCCCATAAGGCCTTTTATGTCACACAGGGAAATATCTTAGTAACAGGTGACTCTGTAGTTAGGCATACAGACTCCACACTCTCCAGACTGGACAAGAACAGGGTGACTGTAAGCTGCTTGTCCACTGCCAGGATCCACAATGTCAGATGGGCCCTAAGGTCCCTTCATCCAGACAAATATGACTATGACCTAGTAGTAACCCATGTGAGAGTGAATGTCCTGAGGTGCTCCATGCAGAGAGACATGATGGAACTTACCGTGCATGTCTTACCGACAGAAAAGACACTGGTCTTGAAGAGTATATTGAATTCTCCAAAAATTATACCTAGATACCAAGACAAGATCATTGGCTTTAACAATTGGTTAAGCAGATGGTGTCATTCTAAGGGGATCCAGTATGTGTCAGTCTGAGATGGGATGGTAGATAAGATTTCCTGTTTTAGCAGGGATGACTTATACCTGTACTAAAAGGTCTTCCACATACTAGCCAAAGCCTTTGCAGCTCATATAATTGCTTTTTAGGCATTAATAAATATCAAACTCAAACCCAAATTCAGATATCATGGTAACACTACTCAATAACAGGAGGCTAAACAGAAACATGACAGAATTTGAGGCCTTCCTGCAACTCAAATGCATTCATATCTGTGTGTTTACTAAGACATGGTTTCAATGTAATAACAGCACTCACTCTATACCCGGGTTTATTACTTATAATGTATTCAGACTATTAGGTAACAAGCATCTGTGCATGTCAGAAACACCATCATCTCATTTCCAATTACCCACAACCATAACCTAGAGCTCCTGGAGATCCAAACTACTCTTAACGAGTCATAATATTACTTCATTGTTAGTTATAGACCCCACTAAATATTCCGCAAAGATCATGGAAATTGCCTTAATAATACTGAAGGGTTAAATATCAAAGCAAATACCTTCTTGCTAGAGGACTTCAGTTATTCAAGCATTGACTGGCACAGTTACACCTCTATAAATGTGTATGCTTAGTGTTTTCTGTTTTTTAATATCAATGCACTGGAGCAAAATACAGAACTATCACACCTCCCAACCGCTTACAGCAAGAAATCTGGACAAAGCCACAAATAATGGCAGGACAAAAGCCCAAAAATAGGGACACTTTTTTTTTAAATATCATTCTTAGAAACTTAGAAAGTTGATAGAATAACAGGTTTTGCATTAGCATGAATTTTTCTGAAAGATATGAAATCTGAAAATCAAATGTCTGCCACTATTTTCTGACTTTAGACCTCAATGATTTGTCAGTGATTTGCCAGAAAACTACAATTTTATGAGAAATCGACCAAAAATATGAGTCAAAAATCTGAACATTCTTCCAAAATCTGGACAGTTGAGAGCTTCAGCCACCTAACCTGGACCAAAATACTAAAGGAGGAGATGTTTCCATATTCATTAAGGATATCCACCCCTCCAGGCTAGTTGCTCAGCATAATGCATCCGAGATTATCTAAGGGAAACTAACTCTGGGCAAGACCGCAATCCAAATTGTAACTTGCTACAGATCCCCCACCATGCCCCAGGATTCCCACTCCTCATTTCTTGACACATTGGAAAATATTAGGGTACAACCCAACACCCTCATAATGGGCGATTTCAACTACCCCACCATTAACTGGGAAAACTACTTATGTACCAACTCTTTTGCTCAACGTTTTCTGGAATTCATAAATTCCAGTGCCTTGGATCAACTTATCCACACCCCCACCAGGGGCAGCAATATCCTAGACCTGGTCATTAACAGCATGGGCGACCGGTGTTCCACAACAGAGGTCAATTCCTCATAGGTCAGATCCGACCACAAGCTAATCACCCTAGACATCCACATCTCCCCACCCCCCATTAGGGAAACCACCATAAAAAATGTTTCCAAAGCCAATTTCACGCTTCTTAAGACAGAAGTGGCAAACTTCATGACACCCATGCAAACGGACAATAGAGGTACGACTGCTGAATCCTACACAAATGCATTTTATAAGCACTTACATGAGTGCATGGATCGTGCTATCCCTAACAGAACCAAGATGCTATCCTCCAAAAAAAGGAAGCCAATCTGGTGGTCCCCTGCCATAAACAAACTCTACAACAGAAGAAAGAAACTGTTGCAAAACAGAAGAAAGAAACTGTTGCAAAAAAAGAGTAAAATCCCATGATTGGAAGAACTCCTTGGTCAGCCTCAGTAAGAAGCTGAAATCCCTAATATAATTCTCTAAAGCTAGTTATGAAAACAAAATCTCCACTGATTCTAAAGACAACCACAAAGCATTCTATAGCTATGTCAATTATCTCAATGTTAATACTCAGATCTGCACAGAGACAATTGATATTGCCAACATCCTGGCAGATAGGTTTGTTGCTAAATTTACCCCTTACTCACCCACTAAAGGCCCATCTCTATTCCGGAAGAATACAAAGTTCCTGTAATCAAAACTGCACAGGTAAAAAACACACTCTCCAAAGCCAAGAACACAGCATCCATGGGACCTGACAACATCCCAGGCTGCGTTCTACATGAACTACAGAATGAACTGGCACGCCACCTAAGCACCATGTTCAATCATAGCCTCACCTCAAGCTTTTTGCCCACTGAATGGCGGCACAGCAATGGTTATCCCACTGCACAAAGAGGGAGCCACCACAGAACCCAGGAACTACTGCCCCATTAGCCTAACGAGCCTGGTCTGCAAGGCCATGGAACGTATCATCATGGAACTTATAAACAAAGACATTGGTAATCTCCAAACTCTGGATCCCACCCAGTTCGGGCTTGTAAAAGGAAGATCATGTCTCCTAAACCTGATAGACTTCTTTGAAGCAGTCACCAAAGCCGCAGACGAGGGTAAGGTGGTTCACACAGCGTATCTAGAACTCGCCAAGGCTTTTGACACCATCCCCCACTCTGGAATTATAGATAAACTCACTAAACTAGGTATAAATCCATATGTCACAAGATGGGTTGCCAACTGGCTCACTGACAGAATCCACACTGTGAAAGTAGCAGACTCCAAATCCGACTTCAGACCAGTGACAAGTGGAGTAACAAAGGGTTCAGTCCTGGGTCCTCTCCTGCTTGGTATCTACTTTTTTGAAGTACAAGCTAACACAGAATGTCTTTAGCTAACAAAGTTTGCAGATGACTGCAGACTAGGAGGCATAATCGAAACTCCTAATGATGTGGACATCCTACAAAAGGGCCTCACTGAGACAGATGCCTGGTGTCAAGCCATGGCCTCAAGCTCAATGCCAAAAAGTGCATTGTCATCCCCTTTGGTAAAAACTCTATACCCATGAGCTACCACATAGGTAGTAGTCTACTTAACACTGTGTGATAAGAGACCTTGGGACACAGGTGGACAGTAGTCTCTCCTTTGATAATCACATCACCACAATAGCTAGGAAATCCTTCTATGTGGCACACCTCATCACAAAAGGTTTCTCATCCAGGAAAAAAGAGGCCATTGTTCCCCTCTACTCATCACTCTTTAGAACCATTATAGAGTACAATGCCCCTTTTGGTATGTACCTCACAAGACATCTACAGCAACTGGAAAGGCCACAGGAATACCTCACAAAGATGATTACTGGCTTCAAACAGATGCCCTACGCAGACCGTCTCAAAAAACTCCAGCTTTACTCAGTCGCATATTGCCTACTTAGAGACGATCTCTGCCTAACATACAAAGCTATGTCAAACCCAGAGCTGTTGGACATGCTCCACTTAAAGAAATCCCAATCCCTCCGAGCTACACGCTCTAGGGACCTAAACCTTGTCACCCCAATAAACAGAACACGCCAGAGGGATAGATTTGTCTTCCAGAGATTTCCCATACTCTGGAACAAACTACCTATCTATATCAAACAAAGCTCCTCATTAGCACTCTTCAAGAAAAATATTGATGATTGGATGGGAAATAGGAAATTTACCCCGGGGATCACCTCTGTGGCTCAGCTTGACAGGGGCTCAGGAAAATACTTTTCTTGGGTGGTGAAAGCCAGGGTACATTTTTGGCTAGGCTTATATAGGCCCTAGGGCCAATAGCCTTATAACTACCTATGAACCTATGAGAACTATCCATTAGGGGCTGTTAATATCCTTGACCTGGTCCTTACGTCTACATGTACCCACCATGCATCACACAGCATATTTCTCATCTCCTAACTGCAACAAATCTGGACAAAGCCAGAAAGTAATGGGGGACAAAGACCCAAAATCAAGGGCAAATTTTAAATATTGCTGTTATAAACTTAGAAAGTTGCTACAATATAGAGGATTATGAGTGGGCCATTGATTATAACCGGTTATTAAGTGTTCAAGACACTGACACCAAAAATTCACCTTGACAGAGAAGCTCGAGAGGTGAATCTTAGCATCCATGTTGAGAACACATAATAAAAGGTTATGACCAGAGACCCAGTCATAATCCTTTGTATGACATGGCGCTTTATCTCTTCCATGAACTAGTTACATGGAAAAATAAAATCACTATATGTTTTGCCGGCTTTCAAAGCCATAGTGAGTACTGTCAGAAAGACACTGTAAGTGGTTCTGTTATGTTAAAAAAACATTTGGGGCACATTATCAACATAGACAGCAAGCAGAAATAAATTAAATTTTTACCCTGTCACTGCTGTTTGCTGGCCAGCACTGGCAGATGTAACTACCTAGCATGATACCCGACCTTAACAACTGAAGCATGGGGTGCTTAGTATTTGTTAAGATCAAGTCTCATGCTACAGAAGTGCTTAACTGATTTGTCTTTTTCCAGATATCACAGTGAGACATGCAGTGACATACAGTGTGAGTGAAAACTTGTAGGAGAGTTTGGTGTAATACTTCTAGATTGTTTCTCATGTTAAAGGGGAAATACTCCTGTTGAGCCATGTGCCATGGATAGTGACCATGTTTTGTTACATGGGTATTGTCTATACAGTTACATGTTTGGGGAAATTATTTGGAAATGTTTATATTTGTAGAAGACTACTACCAGAAAAATGTGTGAACCATACACACACCTGATAGCTGCTGAGTATTACAGCCCTCTATTCATCTCAGGCAGTTGAGACGCATAAGCAATTCCCTCTACAGCCTGAAAGACAGCAACTCCCAGCTACAAAACTCCCAGGACCACTTCAATCAACAGAGCTAAAGTGTGCTTGATTTAGGCTTCTCTCCATACTTGTGATATCTGATGTATTAGTTTAAATCTGGCAACTTTTCTCTTTAGTGTGTGCACTGCCAAGGGCTAGAATTAATTCACACCTTCTCCTGTCTCCCCCTTCCAGTCATTCAGACTATCCTCCATTCTCTGCTTGACATGCATTTTCTCCTAATCACTTACATTTGTCTATCTCTTGTACTGTGTTGCGAGTGACTGTGTGCTCAAGATCCTTGTTTTCCTCCTACAGTTCTAACTATTTCTGTGTAAAATTCTACTTTATTTTCTCCCCTTTCAACCCTTCTTAACCTGCCTGCTGCCCAGTATCTCCTGCTCCTTTCTATTCCCTTTTCCTCTAGCTGTCTGTTTGTTCTGTGCTGTGCTCTCTTTTCTTTTCATACCTCCCCCTGCAATAGGTGCAAAGGTTATATCTGGTTCCTTACCAACTGTATTCCAGATATCCACTCCTCACTGATTGTTTTGTTTTTTCACGCTTTACATCCCCAACATTGGGGTCCCTATCCATTCAGCTATGCTCGGGCTTCACTCTGCTCCCCTACTCTTCCCCCAAATCCCATCCAACCCCACTACCTCTACATTTATAAGTTTACAATATATCACCTCCTCCATAGACTTCTCCCATTCATGTCCAGCATATCCAATCAACATAGTCTGCCTTTCTTTTCTCCACACCTGTATCCCACACTTTTCTTAGTTCTCCCCCCCTTATCTTTTACTCCTAAATAAACAGCCTACCGTATCCCTATCTCTCCCTCCACTACACCTCTCCCTCCTCTGCTTCCCCCTCTAGCATCCAGACAGCCCCCCCTTGTCGCCCCTACCAAATTATCTTTCTTAAAGTAATCCATAGCCTGCCATCTTCTCTTAATCTTCATCCACCATCACCTCATCTTCCCCAACCACAAACATGATTTTTGTCTATGTCTTTACTCTTTTTCTCCTCCTATATCTCTCCTCACCTGCTCTACAACAAATATCTCACCCATCAATCACCCACCCACACTCGCCCTTCCACTTATTAACACAGATAAATGACACCATGTTGTAATTACACCTTAGTTAATTAACCCATTTTACGTTCTCTTGCACAAATATAAACATCTTGACACCAACCCTCATTCTCATAAAACAAAGTTTTATTACTTTATTAACAAATTTAAGTTGCCTGTACTGCAGACTCTCTTTAAAAACATATTCCTATGTGGAGATATTCACACTAACCCTGGCCCAAGTACCTCTCCCAACTATGACACCACCAACCTCCCTCCTAATATCATGAATCCTAAGTCATCCACCAAGGCTTTAACTATCATCTCTATAAATATTTGTAGCCTTCTAAACAAAATCTGCAATCTCACACATAAAATGATCAATACTCTACTCATATAGTTGCTCTCACTGAAACATGGCTTAAACCCCAAACTACAGACACTGAAATTCTTCCCTCTGGCTATAATATTATCCACTCTGATAGGATACACAAAAAAGCTGGTGGTGTAGCCATACTTTACTCAAACCAACTTAACACTGCCCCACTTAACATACTATTTCCTGACCTTCATCCTGCAGAAATCATACTTGCCAACTGCAAACTAAACAACCATAATAAGATATGTATTGCTGGTATCTGTATCCCTCCAGGGATTAATATCCCCACCCTTGAAAAAAATGTCTCCTCAACTTCTAGCCATATCTTAAATGAGACTATAATTCAAAGGGATGTCAATATCAACTGGAAATCTTGATTTCTGGCTTCCTAAGTATAAATTTAGATGGCTTCACTCAACTAATTTCATCAGTCACTTATTACAACAAATCCACCAATACTGGCTCCATCCTTGACTGGATCTTAATATCCAATCCTAGCTTTTATCACAACCCTACAATACTACCACATTCTATCAGTGACCACCTCCTACCCCATGTCCAAAGGCTCTTGCTACTTCACATCAGGCAACACAAAGTAAAAGAATGTCATAGCCTCACCAACTTCAACCCTGATGAAGTTAACAGTAGAACTAATGCTATAAATTGGTCCTTCCTCATTAGACCACTGCTAGAGGATGCTGTTCAGAAATGTAATTCCATATTCCCTAGCTCCTCCCAGGAAGGTAAAAGTTCAATCTCATCAAGCACCCTGGCTTTCACATTCCACCCAAGTCCGTATACACAACAGGATATCACATGGAAAAATTGGTTTGAATCTAAATCCCCTAATCACCTACAAACCTACAAACCCTTTGTAAACTCAAAAAAAAAAAACAAGTCAAAGAAGACAAAAATAGCTAAACCCTCAAACTAACCATAAAAATAATCCAAAATAATTCTGTAGCACTATTAACTGTCTGCTTAACACTGGTTGTCCCAGCATACCAAACCCATGCCCAAATAATTCTCCCTCTGAAACCACCACTAAGTTCAACACTTACTTCATTGACTCTGTCAACAAACTAACCCAAAACAGCCACAATCCCAACCCACCACCTCCTGCCAATATACCCACTTTTTATTTCAAATCTGTCTCTACTGCCTACATTAAATCTCTGCTAAATAAAATTAAAGCCTTGCTCTCCCTCAACAGACAAGCTACCTGCAGAATTCGTAAAATCAGCAGCTAACTCTATAGCCTACCCAATCTCCATCCTCATTAACAGATCTATCCAAGAATCTACAGTTCCTTCTATCTGGAAACAATTCTATATTATTCCACTTCACAAGCTATAGGGATGTAGAGACTCTGTCCCCCCTTTCTAAAATACTCAAAAGATGCATTCACAAGCACCTTTTCAAGCATCTTCTAAATGAAAGTCTACTCATGCCAACCCAACATGGCTCTTGTCCTAGCACAGCACAACTACTGCTTGAGTCTCCTTAACTCACACTATCATTCAAGCCAGAGATAATAACAACTTGGTATCCCAACAGCACAACTACTGCTTGAGTCTCCTTAACCCATACTATCATTCAAGCCAGAGATAACAACAACTTGGTAGCTTCTCTTTTTCTGGACCTCCCTAAGGCCTTTGATACAGTCTGTCGCCCCGTGCTTCCCTCTAAAATGTCTGCTCTTAGTTTCTGTAACTCTACCCTAAACTGGTTCAATAGCCACCTTTCAAATCAACTACAGTCTGTCAAGTGGCTTTCCTCCTGTTCTAACTTCCTCCCTGTTAATTCTGGAGTACCATAAGGTTCTATCCTTGGTCCCATTCTATTCAACATCTTTACTGACAGTCCTTACTCTTCCTGCTCTCTGTCCTCTGTAATACAATATGCAGGTGACTCCACTATCATCTGCTCTTGCAACAATCTCTCACACCTTCAGTCTATTACCCAAAAATCCTTCAACTCCCTTGAAAGTTGACTAAATGACAATCAACTAGTTTTCAACCCCTCAAAACACAAACTACTTCTATTTCTCCATAAATCTCATTCTCATATCAAATGATCCTTCACTATCACTTCCCTTGATAACACCTTAATAGAAGCAGCAACACACACTAAACTCCTGGGTATCATTGTTGATGATCAACGAAAATTTGATCAACTTGTCCAAAATTGTATCAAAAAACATACCAAAAATTTAGCATGTGCTATAGATAAAAAAAATCCTTACGAATGACTCTGAAGTGCCCCTTGTTAACACATATCTTCTTCCTTCTCAACTCTATGCCTCATCTATTTTAACCAACCTTCAAGCCACTCTCAAAACTAAACTGGAACATTGCTACAACAAAATTGACAGGTTTGCTACAATCCAGACTTACAACTGACACCACTGCCTATCTCTAAAATCCTTAAACTGCCTTGAGCTACCGCACCACCTCCTCCTCTCTCAACTGTTCCTCACCCACTTCACAATTAATAAACCTAATTCTTACCAAGCCATCAAAACTCTCACCACTTTCTGTACTTCAAATCACTCTCTCCAGAACTCTTACCAACTTCTGTTAGAAACCTACAAGCCTAAAAGATCTATATGCCATAGCATATACAGCTATACAGTATCAATGAGCTGGAATAAAGTCCCTCTTACCATCAGGTCTATCTCAAATAGTCTCAAATTTAAAAAAGCTTTAAGAGAAAGACTCCTTAACTGCTGGCTCTGCACTTGCCTCAATCCTGCCTAAACACCTACTAATCTTTCCATCTCTGTCTCTCTCTAATCCTGCCAACTTTACCACTATCATTTTTCTCTCCCCTTCTCATCTTTTACCATCCTGCTGACCTCCCTCATTTTAACCGCTTACCCATGCTCACTCTCATTACCTCTCCTCCATGCACTATTCTACCACCCCTCACCAATTTCACACCACCTCTATAACATTCTCTACCCTCTACCCTCCTTTTTTTCTTTGAGCTACTCTTTATTCTTCAGAATTCAACCTATCCTATCACCCAATATTCTACCTACTAGCAACAGTAATCTCAGCTGTTATTGGCATAGGTCTTATTATTATGTTTATAATTTACCTAGCAAATCATGTTTTAAATATTACTTTCTGTACCCCATTTTTTATTATACCCTTATTAGATACCTAATGTTCTTTATGTGTAAATATTATTTTGTGTGTTCCTTTTTAGATACCGGATGCACATTTTTGTGTATGGAGCTTTTCTTCCTGGACCTCAGCTAAAAAAGAGCCTCTGCCCAACCAGACTTATCCCGGTTAACAAATGTCAAATAAATAAAAAAAAGTCAGAAGCAACTTTTTTTGTCATTTAGATCTACACAAGTGTAGATTAAATTAGATTCCATGCAATCAGCTCATCATGGGGTAGACAAAAAAGAAATCACATACATTGAAAGACATAATTTAAAACAACATATAATAATACTAACACCATCTTATAAATCAACTCTGCACTTAAGTATATAGGTACATATATATTTTCCTAGAAACACACACTTGTTAATATACTAAAAATACACATCTAGCATCACTGTTCAAGTAACAGTAGTGCACATGTATGATGTACATTATGGATGAACAAGCACATAGCAGTAGCAGCTGAAGAACAAATATTGCACCTGGGTTTGTAGTATAAATTATAATGGTTGGCTGGGCTTAATAAATAATAGATAAAATAATATCACACAGTGAATAGGAAGTCCCAACTCTCTGACCTGTCAGTGATCAGACCTAATGTTAAAATTAAGAAGTCTGATCACCTTCGGATAAAAACTGTCTTTGAATCTAGTTGTTCTGCATTGAACACTGTGGTATATTTTACCTGATGACAGGCTTATAAACAGACTGCAGGATGAGTTGCATCATTTAGTATTTTGTAAGTTCTCTTTAGGCTCCTTGATGTATAAAGAACCTGAATTGCTGACAGACTAATTTCAGTTATCCTCTCAGGCACTCTCACTACTCTCTGCAGTGATTTCTTATCTGTGATAAAACAGCTCCCATACCATACTGAAAAAAAAGGATGTTAGGATGCTTTCAATTGCTGCTCTGTAGAAGGTGGAAAGTGCTGACAATGGTAGTTTCACCTTTATGAGTCTTCTCAAAAAGTGTAGACATTGGCATGCTTTTTTCAGTATGTGGCAAGTGTTCCCAGACCAAGAGAGAGATCATCAGAGATATGAACTCTGAGGAATTTGGTACTGCATGCCCTTTCCACCATTTCAACATTGATCAGGAGTGGTGTATGGGGGTGTTTGCCTCTTCCTGTAATTTATGATGATCTCTTACATTCAGGTCAAGGTTATTTATTGCACACTAGGCAATCAGTGTGTTAACTTATTCTCTGTATGCACTCTCATCCTCTCTCCTGATGAGACCCACGACTATGGTGTCATCTGCAAACTAGATGATATGATTTGTATTGAAGTTTGCTGTGCTATCATGTGTTAGGATAATAAACAATAGGGGGCTGAGAACGCAACCCTGAGGAACACCTGTGTTGAGTGTTATGCTCCTAGAGGTATTTTGCCCACACAAACATTCTGTGGCCTATTAATCAAAAAGTCCAGGATCCAATTGCTCTGTATAGTGGTATATTCAATTGCAGATGTATTTGCTGATACCCAGATATACTAGCTTATTCAGCAATTGCATAGAGACAACTGTGTTAAATGCTGAGATAAAGTTGATGAATAGCTGACCTTGCACTCCAGATGCTCAAGAACAAGATGCAATGTGACGGCTGTTGCATCAGCCATGGATCTGTTTTCTCTGAAGGCAAACTGTAGTGGATCAAAAGTTGATGGTAGTTCTGCCGACAGGTGTTTCTTGACTAGCCTCTCAAAACATTTCATAACTATGGATGTTAATGCAACAGGGCTGAAGTCATTTAAGCTGGAGGGTAGAGGGATGATAGTTGTTACTTTGTAACATGAAATGACCTTTGCTAGGCCAAGTGTGCTGTTAAATATATATGTGAGTACTGTACATAGCTGGTCTGCACAGCTCATTAACACCTTACCCAAGATATTATCTGGACCAGCTGCCTTTCTGGGATTGACTTTCTGTAACACCCTTTGTACTTCCATTGGGCTAAGGCTGAGTACTGCATCATACTGCTCTGTGTGTAACCTTTACTTCCATCGGGCTAAGGCTGAGTACTGCATCATACTGCTCTGTGTGTAACCTTTACTTCCATCGGGCTAAGGCTGAGTACTGCATCATACTGCTCTGTGTGTAACCTTTACTTCCATCGGGCTAAGGCTGAGTACTGCATCATACTGCTCTGTGTGTAACCTTTACTTCCATCGGGCTAAGGCTGAGCACTGCATCATACTGCTCTGTGTGTAACCTTTACTTCCATTGGGCTAAGGCTGAGTACTGCATCATACTGCTCTGTGTGTAACCTTTACTTCCATTGGGCTAAGGCTGAGTACTGCATCATACTGCTCTGTGTGTAACCTTTACTTCCATCGGGCTAAGGCCGAGTACTGCATCATACTGCTCTGTGTGTAACCTTTACTTCCATCGGGCTAAGGCCGAGTACTGCATCATACTGCTCTGTGTGTAACCTTTACTTCCATCGGGCTAAGGCTGAGTACTGCATCACACTGCTCTGTGTGTAACCTTTACTTCCATCGGCTAAGGCTGAGTACTGTATCATACTCCTCGCTGTGTAACCTTTACTTCCATCGGGCTAAGGCTGAGCACTGCATCATACTGCTCTGTGTGTAACCTTCGGGCTAAGGCTGAGTATTGCATCATACTGCTCTCTGTGTAACCTTTACTTCCATCGGGCTAAGGCTGAGCACTGCATCATACTGCTCTGTGTGTAACCTTCGGGCTAAGGCTGAGTACTGCATCATACTGCTCTGTGTGTAACCTTTACTTCCATCGGGCTAAGGCTGAGTACTGCATCATACTGCTCTGTGTGTAACCTTTGCACAGTTGTGGTGTTCCTCTCCTCAAATCTTCCAAAAAAGGTATTCAGCCTGTCTAGGAAGTCAGTGTTATCATCACACTGTGCAGCTCTCATTTTATAGTCCATAATATGTTGCATACCCTGACACAACCATCTGGTATCCCTCATGTCCTTGAAGTGGTTTAGTACCTTCCTCGCTTATTCCCTCTTAGCCTCTTTTATGCCTTTCTTCAGGTTTGCCCTTGCCACACTTATGGCTTCCCTGTCATTTGCCCTGAATGCTGAATTTCATGCCTTCAGAAGATAATTGATCTTACTTGTAAGCCATAGCTTTTGGTTAGCTCTTGGGATGATGCTTCTGATCTCTGTGACATCATCAATGCATTTTGTGATGTAAGCCATCACTGCTTCTGTATATTCATCTAGATCAATGTGCTGGCCTGTTGTGGCTGCCTCTTTGAAAATGCCCCAGTTAGTACATTCAAAACAATCCTGGAGAGCTGATAATGCTCCCTCAGGCCAAATCCTGATCTGTTTCACCGTGGGTTTCTCCCTGACCAGAGCAGGTTTATAAGCAGGCACCAGCATGATAGAAAGATAATCTGAGCTGCCTAGGTGTGGATGCAGCACTGTGTGGAGGCTTGCTTTTTATTGGTGTAGACTTTATTCAAGGTACTCATAGCCTTTGTTGGAAAGTTTACATGCTGGTAGTAATGGGGGAGTACTGACTTTAGATCAGCTTGATTAAAATCACCAGCTATTACACAAGCAAACTCAGGGTGTTTATTCTGCATGTTACAGGTATACGTGTACAATTTTATAAGTGCCTCCTTTGTGTTACCAGTAGGTGGGATATACACCACTGTCTAGAAATGTAAAAAGGACTGCATTTTATAGACAGAAACTCTAGATTCTCAGAGCAGTTATACATAATGACCACACAGTTACTACACCATCTGTTAACATAAATGCAGACTCCTCCTCCCCTAGCCTTTCCACACAGTGCTTGGCTTCTGTCTGCACAATACATGTGAAATTCTCTAAATTAACTGCATTTTTACTTATATCTGTGTAGGCATGTCTCAGTAATCAAAAGTAAACAAATTATATTAAATACTAAATAACAAATAAATAAATAAATATACTAAATATTAAATAAATAAATATCAAAGTGTAATCACTGTACTCCATACCCTACTACAGGTTTTGCATTAGTATTCACTTTCAGAAGCATAAGAAGTCTGAAACTCAAATGTTTGTCATTATTTAGAGATCTCACTCCTTAACAGTTTGCTAGAAAAACACAAATTTTATGAGGAACATACTAAAAATATTAGAAAAAATTTAGCCTGTGAAAATCTGGACAACTGAGAGGCTTGATGGCTATTTTTGGCCTCAGATCAGTTACCTTTTATTATAGGTTTAATGGTATCACCCAACCACTAAATGAAACCATCTTTAAGGATTTCTCCAAGGCCAACCTACTTATCTAGTAGAAGAATGCAAAATCAGCAGCAATCTCAAGTAATTGGACTCAAATGAGACTGCTACCAATTTTTACATGCAACAAGATGGCTGAATAGAAAAGACTGTACCCATCTGTCCTATATATAATGGTACATTCCAGAATGAACTTCTGTGGTGGAAGTCCCATATTAATAAATCGTATGACAAAAACAGAAAGGAAAATAATGAAAAGCTGTAAGAAATCCCCATCCCCCTACAAAAAGAACACAATGAAACATGCCAACAAGGAACTTAACAGCAGTTTCACTATTAGAAAATGTAAAGCAGGCTGCTTGCCTGGAGCACAGCCACTGTGACTCCTCTATACAATGGTAGCTTCTCTACAGATCTAAGTAAGTACAGCCCATCAACCTCACCAACCTGATATGTAAAGCCATGGAGCATATCATAGTAGAACTCATTTATGCAGACATAGTCAACTTAACTGATCAAGACCCCACTCAGTTCTGTTCTGTGAAGGGGCAGGTCATGTCTCCTGACCCTAGTAACTCTCTGAAAAGGTTAAAGAGGCTGTGGACAGTGGTCAGTCTGTGCATTCTGCTTATCTTGACCTAGTCAAGGCCTTTCACACTATCCCTATGCTGGTATTCTTAAGTTAGATAAATTTAATGTAACCCCCTATTTTTCTACTAGACTGCAAACTGGATATCCACCAGACTCCAAGTAGTGAGAGGTGATAATACCCTCTCTGATTGTAAGACTGTAACTAGTGGCATACCACAAGGATCAGTGCTGGATCTTCTCTTGCTTAGCATTTATTTTGTGGATATCCAATCCAATATCGCAGATATGTAGCTGATTAAGTTTGCTAATGACTGCAAGCTGGGCACTGTTCTTTACTCAACTAGTGATACTGAGATGATCTAAATTGTCTCAAACTAAATGCAAAAAGTGAATATTGTTTGGCAAAAAAGGTATTCCCACCCCATATGTCAGAAGTGGTGCTTCCCTTCAAACAAATACAGTCATAAGAGACTTGGGTACTTATATGGACAACTCTTTTTCCTTCAATCATCATCTTTCCATCATATTTAGGAAATCATTCTATTTCCAGGGGAATATCTTCAAGAGCCAAAGAAGTTCTCTTAACACCACACTATTCACTTATCACACCCATTGAATGCAATGCCCCCTTTGGTATGCACAAATCCAAGTACATTGCTCAACTGGAAAGGCCCAGTGATTTCTAACCAAAACAATGAAAGGCCCTACATCCTTTAACTATCCTGACAGAGGAGCACACCTCTCCTTATACTTAGTATTCCAGTGGCTGCTCTGAGGTGACCTGTGATGCCCTAAATCCTTTAACTATCCTGACAGAGGAGCACACCTCTCCTTATACTTAGTATTCCAGTGGTTGCTCTGAGGTGACCTGTGATGCCCTAAATCCTTTAACTATCCTGACAGAGGAGCACACCTCTCCTTATACTCAGTACTCCGGTGGTTGCTCTGATGTGATCTGTGATGCCCTACATCCTTTAACTATCCTGACAGAGGAGCACACCTCTCCTTATACTCAGTACTCCGGTGGTTGCTCTGATGTGATCTGTGATGCCCTAAATCCTTTAACTATCCTGACAGAGGAGCACACCTCTCCTTATACTCAGTACTCCAGTGGTTGCTCTGAGGTGACCTGTGATGCCCTAAATCCTTTAACTATCCTGACAGAGGAGCACACCTCTCCTTATACTCAGTACTCCGGTGGTTGCTCTGATGTGATCTGTGATGCCCTACATCCTTTAACTATCCTGACAGAGGAGCACACCTCTCCTTATACTCAGTACTCCAGTGGTTGCTCTGAGGTGATCTGTGGTGCCCTTAATCCTTTAGCTATCCTGAGAGAGATGCACAGCTCTCCTTATACTCAATAGCCTAGTGCCTGACATAGTAGCACAGCTCTCCTTATCCTCAGTAGCCTAGTGTCTGACAGAGTAGCGCAGCTCTCCTTATACTCAGCAGTCTAGTGTCTGACAGAGTAGCACAGCTCCCCTTATACTCAGCAGTCTAGTGTCTGACAGAGTAGCACAGCTCTCCTTATACTCAATAGCCTAGTGCCTGATAGAGCAGCACAGCTCTCCTTATACTCAATAGCCTAGTGCCTGACAGGGCAGCACAGCTCTCCTTATACTCAACAGTCTAGTGCCTGACAGGGCAGCCCAGCTCTCCTTATACTCAATAGCCTAGTGCCTGACAGGGCAGCACAGCTCTCCTTATACTCAGTAGCCTAGTGCCTGACATAGTAGCACAGCTCTCCTTATACTCAACAGTCTAGTGCCTGACAGGGCAGCCCAGCTCTCCTTATACTCAGTAGCCTAGTGCCTGACAGAGCAGCACACATTCCCTTATACTCAGTAGCCTAGTGCCTGACATAGTAACACAGCTCTCCTTATACTCAGTAGCCTAGTGCCTGACATAGTAACACAGCTCCCCTTATACTCAGTAGCCTAGTGCCTGACATAGTAGCACAGCTCTCCTTATCCTCAGTAGCCTAGTGCCTAACAGAGCAGCACACATCCCCTTATACTCAGTAGCCTAGTGCCTGACATAGTAGCACACATCTCCTTATCCTCAGTAGCCTATTGCCTGATAGAGCAGCACACATCCCCTTATACGCAGTAGCCTAGTGCCTGACATAGTAGCACAGCTCTCCTTATACTCAGTAGCCTAGTGCCTAACAGAGCAGCACAGCTCTCCTTATCCTCAGTAGCCTAGTGAATGACATAGTAACACAGCTCTCCTTATACTCAGTAGCCTAGTGCCTAACAGAATAGCACAGCTCTCCTTATACTCAGTAGCCTAGTGCTTGACAGAGCAGCACACATCCCCTTATATTCAGTAGCCTAGTGCCTGACAGAGTAGCACAGCTCTCCTTATCCTCAGTAGCCTAGTGCCTGACAGAGCAGCACACATCCCCTTATACTCAGTAGCCTAGTGCCTGACAGAGCAGCACACATCCCCTTATACTCAGTAGCCTAGTGCCTGACATAGTAGCATAGCTCTCCTTATCCTCAGTAGCCTAGTGCCTGACAGGGCAGCACACATCCCCTTATACTCAGTAGCCTAGTGCCTAACATAGTAGCACAGCTCTCCTTATACTCAGTGGCCTAGTGCATGACATAGTAGCACAGCTCCCCTTATACTCAGTAGCCTAGTGCCTGACAGAGCAGCACACATCCCTTATATTCAGTAGCCTAGTGCCTGACAGAGTAGCACAGCTCTCCTTATCCTCAGTAGCCTAGTGCCTGACAGAGCAGCACACATCCCCTTATACTCAGTAGCCTAGTGCCTAACATAGTAGCACAGCTCTCCTTATACTCAGTAGCCTAGTGCATGACATAGTAGCACAGCTCTCCTTATCCTCAGTAGCCTAGTGCCTGACAGAGCAGCACAGCTCTCCTTATACTCAACAGCCTAGTGCCTGACAGAGCAGTACACATCCCCTTATTCTTAGTAGCCTAGTGCCTGACATAGTAGCACAACTCTCCTTATACTCAGTAGCCTAGTGCCTGACATAGTAGCACAGCTCTCCATATACTCAGTAGCCCAGTGCCTGACATAGTAGCACAGCTCCCCTTATACTCAGTAAACTAGTGCCTGACAGAGCAGCACACATCCCCTTATATTCAGTAGCCTAGTGCCTGACATAGTAGCACAGCTCCCCTTATACTCAGTAAACTAGTGCCTGACAGAGCAGCACACATCCCCTTATATTCAGTAGCCTAGTGCCTGACATAGTAGCACAGCTCTCCTTATACTCAACAGCCTAGTGCCTGACAGAGCAGTACACATCCCCTTATTCTCAGTAGCCTAGTGCCTGACATAGTAGCACAGCTCTCCTTATCCTCAGTAGCCTAGTGCCTGACATAGTAGCACAGCTCCCCTTATACTCAGTAGCCTAGTGCCTGACATAGTAGCACAGCTCCCCTTATACTCAGTAGCCTAGTGCCTGACAGAGCAGCACACATCCCCTTATACTCAGTAGCCTAGTGCCTGACATAGTAGCACAGCTCTCCTTATACTCAGTAGCCTAGTGCCTGACATAGTAGCACAGCTCTCCTTATACTCAGTAGCCTAGTGCCTGACAGAGCAGCACAGCTCTCCTTATACTCAGTAGCCTAGTGCCTGACATAGTAGCACAGCTCTCCTTATACTCAGTAGCCTAGTGCCTGACAGAGCAGCACACATCCCCTTATACTCAGTAGCCTAGTGCCTGACATAGTAGCACAGCTCTCCTTATACTCAGTAGCCTAGTGCCTGACATAGTAGCACAGCTCCCCTTATACTCAGTAGCCTAGTGTCTGACATAGTAGCACAACTCTCCTTATACTGAGTACCCTATTTGGCTGCTCTGAGGTGACCTTTCATGCAACTTTTGAGTCATGAAAGATGTTGTCCTAGTTAACCTCCTATTTTTTTGCAAAACCTGTAGCTGGACAGACATTTATACCAGAGACCTAACTTTACACCAACACCTAAACAAGACTTGTTGTATCTATAGGTTCCTAACTCACTGTATTCCCAGCCTAAGGAATAAGTTACAACTACACAACAAGCAAACTACTGTTTTGTCTGCCTGCAAAGCTAGTCTTGATGATTGGATGGGTAGACTTGAATTTACACCTGAGTTTTCTTGCATGTCTTTAATTGAGTTGGGGGTGGTCACTATTAAGTACTCATAAAGGGTGGCAAGAACTTTTAAGTGTGTCTGCTTAAAGGTATATATAGCTAGACTTCCTATGGTCTCTTTGACCCCTTATCTAGTATTGTTTCTCTGTTTATATGTTCATAGTCCTTATTTGCTGCCATTTATATGTGATGGATAGGGGCTATGGTCATTCCATTACCTGCTGCTGCCAGTTACTATGCAAGGGTAGCTTGTCGTAAGTGCAGGAAGTAAATGTGCACTGTTGCCTCAAGTAATAACTAACCACCTTCCTGAACCAAATAAGATTTATACTGTACAACTGTAAAGCAGAGTTATAATGACTGTCTCCCTTGATTTCTCCCACTAAAGACTGTGCGTTTAGCAGCAGTAACACACACACACACACACACACACACACACACACACACACACACACACACACACACACACACACACACACACACACAATTACTGTTTACACTTAAAATAATCAACCAATGCACATTGATATTGTATATTTCAGACTGTACTACCCTGGCTGGGGTTAGATAGGCTTTAAAAGCATACCTATTTGAAATGGCCTTTAATAGTGTGGACTGTGCCTTTGTATATGTTGATGTTGTTTTACTTATTTTTACATTTTATAATCTAAATAAACTTTACTAATAGCTTGAGCAGCAACTCTTTGAAAGGTGATGGTTAACAGATGCAAATAGACAATTCCAATCCTGCTTAAGCAAATAAAAAATATCTGCAGCAAACATTTAAACTGTATAATAAAACATTTTACTTTAAATTAATGCATTAAACTAAGCAATGAAATTTACAAAATCAAATATGCAAGAATAATACAAAAGCATATAGAAAATAGAAAATAAATGGTTTTAACCATACATCTGGAATTCAGTGGAACTCTAATTAACAGCTTTTCTGGGCCTGTTTCTATCAGTAGCTAAAAGTATGCATGATTTTCTGTCTCTAACTTGAAAGTGAACTCTTAATAAGCCATATATTACATCCTGCGCTGAACTCTTAATAAGCCATATATTACATCCTGCGCTGAACTCTTAATAAGCCATATATTACATCCTGCGCTGAACTCTTAATAAGCCATATATTACATCCTGCGCTGAACTCTTAATAAGCCATATATTACATCCTGCCCTGAACTCTTAATAAGCCATATATTACATCCTGCGCTGAACTCTTAATAAGCCATATATTACATCCTGCACTGAACTCTTAATAAGCCATATATTATATCCTGCGCTGAACTCTTAATAAGCCATATATTACATCCTGCCCTGAACTCTTAATAAGCCATATATTACATCCTGCGCTGAACTCTTAATAAGCCATATATTACATCCTGCGCTGAACTCTTAATAAGCCATATATTACATCCTGCGCTGAACTCTTAATAAGCCATATATTACATCCTGCGCTGAACTCTTAATAAGCCATATATTACATCCTGCGCTGAACTCTTAATAAGCCATATATTACATCCTGCGCTTTGTGAAAAAATACAGTCTACCTGCACAGTCTAAAAGTAAGGACGTAAGAGAAGCTTCTCTGGGATTCAGAAACATTTTCATGTCATAGAAGCTGATTTTGCATGGGGAGTGGCCATGCATTGGGAAGAATGATTCCGGGACACACTGAACACTAATGCCGATGGCAGAGAAATACCAGCATTTGCATAATATGCAAATAGTGGTATAATGATATGGATATGAGCAACATTATTAAAATGAGGGCAATGGCAGAGAAAAATCAGGGTGAACAATATGACAGAACAATTCACAAAGATAAATATTTAATGTGAAGAGACATTATGGCCAGAGTTGTTGACCCAAGTACAATCTTGGAGTTACAGGAGGCAGACCATGAAAAAATGTATGGACTGACTGATGCATTAGTGAATATGTATATCTGAGAGGCTGTTACCACCACTGGTAGTCACAGATGTGCATGCCTTCACCCTCAGTAGCACAGAGTCATCTGTCTGCATCTAGCATGCCACAGTTTCCACTCCACAGAAATGATGGATCACTGCTTGTGTAGCTAGAGGTACCATGCAGGAGCAGAACACATTATAGAGTTCTCATATGCAGGCCTGTGGAACGCATGGGGTACCTATCTCTGTGGATACCAAGGTATATGTGGCTTTGAGACTATTAGCTACAGGGACCTTTCTGCAACTAATGGGAGGAAAGAATGTATCCCAATTATCTGCCTCAAGTATACCCCACCAATTCCTTGATGCCATGTAACAACACCTGGAGACCGCATGTGGTTTCTGTACATCACAGAGGAGAGAGACAATACTATGCAGGCACACATTTTATGATATAGTCCATTTTGAGTCATTGACTATGGCCATATTACAATAAAAGTTATACCCAGGGAGCAGGGACAATGGTATAACAACCATAAAGGGTTACACTGCATCAACTGTTAGACAGTCTGCAATGCACAGGATTAATATACCAATTACTATCACAGCTGGCACACATGTCACATGTATCAGTGATTTGTCTGGTTGGGCCATCTTACTGTCAATGCCAGTATTGCCCTGGAGCCATGGCAAATAACACCAATTAAAAACCCACAGACAATTGTAGAAAATGCACACATTAATGCCCTGCAACAGACCCATATTATTGCTGAGCCTGTGTTTGGACTGTTAAAGGATTACGTGTGCTGTCTAGATGTCTGTGGCAAAGCACTGCAGTCTGATGCTGGAACATGCAGTAAAATCTTTGCAGTATGTGCAGTATTATGCAACATGAGCAAAAACAATAGGCAGTTGGACCACCAGGCCGTTATGACTCTTTAATAAAATCCAAAATCACAGAATGAGCACTTTCAGGTTGAAAACCTTCATCAGATTACATATACAATGTAAAATCACATTTTTAAAAACACACCCAATAAATCAACATTCAATATTGAATCCTCCACCTTTTTAATGCTGGCTTTAAATGTACAAATCTATTTAAATCAGAGACTCTATCAGCCTCCAGTTCAATAATCCATTTGGTTTAATTGAATTTGGTAATGTTGACTATGTCACCACCTCTAACATTTAATCTTACTATTTGTAAAACCATGAACACGCATGTGTGCCCTAAGTTTTTCTCTGTGTTGGTATAAAGCATTGTGCACATTCTTCAGACATATTGTTGAAAGATGTTTCACAATTCTCTCTTTTAATCAACAATTTGTCTTACCTTTGTAAAATGAGCTGTAGTTCCTGCATTGTGCCAAATAAATAGTATTCCGTGTTCCACAATCCGCATAATGATTCACAGAATATCTCCTATCAGTCAATGGATGAACAAATAAATTCTGTTGCATAATATAGGGACAAGCCTTGCAATGTGTACAGGGAAATGTGCCCTTGCATTGGGATATGACCTTGTTGTATTCGGATAAGTTTTATTCCTGACAAAGTAGGGCCTTAAGATTTTTATTACGTCTAAAACAAAACAACAGTGTTTCTCCCACTATATTCCCAACTTTGTCATCAGTTAACAACACTTTCCAGTTCTGTCTGACAATATCACATATTCCCCTTATATTATTACTATATTTAAAAATCATACATAATTTATTGTCCCTATCAATACCCATACTATTGGATCTTTGACAATCTATGCTGTTTGCTTCTGCTAAAAACCAAGGCTTGGCTCTACTAATCCTATCACTTCTGCTAGAATTTGTATAACACCATTTTTGCAACCCCTTTTACTAAAATTCAATTTTTGACTCTCTACTTCCTCATTAAATTGTTCTTCTTCCACACAAAGCCTGAATATCCTATGTACCTGTTCTTTTACAGTACAGACCCATGTATCTATCCAAGTTAATAATCACACAGATATAGCACATTGTATTACTTGTGCATCAACAATGTATACTATTAGTAATGCACATCAAATCAGGTGAATAGTTACAAAGGATAATACTGTAAACCACAGTGTAAGACATGTCTGAGAAAAATATAATCCTAATAAAGTTATGTAACAATGATGATGATACAATCAAAATCACACAACACTGATATTTGCCAACGCAGTGGAAGTAAACAAGTGTAATACTGATATGTAAAGCTGTGTAATCAGAGCTGGATCATGGTCAAATGGGACCCTAGGCAGAGTAATGGATCAAGGTCCGATCCCCACAGCCAGAGGCCCCCAACTTCCAACAGTCAGCTCCCATGGTGATTCTAGTGTTCCTTTACTTGTCCATCTCTACCCAGTTACCATAAACTGCCAGTCAATAAAAGCTATGTAACTGGTGGAAAATGAGTGTCCGGTTCCAAGGAAAGAGACAGAAAATGCCAAAACTGTTGTTTATTAGTACATCAGGTTAAGCGCTTTCATCTATCCTCCATAGACGTCTTCAGAACACCATTTCTCTAACTAACAGCCTTTAAATAGTACTAATTAATTCAAATTATCCAATCCTGTGATACACTAATTTGATCTCATGAATATTAATTTCATGGATACTGAATGCCTCATCCTAACATAGATTCTCATAACACAACAACCTATTAAAATCATGAACATATGTAATAAAATAACAAAACAGTTGTATGAATGTTTACACATCATATAAAATTCATAATATTCTATGATAAAATTATGTAGTACAAATAAATAAAAACTTAAAAATGTTAAAAATACAACTATTAGTTGTATCTCACAATAAACACACAAAACTGTGGGAAACTTGTGGCTCGATGAGTATAATCCACTTGGAACAACACCTACCCTAGTATTAATATTACTTTTTTACCTGTTCTAAGCCCTTAACAAGGGTTTGGTGGGAATACAATAATTTAATCCGGGGTAAGTGGCTGCATTTAATAATATTTGCCACTTCACTTCTCTTTCCCCCAATATACCTTTCATGTCACCTCCTCTAGGATTAATCTTTATTATATATATGACCATCTTTATTGTATAAGAAAGCAAGATACTAATAATGCCCTATATAGTATATAGGCATATTAGGGATAGTGAGACTTGTAACACTTTCCAGTTTGCAATTGTAGAGTGGGTAAATATTGGTGTTCTGAAGAAGTCTATGGAGGATAGATGAAAGCGCTTAACCTGATGTACTAATAAATGACAGTTTGGGCATTTTCTGTCTCTTTCCTTGGAACCGGACACTCATTTTTCACCAGCTACATCGCTTTTATTGACTGGCAGTTGTTGGGTTTGACTGGTGTAGTACTTTTTTGGCAGTTACCATAAACAGTGTTAAAACCTGCAAAGATGCAGACTATTTTCTTCTTTGTTTGTACAATAATTGTAGAAATTTAGATTTAATTAAAATGTTTTATTTCAAATTTTATAACACTGGCAGCCATTTGCTAAACAAAACAATACAGTCTCACAATAAAAACAGATTTAGCATGAACAGCAGTAAACGTCTCTGCCCTTGAAATTCACACTCAGTGAAACTGCATTGAAACCCACATTCATAGCAAATGCATTTTACTACTGGCAGATTAAGTGTCCTTTTGGGCTGCTTTGAAACCATGGGCCCCCTGCACACATTTTTAAGATCATGCATAAATGCATGTGTTCTTTGATTTACCTTCCTGATTGTATTAAACTATATTCCTTGTTTAATACGGCACCACTTGTTAAAGCGTTTTTTAAATTTGTAGTTTGTAACATTTTCCAGCAGTGAAAAAATGTATGAACCAATAATACAAATTACCAATTTCAAAGCATTTCAACCATAAAAGGCCACTCAAACTGCTGTCATAGTCCACCAATATCTAGCAATATGCATAATCTATGCAGAAACAAAAGTTATCTGAATAATTGCACATTAAATAAAACTGTAACTAATGAATAGGCTTCTGTTTCCAAACAACATTTCAATACTTCATCTGCAAATTCAGTATCTGCTGCCCTGGAGAATGGCCATATAGGCATCTTAAATCTCCCACAGTTTCTAATAGGAAATATTTCTGGAGCTTGCTGTGCTGTCTGGTAACAGGAGTCAGCATGCTGTGTCTCCTACAAGGTCCTACTTTTTTATGTACCGGAGATTTCAGAGGCACCCCACCATTCAACATGGCCCCACAGCCAACATGAGCCATAAGCAACTGCCTAGGCTGCCTAGTGATGGATTCAGCTCTCCCACACAATCACCATCTCATCTTTTCACATCTTCGACACAGGGATGGAATGTTGCATCAACTGTCACTGTCTCTCTTGATTCAATGCCACTTTTCTGCCTTCTTTGACAGTCATGTCTGACTTTCACTGGACCTCTCTCACAATATCCTCTCATTTCTTTGTTATATGCATTCATCTCCTCTGGCCTTCTTCCAGTTTGTCCCAAATCTTCTTCACCAGATTTTCTTTTGCTTTCCTGTGTGTGTGCCCAAACCATCTTCATCTGTTCTCTTTGACCTTCTGTACAGTTGGAGATACTTGTACTTCTGGTCTCATGTCCTCTTTCTTCATCTGTCCCACAGTGGGCATCCTACAACCATCTCAGGCACTTCATTTCCATCACCTCAAGCTTCCTCAACTGCTCTACCTTCACTGCCCAGGTTTCTGTATCATTCAGTAGTGCTTGATGCACTGCTGTTTTGTACACCTTACTTTTTAGTTTCTTTGGCATTCTTCTGATACACACCATCCCTGACCCTCTGTGCCAGCTGGCTGCAGCCCCTCTATTTCTAGCTTTGACTTCCTGATTCAGACTTTTCTTCTACTCAGTAACCACTCGAAGATGCTGTAAGCTGTTAACCTGTTCCACTATTTCTAGCTTTGACTTCCTGATTCAGACTTTTCTTCTACTCAGTAACCACTCGAAGATGCTGTAAGCTGTTAACCTGTTCCACTATTTCTAGCTTTGACTTCCTGATTCAGACTTTTCTTCTACTCAGTAACCACTTAAAGACACTGAAAGCTGTTAACCTGTTCCACTATTTCTAGCTTTGACTTCCTGATTTAGACTTTTCTTCTACTCAGTAACCACTCGAAGATGCTGAAAGCTGTTAACCTGTTCCACTATTTTCTCTTCTGTCTCAATTTTCAGATTCTTTTAATTTAATTGCTGCCATTACAACTGTCTTATCTGTACTCAGTTTCATCCTCTGTGCCTTCAGCTTTGCATTCCATTTCCCTGTCCCTTGCAGAAGTTCTTGCTCAGAGTCTGCCTGTACTGCCATGCATTCCATGTCCCTGTCCTTTGCAGAAGTTCTTGCTCAGAGTCTGCCTGTACTGCCATGCATTCCATGTCCCTGTCCTTTGCTGAAGTTCTTGTCCAGAGTCTGCCTGTACTGCCATGCATTCCATGTCCCTGTCCTTTGCTGAAGTTCTTGTTCAGAGTCTGCCTGTACTGCCATGCATTCCATGTCCCTGTCCTTTGCTGAAGTTCTTGTTCAGAGTCTGCCTGTACTGCCATGCATTCCATGTCCCTGTCCTTTGCTGAAGTTCTTGCTCAGAGTCTGCCTGTACTGCCATGCATTCCATGTCCCTGTCCTTTGCTGAAGTTCTTGCTCAGAGTCTGCCTGTACTGCCATGCATTCCATGTCCCTGTCCTTTGCTGAAGTTCTTGTCCAGAGTCTGCCTGTACTGCCATGCATTCCATGTCCCTGTCCTTTGCTGAAGTTCTTGCTCAGAGTCTGCCTGTACTGCCATGCATTCCATGTCCCTGTCCTTTGCTGAAGTTCTTGTTCAGAGTCTGCCTGTACTGCCATGCATTCCATGTCCCTGTCCTTTGCAGAAGTTCTTGTCCAGAGTCTGCCTGTACTGCCATGCATTCCATATCCCTGTCCTTTGTTGAAGTTCTTGTCCAGTGTCTGCCTGTGCTGCCATGCATTCCATGTCCCTGTCCTTTGCTGAAGTTCTTGTCCAGAGTCTGCCTGTACTGCCATGCATTCCATGTCCCTGTCCTTTGCTGAAGTTCTTGTCCAGAGTCTGCCTGTACTGCCATGCATTCCATGTCCCTGTCCTTTGCTGAAGTTCTTGTCCAGAGTCTGCCTGTACTGCCACATCATCTTCATACAGCAGCTTTGTTGATCTGTGTCCACCAATCTGTTTGCTAATGTAGTCCTTCACCAGAATGAACAGCAGTGGGTTCAGAGCTGAACTTTGGTTCACATCCACTCCCCTTGAAACCCCTCAGTGAGTCTGAACACTGTCTGTACATGTGTCACTGGGTTCTGGTACATAGCCTGCACTAATTCTACCAATGTTTCTGGGACTTTTAACCATAGCAGGATTGCCCAAATCAGATTTTTTTGGGACCTTGTCATATGCTTTCTCCAAGTCTAGGAATGTCCAGTTGGAGTCTTAGCTCATCTATAGCATCTTTTCAACTATCTATCTCACTGCAAACATCAGGTCATTTCTTTTTTTTTTTTTTTTTCAATAATCATTTTTTATTATTTTTCACAACCATATTACAAATTGACTTCAACTACAGTAACAAAACAATACAGTCTCACAATAAAAACAGATTTAGCATGAACAGCAGTAAACGTCTCTACCCTTGAAATTCATACTCTGAAACTGCATTGAAACCCACATTCATAGCAAATGCATTTTACTACTGGCAGATTAAGTGTCCTTTTGGGCTGCTTTGAAACCATGGGCCCCCTGCACACATTTTTAAGATCATGCATAAATGCATGTGTTCTTTGATTTACCTTCCTGATTGTATTAAACTATATTCCTTGTTTAATACGGCACCACTTGTTAAAGCGTTTTTTAAATTTGTAGTTTGTAACATTTTCCAGCAGTGAAAAAATGTATGAACCAATAATACAAATTACCAATTTCAAAGCATTTCAACCATAAAAGGCCACTCAAACTGCTGTCATAATCCACCAATATCTAGCAATATGCATAATCTATATAGAAACAAAAGTTATCTGAGTAATTGCACATTAAATAAAACTGTAACTAATGAAAAGGCTGCTGTTTCCAAACAACATTTCAACACTTTATCTGCAAATTCAGTATCTGCTGCCCTGGAGAACAAATGGCCACATAGGTATCTTAAATCTCCCACAGTTTCTAATAGGAAATGTTTCTGGAGCTTGCTGTGCTGTCTGGTAACAGACATCAGCATGCTATGTTTCCTACAAGTCCTACTTTTTTATATACTGGAGATTTCAGAGACAGCCCACCATTCAACATGGCCCCACAGCCAACATGAGCCATAGGCAACTGCCTAGGTTGCCTAGTGATGAATTCAGCTCTCCCACACAATCACCATCTCCCCTTTTCACATTTTCTACATGGGGATGGAGTGTTGCATCAACTGTCACTATCTGTCTTGATTCAATGCCACTTTTCTGCCTTCTTTGACAGTCATGTCTGACTTTCATTGGCCCTCTCTCACAATATCCTCTCATTTCTTTGTTATATGCATTCATCTCCTCTGGCCTTCTTCTAGTTTGTCCCAAATCTTCTTCACCAGATTTTCTTTTGCTTTCCTGTGTGTGTGTGCCCAAACCATCTTAATCTGTTCTTTGACCTTCTGTACAATTGGAGATACTTGTACTTCTGGTCTAATGACCTCTTTCTTCATCTGTCCCACAGTGGGCATCCTACCACCATCTCAGGCACTTCATTTCCATCACTTCAAGCTTCAACTGCTCTACCTTCACTGCCCAGGTTTCTGTATCATTCAGTAGTGCTTGATGCACTGCTGTTTTGTACACCTTACTTTTTAGTTTCTTTGGCATTCTTCTGATACACACCATCCCTGACCCTCTGTGCCAGCTGGCTGCAGCCCCTCTATTTCTAGCTTTGACTTCCTGATTCAGACTTTTCTTCTACTCAGTAACCACTCGAAGATGCTGTAAGCTGTTAACCTGTTCCACTATTTCTAGCTTTGACTTCCTGATTCAGACTTTTCTTCTACTCAGTAACTACTCAAGATGCTGTAAGCTGTTAACCTGTTCCACTATTTCTAGCTTTGACTTCCTGATTCAGACTTTTCTTCTACTCAGTAACCACTTAAAGACACTGAAAGCTGTTAACCTGTTCCACTATTTCTAGCTTTGCCTTCCTCATTCAGACTTTTCTTCTACTCAGTAACTACTCAAAGATACTGAAAGCTGTTAACCCGTTCTACTATTTTCTCTTCTATCTCAATTTTCAGCTTCTTTTAATTTCATTGCTGCCATTACAACTGTCTTATCTGTACTCAGTTTCATCCTCTGTGCCTTCAGCTTTGCATTCCGTTTCCCTGTCCCTTGCAGAAGTTCTTGCTCAGAGTCTGCCTGTACTGCCATGCATTCCATGTCCCTGTCCTTTGCAGAAGTTCTTGCTCAGAGTCTGCCTGTACTGCCATGCATTCCATGTCCCTGTCCTTTGCTGAAGTTCTTGTTCAGAGTCTGCCTGTACTGCCATGCATTCCATGTCCCTGTCCTTTGCTGAAGCTCTTGTTCAGAGTCTGCCTGTACTGCCATGCATTCCATGTCCCTGTCCTTTGCTGAAGCTCTTGTTCAGAGTCTGCCTGTACTGCCATGCATTCCATGTCCCTGTCCTTTGCTGAAGTTCTTGCTCAGAGTCTGCCTGTACTGCCATGCATTCCATGTCCCTGTCCTTTGCTGAAGTTCTTGCTCAGAGTCTGCCTGTACTGCCATGCATTCCATGTCCCTGTCCTTTGCTGAAGTTCTTGTCCAGAGTCTGCCTGTACTGCCATGCATTCCATGTCCCTGTCCTTTGCTGAAGTTCTTGCTCAGAGTCTGCCTGTACTGCCATGCATTCCATGTCCCTGTCCTTTGCTGAAGCTCTTGTTCAGAGTCTGCCTGTACTGCCATGCATTCCATGTCCCTGTCCTTTGCAGAAGTTCTTGTCCAGAGTCTGCCTGTACTGCCATGCATTCCATATCCCTGTCCTTTGTTGAAGTTCTTGTCCAGTGTCTGCCTGTGCTGCCATGCATTCCATGTCCCTGTCCTTTGCTGAAGTTCTTGTCCAGAGTCTGCCTGTACTGCCATGCATTCCATGTCCCTGTCCTTTGCTGAAGTTCTTGTCCAGAGTCTGCCTGTACTGCCATGCATTCCATGTCCCTGTCCTTTGCTGACGTTCTTGTTCAGAGTCCGCCTGTACTGCCACATCATCTGCATACAGCAGCTGTGTTGATCTGTCTCCACCAATCTGTTTGCTAATGTAGTCCTTCACCAGAATGAACAGCAGTGGGTTCAGAGATTAAGTTTGGTTCACATCCACTCCCACTGAAAACCCCTCATTGAGTCTGAACACTGTCCATACATGTGTCACTGGGTTCTGGTACATAGCCTGCGCTAACTCTACCAATGTTTCTGGGACTTTTAACCATAGCAGGATTGCCCAAATCAGATTTTTTTGGGACCTTGTTATATGCTTTCTCCAAGTCTAGGAATGTCCAGTTGGAGTCTTAGCTCATCTATAGCATCTTTTCAACTATCTATCTCACTGCAAACATCAGGTCATTTCTTTTTTTTTTTTTTTTTCAATAATCATTTTTTATTATTTTTCACAACCATATTACAAATTCACACATTATATACAATATATACAAAATGCTTCCATTGGTTAATTTCACATATATATCAACCTCATGTATTGATTAAAGGTACAGCACTCACAATCAAAAGGAAAAAAAAAAAAAAAAAAAATCCAACATTAACAAATCCAAGCCAACAATCTGTCTTTTCTGTACATTTTCTATCTAATCTAAGGTTGATTTAGTCTATATTCTGGTTCCCGAGAAAAAGTGGATAGTAACCTCTTAAGCCAAAATAATATTAAAAATTTGCTCCCAGATTTTTATGTTGTTGATATTTTTCTTGTGATCACTAATTAACAGTTTATGCGCTACGATGTGTTTTATTGCCAACAATCTGAAATTTTCCCACAATGTCTGGGCTGGGTTCAACCAATTTGTGGCTATATATAATTTCATTAATAGGCAAATATTCATAATTACAATCGTTTTTGATTTATTTAGATTCTCCGGGGAATATGAAGAATCATAAACTCCCAAGAGAGTGTTGAATTTTGGTAACCCATTTTTGTAACTGCAATTTTAATGAATTCCACAATTTATAAATGCACTTACAACTCCAGAACATGTGAAGCAAATCTGCTGTCTGATCAAAGCAATGTGGGCATATGGGTGAATTCTTCGCATCAAATTTGTGCAAAGTGAGACTAGTATAGTATGCATTGTTAAATATCATCAGCTGCGAAATACCAATTTCTGAAGGGATACGGACTTTAATGTTAATTTAAATGCCTCCAATATCTTATTGTCATCTGGGAATATCAATTTCTCTCTCCAGTAACTCGATAAAAGAATATAATTATTATACTTCCTCTCTTTTATCAATTTATATGCTGGTTATATATTTTCTATCCTGCAACAGCGCTTCCCATAGATTACGAGAAATGATTAAATCTTCCCCTTTCATTTCAAAGTTGTTAAAATAGTTTATAACCAAGTCTTTTAGCTGTCTTACTATAGTTAAATAGGAAATAGGGAGTTCTATTTCTTTTAAAATATCATGTACTGGTACTCCTAGAAAAGGATATAAATCGAGTACAGTTAACTCCATAATTAAAGGGAATTTCTTTAGATCAATCAATTGACCACCAATTGTTAAATTTGGGTTCCTATGAAACGGTTGGAAAACCATCATATATTTTAGTAAATTTAAGGAAGCGAAAAGAGTTTGAATTGCCATTACATAACTTTTGATGTGCTCCATTAGCTTATATTTACTCATTGTCCAATTATTTAAAAGGGGTAATGCTTTAGCGTTGACTCCCACTTCATTTATATGCTTGTACGTTAAGAGCACCCATTTGGGTATCCATTTTCTATTATGACTATTGAAGTAAGACGTCTTTAAAATCCTATTGGCCTGAATCACTAAATAGTACATTTCGAAATCCGGTAATTCCAGCCCCCCCTTATTTTTTTGGAGCCATCAATTTTTCATATGAAATTCTCGTCTTCCTAGGTTCCCAAAGAAATCTTCCCAATCTTATATGAAGCTGTTTGAAGAATGTTTTGGTAATTCTGAGTTGTGCAGCTCTAAAAATATAACATTCTAGGAAGAACATTCATTCTTATGATAGCTGCTCTTGCCATCATCGGTAACTTCAATCTACTCCATCTTTCAAGATCCAATGTTATTTGATCTGTAGTTGACTTTACATTGTTAATAAAAAAAATCTCTATTTTCAGTTGAGAAGACAATTCCCAGATATTTTATCTTTTCTTCCGTCAATACTTGTCCTATTAATGGTAGCATTGAAAAAGGTGTGGGTGTCTTTAATGGGAATATTTTAGATTTTTTTAAATTTAGCTTGTAATTGGAAATTCTCTCAAAGATTTCTATTGCAGCTAATATGTTTTCAGTATCGGAAACAGGTGTGGTACAATATATGTTTAAATCATCTGCATAGGCAGCCATCCTAACCTTTATTCCATACAGTACAGGAGAATTATAAAAAACATTTTGCTTAAGGTATAAAAATAAAGGCTCCAAGTAAAGATTAAATAAGATGGGAGATAATGGGCAGCCTTGTTGGGTACCATTTATGATTTTTATCCTATTCGAGCATTCGTGATTTATAAATAAATTTGTGTATGTATTTCTATATAGTATCCTTAACATTGAGATAAACTCCTGCAGTATATTAAAATAAGGTAATGTATCAAATAAATAATCCAAATTAACCCTATCAAATGCTTTCTGAGCATCAATAATTAGGGCATACAAATTCAGGTTTTTATATTTCGCATAAGAGATTAAGGTATGGAGCGTTAAGGTATTATCCGTGGTCTGCTTCCCATCCATAAACCCCGCCTGTTCCTCTGATATTATTGGGTTTATTACCTTTTTCAGCCTACTCGCCAGAATGGATGTCATGATTTTCATGTCCATATTCAAAAGTGATATAGGCCTGTAATTATCAGGATTTTGGAATCACCTTTCTCTTTTAATATCAGAACTGTCCTTGAGGCATTAAAATGAGGATCATTAATTCTATTTAGAGTGATATAATTAAAAGTCTGTGACAATACACTGCTCAAAATCTCACTAAAAGATTTGTAGAATTCCGAGGTCAAACCATCTGGGCCTGGGGCTTTGTGAGGCTTCAGTTTCTTGATTGTTTCGGACACCTCCTCAACTGTAATCGGTTTGATTAAATCTCTGTGAAATTCCTTGTCAATATTAGGGAAAGTGATTCTCTGTAAAAAATCTTTTCTGTCTTTATCTTGCAAAAGTGTCTGCTTCTCACCATAAATCTGATTAAAATTTTTTTCAAAGGTCTTCATGATATCCGCCTTGTCAGTATATGTAGTATTGTTATAGTGTATTTCAGTAATTAATCGTGTTGATTTCATCTGGTTAATAATACGAGCTAATGCTTTCGAGGGGGTTTGAATATGATTTGCATATTTAACTAAATTTCTTTGTTCATAAAGTGACAAATTTCTATTATGAAGTAAAAATAGCTCAGTTTCTGTCTGTTCATCATAGTTCCTCATCAAATCTTGGTCCAGTAATTGAATTTTAGTTTCTAAATCCAATTGAGTCTTCTTTTGTAATTTTTTATAATATGTAGCTTTTTGTATAAATAGTCCTCTTAGCTGCAATTTAGTTGTAGCCCATTCTATATCTATTGGGTGTCTATTTTGGGAAATATTATTTAATGACTGTTTAAGTATCTCCTTGACTTCCATTAATATATCTTCCTTGGTTAGTAAATATGGGTTCAAGGACCAATTATACCCTCGAAGCCTCTTAGTATCCATATTACTACTGTTTAAGGTTAACGTTATCTTTGAATGGTCTGAGAGTTGTCTGACTTGATTAGAAACATTAGAGTCAGCTGAGATCAACACCTCTGAAATTAAGAAAAAGTCAATTCTCGACCACATTTTATGGCAGGTTGAATAATAAGTAAAATTCTCTGCTTTCCCTTGTGAGTGTATGTGTTTAAAAAGGTCATAGAGTTTGAAATCCATTTTCAATTCTTTCAATGCTACCATTGCCTGTTTATTGAACGCTGAAGAAGCACCCAACTTGTCTAATTTAGGATCTTGATAAGAGTTCCAGTCACCTCCCAACACTATATAACAATTATTGTATGACTGTAAAATGGAATAGATTGAAGCTATGAAATGATGCTGATTAACATTAGGGGCATATACACATTTTAGTACTATAGGTTTATCATAACATTTGGATGTGAGAAGGACCAAACACCATCTACCCTCCTGATCCATTTTCACATCCCTAATATCTCCCTGAAAGTGATTCTTAACTAAAATTGCCACTCCTGCACTATTTGTTGTTCCTTCCGCCGTCACAATCTTCCTAACCCATTTCTTATCCTTCACTGACTCCCACTGATCATTAATCATATGCGTTTCTTGTAATAAAATACAACATGCTGATGATTTGAGAAACAAATGAAAAAACAGCTTTCTTTTTTTCATGTTCTGGAGTCCTTTGACATTACAAGATTCTATTATCCACATTTAACATTCATTAGAAATATAACTCGATATCTAATCTCTTTGAGCAACCTTAGAATAACATAAGTTGGCATATCATCAATTGTATGGAAGCAAAACTGCCATCCTATCCCTACCCAGTGCCTACCCACTATTCCTCTGGACCAGGATGAACATAGGTTTTTTACATTACTGGAAACCATCTGAGTAACTAATCTACTAATTCTATTATTTAACAATGAAACCCCATGCAAAAAACCTACAACAACTACTTCTACGTCTACAAAGCCTAATTCTGACATTCCCTACTAAACACTACTTATAGTAACTACAGCTCTGTACATATTTATGGATATACAAATAAACTAATTGTACCCTGAGATTCTAATGTACTTCAATTCACTTCAGCTTTATATTCAGCAATAGCAAATAACATTCTAATTTGTTGTTCTATACAGTATTAAATATTAGTTGACATAGAAAGCAGACAGTTATTTAACATTTCCCAACATCCTGTATCTACTGAATAAAATGATCTAACTACTCTAATCTGCTTTGTTCTTCCCCTACAACTTACCTACTAACATATTAATATTGAAAACCAATGCAGTTCAAAATAAAACTATAATGGCACTTTCATTTGTAATAACCATATGTGAATAAGAGAGGAACCAAGGGGTTAAAATAAAAAAAAAGAGAAAAAAAAAGCATGAAGGGAACACAGCAAAAGGAGAAGAAATAAGAAAAAATGCCTTAAATTACACATAAAAAAATAACTTCTTTTATGTTCTTTTATTATTATATGCACATTGTTTAAATCTGATCAACTAACCATTTTTACATCATTTATCAGTTAGAAATAATACCACCTATCTACAGGAATAAAGGAAAGGAGTAAAGAGAAGGGAGATATAGGGAAAAAAAAGAGAAAACAAATATATATATAAAAAAACTACAGTAATTTATTCTGCCACTACACATAACCATCTCCTTTTTTAATACACAATGCATTTCCACAGCGTTTACCTGCATCACTTTGACTTCACACACTATCTTACAGTCCTTTTCCTGCAAAATAAGTCCAAACAGGTTTCTTTTTACTTCGCCAGCAGTTCCTCTTTCTTCTCAGCTATTTAAACTGTAAAGGCAGTTCAATCAACTGGAACTACGAGATAAGATAAGAAAATAAAATTCCAGGCCTGCTACAAGAAACAGAACAGACAAAGGATTTTAAACCCTCAGATTGTCGTAAATGAAACATCCCATTCTCCCTGGTGCTGCAGAAAGCCAAAATGGACTGTTCACATTTCTGAAGATGGGAGAGCCTTAAAATCTTCAAAAGTAGGTCTTGCTTCTTTCCTTGTGCTTACAGAGTATTTAATGCCATCCACAGTAAAATTAGGTTATTAGGATATTTCATTTGAAATCTGATATTTTTGTCAATCAGAAACTTACAATATGGAGCCAGCATTTGTCTAGATTGCCTTATTTGTGTTGGTAAATCCTGTGCTATAGAAATTTTATTATTTTGCCACATTATAGATCCACCAGATTTTTTAATAGTTAACAGTACTTTGCTCACATCTTGGTAGTTCAATATTTTAACATAAACAGGTCTGGGTATATTTGAAGCTTGAGATTCTCTGTATGCTCTATGCACCCTTTCTATGACCATCTGCTTAACAACCTCAGAGTCCTTGAGCAGTATTTCGAATATTTGTGTAATAGAAGTGATCAGGTCATTATATTGAATAGATTCTGGGATCCCTCTAATGATTATATTGTTACGCCTGGATCTTGCTTCCAAGTCCAGAATTTTATTTTGCATCATTTGAATGTCAGTTCCATGTGTCTCTGTTCTTTTAGTGAGCATTAATATATTGTCTTCATTGGTAGCAATTCTAGTTTCTGCTTTCTCCATTCTTTCGAGAATCCGATTACATGTGTCACTAAATGAAAGTGTTTGAGATGTTAGCTCTTTTAAGGCATCCTGTATAGGTAGCAATGCTGATTTGATTTCTTCCATTGTGACCTGTTGATCAGATTTTGTTGATGGCCCTGTTTTTGCAGTCTCTTGCTGTTTGATAGTTTTCTGTCTCTTGATTAAAGATTCTTTCTCTGGTGATTGCAAAGCTGATAGCTTGGTTTTGGAAGTTGTAGTTTCCATATTTTTGTCCTCCTTTGACATTTCGAAATTCTGCATGAAGATTTATTTCCCAAAGAAAAGTTACAAAAGTGAGATCAATCAGTCCTTTGTTTGGTGCTCTGTTCAGAGTCAACCTGACAATCAGATCCAATCCTGCTATTACCAAGTATTTTTTTTCGATTTTTCTTTCTCAGAACCAAAAGTGACTTCTGGTCAATTAGTAATAACTGCCAATTAGTTTGTTTACTCTAAGTATAACTCCACAGGGTTGATTTTTTTCTCAGGTATTTGAAGAGCTGAAGTACTGCAGTGCTTATAGAACGGCAACCATTTTTGTTCCTCAAACATCAGGTCATTTCTGCTACTTCTTATTCTGAATCCAACTGCTCATCTCCCATCTTGCTTTCTACCACTCTGCATATTCATTTATTGATCATTCTCTCCAGAACTTTGATACAGTCTGACAAGAATCTGATACCTCTGTATTGCCCACAACTATGAATGCCCCCTTTGTTTTTGTATACTGATACTAGAATGCTTATTCTTCAGTCATCTAGGATATGCCTTTCTCTCTCTACTGCTGAATATCCTCTGGAGCAGACCTGGGCATTGTACAGCCTTGGGCCAAATCCGTCCCTTTGGCTGTCCCTGACCGGCCCATGAGAATTCAGTCAAGCACTTGCTAATTGTGAGATCTCACTGTTTTTTTTTTTTTTTTTTTTTGGGACTTCCTGGTAATCAAGCCAATTCTCCTGTAGTCCAAAAGCGTTTTATTGATCCACACACTAAACGCTTTCACCATCAACACATGGCATCATCAGAGTGAATGGAATAAACCAAAGCCAATACTTTTATACAAATGGATCATCCCATATATTAATTAGCTAACGCCCTCATTACCTTGATCTTAAAGAAGCCTAAATTAAACGAATACCATCCTATTATCAAAACATTCAATTAAATGATACACACACACACATATATATATATATATATATATATATATATATATATATATATATATATATAATACATTAAAACCATAAATTCAATACATAATAAAATTTTGTATTTATCATTTAGATGTTTAAATGATATTTGCTTTTTGTTTCAATATTGGTTTTAAGGATATGTGTTCATTTAGCCCAGGTTGCATGTAGGCACTTAACATAATCTGCCATTTGTATTCCAAAAGTTCCACCTTTAAATTTTCATCACCACCTCTTTCATTGAATGTCACCCTATCAATAACAAAAAATACAAATCTCCTAAAGTTACTACATTTAGTACTGTGTATGTATAAAGCATTGTGTGTGTCATGACTCTTGATGGCCCTAAGATACTCACCTATCCTGTCTTTTAACCTCCTAATGGTCTTACCCACATAATATGCACAACAATTGGTGCACGTAGCTAGGTAGACCACCTTAACAGTGTTACAATTAACTCTACCTAGACAGGAAATAGTTCTATTGTATCCCTTTACACTAACATAAGGGCCATCATTAATATACCTACACATCCTACAAATACCACATTTACTCATTTTGGAGATTGTATATTTGGTAGTATGCTGTTCCAAAAATTCTTTGATGTTTCTACCCCTTCAATAAACAAATCTTGGAAACATACCCAATTGATAAGGTGACATTCAATGAAAGAGGTGGTGGTGATGAAAATTTAAAGGTGGAACTTTTGGAATACAAATGGCAGATTATGTTAAGTGCCTACATGCAACCTGGGCTAAATGAACACATATCCTTAAAACCAATATTGAAACAAAAAGCAAATATCATTTAAATATCTAAATGATAAATACAAAATTTTATTATGTATTGAATTTATGGTTTTAATGTATTATATATATATATATATATATATATGTGTATCATTTAATTGAATGTTTTGATAATAGGATGGTATTTGTTTAATTTATGCTTCTTTAAGATCAAGGTAATGAGGGCTTTAGCTAATTAATATATGGGATGATCCATTTGTATAAAAGTATTGGCTTTGGTTTATTGCATTCACTCTGATGATGCCATGTGTTGATGTTGAAAGCGTTTAGTGTGTGGATCAATAAAACGTTTTCGGAATACTTGGCTGGTCGTGGTTTTTATTTTATACGTTTTTTATCCATTGGGTAAACTTTGTTATCAATTCTCCTGTAGTCCAGAAAACACTGTGTAAACTCTGGTATTCTCTTTATTTCAAAAAAGAAACAGACTATTGGAGTTTGTTAAGCTGGTGGATTTACTATGCTTTTTTTTAAATATCCCATACTTTGAGGTTTATTATTTACTCGCTTTGTCTCTGAAGAAATTTGAGAAGTTCGGGCAGGTGTAATGATACAAGTGAAAGCACTAGCAAGGAGCAAAGTAGGTTCGGGGCACAAATGGCACAGTCTGAAATACTTTGTGCAATGGCTAAAGCTAGCATTTTACCAGTCTAATGATGCAACTTTATTTTTTTTTTAATATTTATTTTTTTTATTTTACAAATCATAACAAGCATTTCTGAAGCAGAACTTTGTGGTGTGATTTTGAAATATAAGCAAAAACCTTATGAAGTGCTCACCAACTGCAGTGAACAAACATCTTATAATTACTATCTACACTTGTAAAAATTACTAAATAAAATGCATGTGACATAAACAAACATGAGCCAGTAATGCCACCCTGACAGGTGAAGAATCACTGTGGTTCGGTTTTAAAAGTGGCATGTTAGTGAGTTACACAGGACAATTTATCTGACTATCCCCTCCGCGATTCTCTAAAAAGGCTTCTGATTGGGCAGACAAAGCGAGTTCATATATTTTGGCACAGCATGCATGTTATGATTTTGTCCAGTGATTGTTATTCCAAAGGATCTTTTATGTACTTTATTGGACAAGAGCAGATTAAACGTAAGTGTGGAATATTTTAGCAACTGTTAGCCCTCAGAAAAATATCAGTTCTCATTAAAAAAAGGAAAATTGATAAAGAATGTAGAAATTTTAACAAAACGTAGACTTCTAAATATTTATTTACTGAAGTCAAAGGTAAAGCAGTCTGCTTAGTTTGTGAAGAACAGATTGCTATGATTATGGATTACAATTTGAATCACCATTATGAGACTAAACATGCAGAGAAATATAACAACTTGACTGATGCACAGTGGGCACAAACATCTGAAGCTTTGCTAGCTAAGCTGGAAAAGGTACAAGCACTTTTTACCAAGTTTTACACATCCAGGGGTGGAGCAGTCAAGACCAGCTTTGTGATATCCCACAACATTGCAAAAAGAAGTAAACCATCCTCTGATGGGGAGTTCATAAAAGACTATTTGGTGTATGCTGGAGCACTAATATGTCCTGACAAAAAAGAAGCATTTGAGAATGTGCCCCTCTCCAGGAGAACCATAACGAGAAGGATACAGGACATTGCAGGAAATGTGGAGCTTCAGCTGCAAAACAAAGCAGACAACTTTGACTTTTTCTCCTCGGCTCTGGACGAGAGATGTGATGTCCACGACACAGCCAAATACTCATCTTTGTACATGGGATAACAAAAGACTTTGAGATTACAGAGGAGTTGGTAGCAATGTGGTCAATGAAAGGGATGACAATGGGAAGCGATTTTTTCATGGAGGTAAATGTATGCTTGGACAAGCTGACTGAAATGGGACAAATTGGCAGGTGTTACAACCGATGGTTGTCCAAATCTGATAGGAACAAATGGACTTTTGAAGCGGATGCAAGATAAAGTGACTGAAATGGCTCCAACACAGACATTTGTATTTTTGCATTGCATTATACATCAGGAGGTGCTGTGTAAGTCTATGCTAAAAATGAATCATGTTATTGATGTTGTAACTAAAATAGTTAACTTCATCAAGGCAAAAGCATTGTATCACAGACAGTCTGTTGCACTTTTGGAGGAGCATGAAGCTGAACACAGGCTACCAGACAGCTGTTAGATGGTTCAGCCTTGGCAAAGTACTTAAAAGACTATGGGACCTAAGAGCAGAGATTTGAGACTTTTGTGAGAAAAAAGGCAAAGATATCCCACAACTCTCAGATGCCATCTCTTTGGCAGATCTTGCATTTACTGTTGATGTGACTGCACTAATGAATGAACTAAATACCAAACTGCAAGGCAGGGGCCTCTTTACACATGAAACGTACAGTTTGATGAAGGCTTTCATGAGAAAATTGCAGTTTCTTTCAAGACATTTGGAGAGCAACACTCTCACCCACATGCCAATACTGGAAGAAGTCACACCATCAGGTGATCACCTCCACAAGTACTCATCCACACTAGGAGTACTGCATGGTGAGTTTAAAAGGTGATTTGAAGACTTCAGAACAGCTGAGAGTGAAATGAACATGATGTCTTCTCCCTTCACTTCCATTGAGTATAATGCACCCAGTGATGTTCCGCTTGAACTCATTGACCTGCAGTCTGATACACTACAGGCAGAGCACTTTAAGTCAATATCATTGCTGGATTTTTATTATGAAAACTTTCCACACATGACCAAGCATGCTCAGAAGATGTTGGTTCTCTTTGGATCACCTACATATGTGAACAAACATTTTTAGTGATGAAATGTAAAGCACTTGTAGTCCAGAAGCAGAAGTTATTTGCGAAAGTACTTATACATCTGTGGTTGAATAAAGAAAACTTTTTTACACTGGAACTACCTGCCATTTCTTGGACTACAAGTGTTTTACATTTAATTGCAGTTTTCCTGGTGGACTGAAGCCTCTAGTAAGGAAGGTGTGTTTTTTTACTTGATATTTTTAGTGATAAACTTTAACAAATTCAGATACAGATCCTCTCTCACTGATGAAAGGGATGACAATGGGAAGCGATTTTTTCATGGAGGTAAATGTATGTTTGGACAAGCTGACTGAAATGGGACAAATTGGCAGGTGTTACAACCGATGGTTGTCCAAATCTGATAGGAACAAATGGACTTTTGAAGCGGATGCAAGATAAAGTGACTTAAATGGCTCCAACACAGAAATTTGTATTTTTGCATTGCATTGCATTAGTGCTGGTGGACCCCAGCCATAAACAAACTCTACAACAAAAGGAGGAAGGTACTACAAGATAGAGCAAAATCCTTAAAAGGTAAGACACCTTTGATCACTATAAGTAAAAAACTAAGAGCTCTCATAAAATCATCCAAAGCATATTTTGAGAGAAAAATAGCTAAAGACTCAAAAGACAATCATAAGGCCTTCTTTAGCTATGTTAGAAACCTGGGAGGAAACTCCCAGATATGCTCAGAACTAGTTCAAAATGATGTGAAGATTACTGATCCTACAGACATTGCCAACATACTGGCTGACAGGTTCAGTGCAAACTTCTCCCTCTCCTCCCCCCCAAAAGGAGAGATATCTATATCAAATGGTTGCAGCCCCCCAAACATCTCAAACGCCCAAGTGAGAACTGCTCTCCAAAGCAAAAACACAGCATCCATGGGACCTGATGGTGTCCCAGGCTGTGTGCTCCACTAACTCAACGAGGAATTAAACCCACAGCTAGGACAGCTGTTTAATCATAGTCTCACCTCTGGATACGCATCAGGAGTGGCGCAAGCACTGTGGTCCCACTTCACAAAGGCGGTGCCTCCACAGACCCTGGAAATTACCGCCCATTAGCTTGACAAGCCTTATCTGCAAAGCCATGGAGAGGATCATAATGGACCTCATAAATAAAGACATAGGGAATTTGCAGACTTTGGATCCAACCCAGTTTGGCTTTGTCAAAGGCAGATCATGCCTTTTAAACTTGGTTGACTTTTTCAAAACAGTCACCAAAGCCATTGATGAGGGAAAGGCAGTCCATACAGCCTACCTCGATCTGGCTAAGGCCTTCGATACAATACCCCACTCGGGTATCATTGAAAACTCATCAGCTTAAATGTTAACCCATACATCACAAGATGGGTTGCAAACTGGCTGGAGTGACAGAACCCACAGGGTCAGAGTTGCTGGCCATGTCAGACTCAAAGCCTGTCACAAGTGGTGTCCCACAGGGCTCAGTCCTGGGCCCACTCTTGTTTGGCATCTACTTTTCCAAAGTACAAGCAAACACAGGAGGGTTATGGCTGACAAAGTTTGCAGATGACTGCAAACTGGGCGCAGAGTCGAAAACACATCTGACACAGATATCCTTCAGAAGGGTCTCACAGAAACGGATGACTGGTGCCAGAGCCATGGCCTAAAGTTAAATGCCAAAAAATGCATAGTCATACCCTTCGGGAAAAACAAGGTTACCCCTAGCTACCATATAGGTGGTAATCCTCTGAGCACAGAAGAAGTTATCAGGGACCTGGGGACCCAGGTTGACAGTAGCCTGTCATTCGACACCCATGTAGCTAAAGTAGTTAGGAAGACCTTCTACATTGCCCACCTTATCATGAAGGGATTCAGATCTAGATCAAGGGAGGTCATAGTCTCCCTATACTCATCACTCATCAGACCAATGATTGAGTACAATGCCCCATTCGAATGTATCTGACCCGACACTTGCAGCAGCTGGAGAGGCCACAAAAGTTCCTCACCAAAAGGATAAAGGGTCTCAAAAATATGTCCTATGCTGCCCGACTGAAAGAACTCCAGCTCTATTCAGTCGCTTACCGCTTGCTCAGAGGTGACCTTTGCCTGACATAAAAGGCCATGTCAAACCCAGATTTGATGAATATGCTTCACCTCAAAAAATCTAGATCCGTCAGAGCCACAAGGGTGGGAGACTTAAACCTCGACACAGCTATTAATAGGACGTGCTGGAGGGATAGATTCATCACCCAAAGACTCCCTATGCTGTGGAACAAAATCCCGGTATATGTGAGGCAGAGCACCTCGCTGGCCTTGTTCAAGAGAAATCTTGACCAATGGATGGGAGATCGCAGATATACTCCAGGGATTACCTCAGTGTCACTGCTAGACAGAGGCACAGCAAAATAATGGGTATAGTTCCCCATACTAAAGGGGTGGCGTAAGCCACAAAAATATGGGCTAGGCTTATAAATGCCCTCAGGCAGATAGCCTAGTATGAACCTATGAACCTATGAACCTATTATACATCAGGAGGTTTTGTGTAAGTCTATGCTAAAAATGAATCATGTTATTGATGTTGTAACTAAAATAGTTAACTTCATCAAGGCAAAAGCATTGTATCACAGACAGTCTGTTGCACTTTTGGAGGAGCATGAAGCTGAACACAGGCTACCAGACAGCTGTTAGATGGTTCAGCCTTGGCAAAGTACTTAAAAGACTATGGGACCTAAGAGCAGAGATTTGAGACTTTTGTGAGAAAAAAGGCAAAGATACCCCACAACTCTCAGATGCCATCTCTTTGGCAGATCTTGCATTTGCTGTTGATGTGACTGCACTAATGAATGAACTAAATACCAAACTGCAAGGCAAGGGCCTCTTTACACATGAAACGTACAGTTTGATGAAGGCTTTCATGAGAAAATGGCAGTTTCTTTCAAGGCATTTGGAGAGCAACACTCTCATCCACATGCCAATACTGAAAGAAGTCACACCATCAGGTGATCACCTCCACAAGTACTCATCCACGTTAGGAGTACTGCATGGTGAGTTTAAAAGGTGATTTGAAGACTTCAAAACAGTTGAGAGTGAAATGAACATGATGTCTTCTCCCTTCACTTCCATTGAGTATAATGCACCCAGTGGTGTTCAGCTTGAACTCATTGACCTGCAGTCTGATACACTACAGGCAGAGCACTTTAAGTCAATATCATTGCTGGATTTTTATTATGAAAACTTTCCACACATGACGAAGCATGCTCAGAAGATGTTGGTTCTCTTTGGATCACCTACATATGTGAACAAACATTTTTAGTGATGAAATGTAAAGCACTTGTAGTCCAGAAGCAGAAGTTATCTGCGAAAGTGCTTATACATCTGTGGTTGAATAAAGAAAACTTTTTTACACTGGAACTACCTGCCATTTCTTGGACTACAAGTGTTTTACATTTAATTGCAGTTTTCCTGGTGGACTGAAGCCTCTAGTAAGGAAGGTGTGTTTTTTTACTTGATATTTTTAGTGATAAACTTTAACAAATTCAGATACAGATCCTCTCTCACCGATGATCACCTGTCAGCTGTCCTTCGCATATCCACCTCAGACATTCAACCTGATCTCAGTGCACCTGTTCAAGCCCAAGACAGACTACATTTCTCTCACTGACTAAATAAAACTGAAAAACAGCAAATGAAGTAATTAGGCTGCAAAATTTGCAATAGCAGTTTTATTACTTTTTTGTATAAAGTTAATTTAATGCTGCTCTTTGAAATAGTGCAAAAACATGCACATTTTCAAAATTATTTCTGTGAATGTTGATTAAATGTTGATTAAATACTGATGTAAATTTGATGTTTTTACTATGCCTGTTTCACATTTTCATAGCCTAATCATAACATCTACCAGCAGCAGTTAATCAAAACCATACAATGTACTGCTTTTTATAAAGAGATAAAATTAATGAGGAGCAGAATTGAGTTCAGTCTATTAATCCAGCCCTCTGAAACAGTCCCGGTTTCTCGTGTGGACCCTTGGAAAAATGAATTGCCTTCCCCTGCTCTGGAGCCATTTCTCCCCTGACTCACCCAATAAGTTGATCACATCTGCCATGGCCTCATCTGAGCATGCTGCTTTCCCTGACTTATTTTCCTTAGCGTTGTTCTTATTTCTTCTAGGATGGGCTCCTCTTCCTCTTGCTTCACCGTAGGCTGTATCTGGGGCAGTACAGCTTCTCTGGAATGTTCTTCATTCAGAAGCTGCTGGAAGTGCTCCCTCAGTCTGTCTTTGATGTTATGTGGACGGATGAGCAGGTTGTTGCTGGCATAACTTATGAAAGTGTGTAATGACTACATTCTTTATCTTTCTCTCATTGCTTTACAACCTGATAGAGTCTGCTTGTGCCATATAATGTGTCCTTTTACAGAATTTGACAGAGTGCCTCTTATGCCTTGTTACTTGCTATTGTAACTGCTCTCACAGCCTTTGTTAGCCAACCAGTATTCCTTCTTAGTCTAATCTGTCTTCTCTATCGCCCACTTTTCCTGCACTAATCCTTCTTTCTTTTGATGACTTCCTGGACTTCTGCATTACACTGTGAACCTTCCTTATGTACATTTTTCCATACCTCACTCAGCCGCATATTGGATCTGTAGCTCTCACACATGCTGGTTTGAGGTGCTGCCGTTCTTCTTCAGTTCTACCTATTTCCTCTTTTTTCGGAGGTGTTAGAGCCTTCAGTATTACCTTGAATGCTTGTGCTTTCTCTCCAGTCAACGTCCAGGTCTTCAGCCTAGTCTCTGTTGACCTTTAGAGCCTTTCCTGATCACTGCTGTGGTTTATGCTGTGGGCACTCAGTTTCATTTGGGATGTCTTTGCAATTACTGATTCTACTCCAATGCCTTTTCCTTACTAGGTGAAAGTCTACCTTAGTTGCATGTGGGCCATTTTTTTGATCTTGTGATGGTTTATCTTTGAAAACATGTATTAGTCTCCAACAAGTCAGACAGAAGTCTGGAATGGCCTGTCCTTTCTTATTCCTGTTTCCTCACCCATGTCGACAATGACAGTCCTCATATCCTGTTCTATCTGACCAAATATGTGGATTCAGGTCCACCATTTTCAACACCATCTCATGTTGTTCTGCTTTATCTACTAGGTCTTGCAACTGCTACATGAATGTACTCCTTTCTCTGCTATCTGAGCCCTACTGCTATTCATCAATATTAGTTCTACCTTCAACACTGTCATCCCTCAGAATCTGATATCAAAGGTACTTCAACTGGACATAGACTCTCATTTATGCAATTGAATTCTGAGCTTCCTTACTGAAAGACCTCAAAAGGTTTGTGAGGGAGACAACAGCTCTGGAGGTATCATCCTGAACACAGGAGTACCACAGGGGTGTGTTTTAAGCCCTCTCTTTTTCACTCTGCTGACACATACCCCTAAGCCCATAAGGCAAGTCACCAAACAATCCAACATTCTAGTTATCGGAGACTCCATTGTGAGATACACTGATGTCTCTCTCACCAGGCTGAGTAAGGAGAAAGTTACAGTTATTTGCTTATCAGGGGCTAGGATCTGCCACATTACATATGCACTCAGGTCATTGGATCACAATTACCAATATGACTCAGTCATAGTCCATGTGGGAGTAAATGAATTGAGATGTACCTCCCTAGACAATATAAACAGAGGCATCATAGAGCTCATGGAATATGTGTCTCAGGCTGATATGAGCCTAGCATTGAGCAGCATTTTACCTTCTCCAATGATGATGCCACAATATGAGCAAAAGATGATTGGCTTTAATAATTGGCTTAGTTTCTGATGTCATTCTAAGGGGGGTGCAATATTTGTCAGCATGGAAGGAGATGGTCAGCAGACCACACTGCTTTGCCAGGGATGCTCTGCACCTGTCCCCCTAGGTTTCGAATATTAGCTAAAACATTGTCTTCCCCATAGTGCCTTTTTTAGACAATATCAAACTGAAAGTACTTCCGACATAACAAATCAAAACCAAGAAAATCTAACGGTATTACTGCTCAATGCTAGGAGCCTAAACAAACAATTCCACCCCCTGAAAGCTCTCTTTACCCTAGAGAATGCTGATGCCTGTGCAGTCTCTGAGATGTGGTTTAAAGCCACAGACAGCACACCAACAGTGCAGGGTCATAATGCTTTCCACACATTTAGACCAGCTACTTCACAGGCAGGGACTAAAGGTGGAGGTGTGTCTATTTACATCACACAGTTTGGGTTTGTGAAAGGTAGATCATGCTTGCTCAACCTGATAGACTTCTTCGAGTCTATCACCAGAGCTGTGGATGAGGGCAAGTTAGTTCACACAGCCTACCTAGATCTTGCCAAGGCCTTTGACACCGTCCCTCACTCAGGAATCATAGACAGACTCACTAAACTATGCATAAACCCCTATGTCATAAGATGGGTTGCCAACTGGCTCACTAATAGAACCCACACTGTGAAATTGCGGACTCCAAATCTGACTACCGACTAGTTGCAAGTGGTATCCCACAGGGATCGGTCTTAGGTCCTCTCCTATTTGGCATCTACTTCTCTGAAGTTCAAGCCAACACAAAGGGACTGTGGCTGACCAAGTTCGCAGATGATTGCAAAGTGGGAGCCATTATTGATTCTCCAACTGATGTAGACATTCTACAAAAAGGCCTCACTGACACCAATGACTGGTGCTAGAACCATGGCCTTAAGCTCAATGCCAAAAAGTGCATTGTCATTCCTTTTGGGAAAAATTTGGTGCCCATGAACTACCACATAGGCAGTAGTCCACTAAATACCTTAGTGTGATAAGAGACCTGGGGACACAGGTTAACAGCAACCTCTCCTTTGATAACCACATTGCCACTGTCGTCAGACAGTCCTTCTATGTGGCACATCTCATTACAAAAGGTTTCTCATCCAGGAAGAAAGAGATCATAATCCCTCTCTCCTCATCCCTCATTAGACCTATTATAGAATACAACAACCCATTTGGTATGTACCTCTCTGGGCACCTACAACTACTGGAAAGGCCACAAAAATATCTCACTAAGAGGATCTTAGGCCTTAGACACATCCCCTATATGGACAGACTCAAAAAACTCCATCTATACTCTGTCTCTTATCACCTACTTAGAGGCAATTTCTGCTTGACCTACAAAGCCATGTCTGACCCAGAGGTGCTAGATATGCTACACCTAAAGAAATCCCAATCCCTCTATGCCACATGCTCTAGGGACCTAAACCTCATTACCACAATAAACAGAACATGTTGGAGGGACAGGCTCCTAACCCAGAGACTGCCCATAGTCTGGTACAAACTTCCCATTCACGTCAAGCAGAGCACTTCACTGTCCCTCTTTAAGAGAAATCTTGACGAGTGGATGGGCAATAGGAAGTTCACCCTGGGGATCACTTCAGTGGCCTTGCTTGACAGAGTCACTGGGAACTAACTTTGGGTGGCATGATGCCAGGGAATCTTCTTGGGCTAGGCTTATATAGGCTCCAGGGCCATTAGCTTAGTACACACCTATGAACCTAAAATAAATATACTTCAAGGCTGGTCAAACATGACAATGCACTTGAGCTGCTCCATTTTCAAATCACCGTAGGTAAAATCCAATACCACTTCCTTGCAAGCTATAGGCCCCTCTCTATGACCCAGGAAACCCATACCATGTATTTAAACTTATTAGAAACACTAACCATCCAACCCAATACCATATTCATGGGTGACTTTAATTACCCCACTATTAACCGGGAATCATATACAATATAAAATGTACATGCAGAGAGATTCCTGGATTTTGTAAACACAAACTCCCTAGACCAGATAGTCAGTACACCAACGAGGGATGCAACCATACTGGATCTGGTCTTCACTAATATGGGAAAGTTCTGCACACCCCCTACTGTAATGCCTTCCCTGGTAATGTCAGACCACAAAATGGTCTCCTTTGAAGGAAAAAATAAAACCTGGACCCCCAGCTAAACCAGGAATATTTAGAAACTATTCTAAGGCTAACCTCCTGCTATTAAGTGAGAACCTGGCTAAATTTCAAGCCCCTATAAACCCTGTGAACACTTCTGCCTATGCAGAACTGTTCACAGAAGCCCTGTACAAACATGTTAATAGCTGCATAGAGGCAGCTGTACCCAATAGAAAGAAGTACAGAACTAACTCAAAAAACAAGCCACCCTGGTGGAATCACAAAAACAATCAGATGTATAACAGGAGGAAGACAATCATGGCAAAAATTAGGAGGTGCAGCACCCAGCAGGATAAACTAAACAAACAACTCAGAGGACAAATAATGTCTACCAAAGCCAAATTTGAGGTAAGTTTGACGTCCCTGGGCAAGGACAACCAAAAAACATTCTTTAGCTATGCCCACAGCCTCAAAGGCAATACACAATTGTGTGCAGAGCTCACTGTAAATGGAGCCACCTATACTGAACCAGAAGACATAGCAAACCTCCTGGCTGATAAATTCAGCTCCAGCTTTACTCCTGTCTCCCCCTCAACTTTCAAGCAGGAAATATCATCAAATATAACCACACAGGTGGGCCATCTAAAGACCCTGGAAACAACAGACCCATAAATCTCACTAGTCTTATATGTAAAGCCATTGAAAGAATTATCACTAAGATGATCAACAGAGATATAGTAAACCTCCAGACACTGGACCCAACCCAGTTTGGTTTCATCAAGGGGAGATCATGCCTACTCAACCTGGTGGACTGCTTTGAGAAGGTCACTAGAGCAGTGGATGAGGGCAAAATCATTCACACTGCCTACCTTGACCTGGCCAAGGCATTTGACACAATACCCCACTGAAGCATTGCTGGAAAACTCAAAAGGTTAGGTACAAAGGTCACCCGGTGGAAAGCCAACTGGCTCACAGACAAGACCCAGGAAGTTAGAATTGGGGAGTCCACCTCTATGAAGAGGCCAGTCACAAGTGGAGTCTCTCAGGGATCAGTCCTTGGAATGCTCCTTTTTGGCATTTACTTCTCAGAAGTCAAGGCCAATGTCAGTGGTCTCTGGCTGACTAAATTTGCAGATGACTGCAAATTAGCAGCTGTCGTTGAATCTCACACTGACGCAAATGTTCTCCAGGAGGGGCTGACACAGACAAACAACTGGTGTCAGAGTCACAGACTAAAACTAAATACCAAGAAATGCATAATAGTATCCTTTGGGAAGTCATCCATCCCTGGTAACTATCACATTGACAACACACCCCTTAGAGTTGACCCAGTAGTTAGAGACTTAGGGACACACATAGATAGCAATCATGTGTCTACAGTGGTCAGGAAATCATTCTATGTTGTGCAACTTATAAACAAAGGTATGGCATCTAAGTCCAAGGAAGTCATTGTTCCACTGTATTCAGTATTTATCAGACCTATTGTTGAGTACAGTGCCCCCCTTTGGTATGTACCTAACCAGGCATATCCAACAACTGGAATGTCCACAGAGGTTCCTCACTAGAAGAATACAGGGCATAAGTAACATGTCCTATACAGACTTTCTCAAGGCCCTATCCCTGTGTTCTGTCTCCTACAGGCTTTTGAGGGCAGATCTATGCCTGGCATACAGAGCATTGTCAGACCCAACTCTGATGGATCTCCTGCATATCCACAAAACAAACAGTACCAGAATTACCCATTCTGTAGACTTAAACCATGCCTGCAATATAAATAGGACCCGCTGGAGAGATAGATATGTATCCTAGAGATTACCCAATCTATGGAACAGGCTCCCCATCCATGTGAAGCAGAGTTCCTTTCTAATCCAATTCAAGTGCAACTTGGACAATTTGATGGGAAACCGGAAATTCATCCCTGGTTTGGCACTTATGTCTCTGATGCAAACAGGTAACCTGTAAATGGTTCATCTCCTAGGCCCATGCTTACACTTATCAAGGGTATCAGAACTTGTCAGAGATTTGGGATGCATGGCTAGGCTTAAAAAGGCCTTGTGGTCATTAGCCTAGTAAACAGCTATGATCTTATGAACATGAATGCAAGGCCAGACATGAGATGAATAGGATCATCAAATTCACAGAGAACACTGCTGTTGTAGGCCTGGTCAAAGACGGAGAGCAAGAAGCCCACAGGAACGAGATTGATCAACTACTGGTCTAGTGTGACAACAACAATCTAGCAATAAATGTCAGCAAGACAAATGAGTTGATTGTTGGTTTCAGAAGATCTCAAGTACCACACAAACCTCTAGTGATGAAAGGGGATGACAGTGGAAAGGGTCAAGAGCACAAAGTTCTTGGATGTTCATATCACAGAGAACCTATCCTGGTCAGTCCATGTATCCAGCACAGTCAAAAAAGCTCAGCAATGCTTGCACTTTCTAAAGAAACTTAGGAAGGCAAAATTACCAAGCTCCATACTTCAGACCTTTTATAGTGGCACCAATGAAAGTGTCCTAACTGACAAAATTACAGTCTGGTATGGGAGCTGTAACAATTAGGACCAGAAGGCTCTCAAGAGAGTTGTATGGTCAGCAGAAAGAATCACTGGCACCTCCCTTACACCTCTGGAAGATCTACACAAATGTCGGTGCATCGACAGGGCCAAAAAGATTCCAGCGATCCAACACATCCTGCCAATGACCTGTACACTCCTTAGACAGGAGGTACAGAAGCCTGCATTGTAAGACCACCAGACTAAATAATAGTTTATTTCAGCTTTCCATTAGACTGTTGAACTCTTGTGAAAAACGAATTATGAGTCTGTTGAAACACTCACCCACTTCTGTTACATAACTAGTCTATGAAGTGACTTATTTTATGGATGTGCAATAACCAAGTGCAATACTAAGGTAGCTCACCGACACACGGAAGGACTATAAAGTACAATATACGAACTGTGCAGTAATTCAGTCTAATCATAGATATGCTGCTATTGTTTCAATTTTACTTTGACAATATTACCTTCATATTGTCGTTGTCTTCCTTATCTGCTGTTCTGGGATGGGTGTGGGTCACTGCTGTCCTACTTTACTTACAAATTGCTACTTATTAAATTTCCACTGTGATATTTTATTAATTTTTCTCTGTTTATATGTGCAACTGCTTCCTGCATTGAAAATGTAATTTCATTCAGGAACACTGCTATGTAGTTCTGAATGACAATAAAGTTTTCTTTGACTTTCTTTGACTTTTACTTTACTGTAGGGTATTGGCTGAGATTATGAATAGTGCTCTGTCCTTACACTGGGGTCTGGTTACCATGTGCTTTTCACCAATTCTGATGACACCTTCTTGCTCATGGCAATTCCCACACCATTTCTAGTCTATCCTCCCCCAGAGCAGTAGACTCTGATCCCAAGCCAGGTGGCTTTGCTGTGCTTACTTTCCATCTTGTCTCCTGGATATAGATGATGTCCAGCTTTCGCCTTAACATCATACCATCCACTTCCAAGCTGAGTCCTGTCAATTAACCTATACTGAATGTAGTAATTCTTAGTTCATGTTTGGCATTTGTGTAATATTCATGTTTTTATTTAAGAACAGCTAGTACAAGGCATAAATTACTAGGTTGGCTGAAAAACAGATGAATAATATATGTGGGAGTAAACACACTTAAATATAAATTATATGACTGAATAATTATTTTTTTCCTTACTGTGTTATGGTAATTTACAGGGCCAGAAAGTTTACCATGTGATAGAAGTAGTGAATCTGGTTATGAACAAACAACAGTATGTCACCACATCCATGCTTTCTCATTATCTGTTGGCATGATTTCTGATTTATTTTGGGGTTTAGATTGACTTGTACATTCATCTCATTATGATGTGGCATCAGATTTGCACACACATTTGCTTATAATTCATATATATATATATATATATATATATATATATATATATATATATATATATATATATATACACACACACACACACACACACACACACACACACACACACACACACACACACACACACACACACACGTATGTAAAATATAAATGGGCTTACTTCATCTGTTTAAAAATTAGCAGTGAACAAGAGTAATGGAAATTTATTGATAAATGGCATATCTGTCCTTTACCCTTTTGGAAACATTTTTGGGAAGAGGGCTGCCTCCTTTTAACTTCGCCATATAATTTGAAGATCCCCATGGGTCCCTTATTTAATATAATCAACTTCAGGGTCAAACAGAGAAAAATAGAGGTATCCTATTTGGAATAATTTTTATCTAGTTGTGAATATGATCATTGAAGTTAAATCCATACTGCACAACGCAAGCATTTATTGCATCATATCATCTAAATGTTTTCATTTGCTTTTTTATTTTTATTTATTTTTTTTAACTGCTGCTGTTCTAAATGAAACAATTGAAAGCAAACACTTTCATAACATAGTTTCCTCATTTGTCTCACAGAGGAACTTGGGGTTTCAGGTTATATCACAAGCATACTTAAAGTCAGAATACTTTACTTCATTGACTGGTCACATATGTCTATGTTTTCCTTTTAAGTGACAAAACTAGTTTTGATTGGCTGGCTATGTATTCATCTTTAACCCTGTTTTGAGGATGGGTGCGAAGTGCAGAGCTCCTTAATAATCACCAAATAACACCCTATAGTGTGTGTGACACACTAAGTGCGGGAATTCGTGAATCCCACCCACTGATATATATTTGGCATTTTAGT